>NC_049218.1:430000-730000 GCF_013347855.1 Anguilla anguilla | reverse complement strand
TATTTTATTACATTTCACAAATAGGTACTGTTCATGCTGCTATGTTCAGTCCTTAATTTTCCAAACTTTCTTCATGTTTTATTACTGTTGACATTCACTGTGCTGTATCATCTGGCCTGGAGCTTTCACATTTTCAGTTAATAGTAAACATCTATCTTAGCAACAGGTGCATATATAGCTGCCTCCTTTTAATAATTTATTCTCTTTGTATTTGAAATCTCGTGATGCTGTTTGTGCACTTTCATGAAAGAGAACAGAGACTGGAGCAGGGCAGCTCACTAGGCCCATTTCAGACTTTAATATAAAAATTCAGGAAATGAATACGCCTACCACTGTAGGATCCTACCAAAGAATGTCACGTCACACAATCTGTGGTATTCATGTGATAGGGCTTCCCCAATGGGGTGTGGCCGTCCATGTCAACAAGAATGAGTCACCAAGCTGCTGGCTAATACAATGACTGCTACTTTCCATTGCATAGATTTCTGAAAGTTTCTGCTATGTTGCGCAACACTACACAGATATTAAACATTATGCGCACACAGATACATATGCTGCCGCTACCAGTCTGTCACTAGTCTAACAAGATGTCCTCTTCACTCAGAATATGGTTTCTCTTCTTATTCCAAAGCCCATAGCTTATTTCTTATGTAATTTGGCAATTTGCATGCTTTATGATTTTATATGGATAAAAACTATATGAAGCTATTATTTATGGTTCTAGGTTGCTATAAATAAATGTACATACAGTACTTGCTGGTCTGGGAATGTAGCTAGGCTCAGTACTGTAATAACTCTGGTGGGTTGCATTTATGTTCTCTTTAATTGTTAAGTGACTTGGATAAAAGCGTCCGCTAAATTATTGTAATGTAATATAGGGCTACTCTGTATTATGGTCTATATATTGCACATATTGCACATTATTGCTGATAAACAGTTTATGTGTGGTCATGTGTCTTTGTTTGTATTTCAGTTGTAGACCTAAACTAATTGGACAGAGTGCATAATGAACTTGTTCTGAACTCGAGTCTGTTTGAAGAAGCTACATGGTAAAATAGCTCTAAGCCTACTTCTGCATTTTATTTTTTCACCCAGATGACGCGGCTGAACATTCCGTATATGTCCAAACTTTCTTTTTGTTTGCGTTTACTCAGGTTTTCCTTCTCACGAGGTCATAGTGAATCACACAGTGAACTATGATTACATTCTGTGTGCAACGTCAATATGTTGCTGTCCTGACAGGGGTGTGTCCTGAATGGAAACTATGCGACCCACCCACTTTAGCAAATACATATTAGCTTACAGGCTAGCTATTAGTACTTCCTGAGAACAGTATTCTCCTGCAGCTTCGAGGAAACACCTTTTCCTGTGGTCGTTTACTCCATAGCCAAAGTAAGTTGAAACCTTCGAAAAGTAGCCTAAGTGACGTTAAGTCCGAGGTTATGACAGTGGGTAGGGGAAATAGATCGTTTGTATAATTTTAAAGTTAACGGATAGCTCATAATAGCCTACGGATTGCAGACGAACTAGCTATCTTACAGAACTAGTTGGCTAAAATGGGACGTGATTTCGGCCTCCGATTTATTTTTTACGCTAAATAACATAGCTAGACAAGTCAACTGGCTAAAGTTAACAAGGGGCCAGTCTACTGCTGTGATATATTGGCTATATTCATTATAAAGCTAGCTTTGTGTGATTGATGATATTAGCCAGTGTATTTAATGCTAGATGGCTAGTAGTGTTCCCATTTTGTTCGTATGCGAGATAGTCTATCGTATATTAGCATGCGCTGTGTGGTGCATTGCAGGGTCCAGTAGTAGCTAGCTAGCTGTGCTGTTCTTTACTGGAACATGGGTTAAATTACGCACGGTTATGTCACAGCTAGCAGGGCAATCACAGCGTGCGAACGCACTAGAGCGAAGTAAAAGTGGCTTGTGGCCTGTTTATTTTACATTTTTAGGTAGGGTTAACTAATGGTATTAGTTGCATTACTCTGTTATTGTATTAGTAATATGATTAATTTCTAACTAGTGATGTAGTATCCAGCTCAAACATTTGCACAGTTTCAGTGTAATTTGAAAAGCCAACTATCACTGATATAAAAATAAAATACATTTATCGGTTGTCCTGCCTAGATATAACTAGCCAATTGCCATGTAGCCTAATGTTATTGTGCTATAGTCTAACGCTATCGTTGTTCGCTTTCATTTTTAGCTAGCTGGTTAATTCGTTCTCCAAAAGCTATTTCTAGTACTAGTATTTGGTCACGATCTGTCTAGTCTAGACTAAAGTTACCCATTCTCAATTGCTAGGTCTTGTTGGATAACTTTTTGACAAGATTTATTGTAGTTTATCCGCAGGTAACCCCGAGCTAACAGTGGTGTGTTGGGCCTATCCTAGATCTGTCTTCGTTTTTGATATAGCTAATCTGTTTAGCCTAAATTAACTTTAGTTATTACACGGCTTTGTTGAATGCTGGATTCTGGTTGGCCACTTCAGGCATTCGACCTCTAGACTAATTCGCGTGGGAGGTTCTTCGCCTACTAGGTCATTATTTCCCAATAGTTGACCGCGTCGTCAGGAATCATCCCGTACCTATTCTGTTTGTTTTATTACTTAATATTTAAGTCAGCGATGCTGTAACTATCATACTCTGGACTGCGGTACCTCGTACTCTAGTGCTGTGTATTCCTGTGGTAATTTTATAGTTGAATTGCTTTTTGTTAAGAAACTGATGTTGAGAAACTTTCAAAAAGTATTTCATTATGTCTGTGGCTAGAACAATTTGTCCATTTCATATTTGAGTAGTTAATATCCTAGTAATTTTGCTAACGGTGCATTTTATATAGTTGTCTCCTGAATATCCTTTGAATATTGTTTCTGATTAGGGGAAATTATTTGCATGGGGAAGTGAAATCGACGTTTCGTTTCAGTGGCAGTAGAGCTGCAACTACTGGCATTAGCCTAATACCTCATTCCCAGGCATAGCAAATAACTATAATAATAATAACAACAGCAACTTAATTTAGGTTTTACAGTAACCTAACACGAAGCAAAAGAAAAGTGAAGCATAGGCGCTGCAGACAGCAACTTTAGTGTGTTTATATTTCGGTATCCAAAAAACTCACAGCTATAATGGGTCATTTGATAACCCCGCCCTTAGCCCCGCTGTCCGCTCACAGCTCGGGGCCGAGAATAGAGTTTAAACCCACTTGCCCACACAAAATACCGGAAATGGCAGGTGAGCTGTAACCACAGAATTGCAGCCTGGGTGCCTTTCCAGGCCATAAATACACTGCCTCGCTAGGACTGCCAAAACCAGGCTAGGATTCGCCGGCTATGGCAATACCTGATAAGATAAGCAAAATTCTCAAACAAACGCTCTCTTGTCATTTTTTGACAAGGACTGGTATGCAAATTGCCATGCGAGTTTTAAAGTTGAACATTAATAGGAGCGAAGCACAACGCGGGCCACATGAAACCATAAGATGTAACACCTAAAATAAAATCAATTTTTTTACTATAAGTATTAGATTGTCTCTGAAGGCCTCGTCATCTTTTATTGACCTTTCAGGTCATTGGACTGTCAGGCTGTCATTGCAATACGATGAATTGGATGTTTGAGGTGAAAATTATCCATATACCTTTAGTTTTGTAACCTTCTTCCTTTGCTGAATATGCTCAGTTAGATACACATTTGTTAAACTTGTTTTCTGATAAATAACATTTTCATATTCATTGGGAGAATGGCAGTTTTCCCCTTGTGCATACAGAAGTTTTGCTAAACTACCTGCTCAATACTCCTCAATTTCACCAAGATCGTTGTAATAATTTAGATGGGAATAGCTAAAATCATAACTCATCTAATATATTACCATTCACTGAAACTCTCATAACATCACAAAGCAAACGGCATTACCAAAAAGTCAAATAGTGCGACATTACTAAATGTTTTCTTGCTGGGTGAGTGAAGTAAAGGAATACTGATTGAGGTGACGAGCAGTGCCTGGTGGAGCTACAGGTTACAGTTCAAGCTGTCAATGTGTAGTTTTGCACTTTGACAGAAAAGGGAACGTGTACATTACCTTACGCTCACTTAGCCTGGGTGATGCTCTTATCCAGGAAGAAACTTACAAAAGTAGAGACCATCGGTGTAAGAGCAGGTTTTTAAAAAATGTGTATTATTACCTGTTGATTAATCCAGTTGATTGTGGTGGGAACAGATCAGAAACAGACTTAAACATTCCTTTCATTATTCCTTTTATTTATTTTATTTAGTCAGTTTTTGAACATATCTAATCTGGGAGAAGAATGTGCATATCTGCAGATCTTCATCGTGCAGTGTTTTCATGTACAAAACATGTCTGGATGCAAACTGCAGAATTAGGCCTTCAGTCTGTGCCCTCGGCGTGAAGTGGCTTTCTGTGTGCTCGTGGTTTTCCTGGGCCCTGTCCTAAATGGATTTTGGGAAACGCTGTCTACTCCTCTGTGAAATAGTGTACATATTGTTCCCATTTTTATTGAGGTCCCGTTGTTTTTCAAATGAGAACGGTATGTCTGCTGATGTCTTAATGAATACGATGGACGTGACTCTGCTTGGTGTCAGTTTCAGGTCCCGTCCCGTCCTGTCCTGACAATGAGCTACCCTGGGTATCCCTCTCAGCCTGGCGGCTACCCCCCCCAGCCTGGAGCCTACCCACCCCAGCCGGGAGCTTACCCTCCCCAGGCCGGAGGTTACCCCCCTCAGGCAGGGGGCTATCCCCCTCAGGCAGGGGGCTATCCTCAGGCTGGAGGCTACCCCCCCCAGGCTGGAGGTTACCCTCCTCAAGCAGGGGGCTACCCTCCCCAGGCAGGTGGATACCCATCCATGCCCCCTGCAGGTAAGTCATTTGGGCTTTTGTGCATCTCTGGAAGCTAAAATGCTTTTCAGTTGTCATTATAGTATCTTGCTGTTGGCTGTGTTCTGGGTAGAACTTGCACTGTCCAGGTCAAGTCATTGCTGGCACACGGTGGGTCCCATACAAAACCGGAGGTGTGTGGTTCAGCCCAGTCTGAGGACACGTGTGTGTGTTAAAGTAATGAACACGCGTGTGTGTGTTAAAGTAATGAACACGCGTGTGTGTGTTAAAGTAATGAACACGCGTGTGTGTGTTAAAGTAATGAACACGCGTGTGTGTGTTAAAGTAATGAACACGCGTGTGTGTGTTAAAGTAATGAACACGCGTGTGTGTGTTAAAGTAATGAACTCGCGTGAGTGTGTTAAAGTAATGAACACGCGTGTGTGTGTTAAAGTAATGAACACGCGTGTGTGTGTTAAAGTAATGAACACGCGTGTGTGTGTTAAAGTAATGAACACGCGTGTGTGTGTTAAAGTAATGAACACGCGTGTGTGTGTTAAAGTAATGAACACGCGTGTGTGTGTTAAAGTAATGAACACGCGTGTGTGTGTTAAAGTAATGAACACACGTGTGTGTGTTAAAGTAATGAACACACGTGTGTGTGTGTTAAAGTAATGAACACGCGTGTGTGTGTTAAAGTAATGAACACGCGTGTGTGTGTTAAAGTAATGAACACGCGTGTGTGTGTTAAAGTAATGAACACGCGTGTGTGTGTTAAAGTAATGAACACGCGTGTGGGTGTTAAAGTAATGAACACGCGTGTGTGTGTGTTAAAGTAATGAACACGCGTGTGTGTGTGTTAAAGTAATGAACACGCGTGTGTGTGTTAAAGTAATGAACACGCGTGTGTGTGTTAAAGTAATGAACACGCGTGTGTGTGTTAAAGTAATGAACACGCGTGTGTGTGTTAAAGTAATGAACACGCGTGCGTGTGTTAAAGTAATGAACACGCGTGCGTGTGTTAAAGTAATGAACACGCGTGCGTGTGTTAAAGTAATGAACACGCGTGTGTGTGTTAAAGTAATGAACACGCGTGTGTGTGTTAAAGTAATGAACACACGTGTGTTCGCGTAATGAACGTGCGCGCGCGTGTGTGTGTGTGTGTGTGTGTGTGTCTGTATTGTTCTTGTGGGTGCCCATGTCCCCTCTGAGCCACACGTGCATGGCGGTGCAGAACTGGTAAAAACCTGTGCTGCAGAACTTGCGGGCTGCACTGGGAGAATGGCACACTGTCCCTTAAAAAACAAAACAGAACAAAGGATGAGGAGCATCTAACATGTTCTTTCAGTCATCATTGCTCTAGGCTTTCAAGAGCACACTTTAGGATGACAAAACCTTTCAGGCATTGACTTGAACGTTTTGTCATGACCTGCATTCCAAACTTTGCATAACACGTCTGCTTCTTTTACACAGTGTGATCCTGTTCTCCTACACAGTGTGATCCTGTTCTCCTACACAGTGTGATCCTGTTCTCTTACACAGTGTGATCCTGTTCTCCTACACAGTGTGATCCTGTTCTCCTACACAGTGTGATCCTGTTCTCCTACACAGTGTGATCCTGTTCTCCTACACAGTGTGATCCTGTTCTCCTACACAGTGAGATCCTGTTCTCCTACACAGTGTGATCCTGTTCTCCTACACAGTGTGATCCTGTTCTCCTACACAGTGTGATCCTGTTCTCCTACACAGTGTGATCCTGTTCTCTTACACAGTGTGATCCTGTTCTCCTACACAGTGTGATCCTGTTCTCTTGCACAGTGTGATCCTGTTCTCCTACACAGTGTGATCCTGTTCTCTTGCACAGTGTGATCCTGTTCTCCTACACAGTGTGATCCTGTTCTCTTGCACAGTGTGATCCTGTTCTCTTGCACAGTGTGATCCTGTTCTCTTGCACAGTGTGATCCTGTTCTCCTACACAGTGTGATCCTGTTCTCTTGCACAGTGTGATCCTGTTCTCCTACACAGTGTGATCCTGTTCTCTTGCACAGTGTGATCCTGTTCTCTTGCACAGTGTGATCCTGTTCTCTTACACAGTGTGATCCTGTTCTTTTATCTGTTTCATACCTGTGTGTGTGACACCGGTTAATTTACTCATTCATTCCATTATCAGGAGTTTTACAGCGTTTAGACTGCTCAGTTGGACCTGTGTTTTGTAGTTGTTCCAGTGACCTTCGATATGCGCTTTCAATACAAGCGTCTGCCAAATAAATGTAATGTAATGTTATGTAATGTCTTAGTGAGTGTGTGTAATTTAACTCTTTGTGTGTTTGTGAGCATATATGGTTGCTCTTTAATTTTTTGATCTCAATGGAGATAAAATGTATGTAAACGGTTAATCTTGTCAAACAGACATGTCAGCGCAGCAGTGAGTCTGTGAAGTTTAAATTGGCGTTCTGTGTTTCAGGTGGTTGGGGCGGTAGTCCTGGCTTTCCCTCCATTGGTCTGGACAACCTGAGCAATCCTGCGTTCAGTGCTGCCAATATGAACGCGATGGTAAGCCTGACCTTAACAGAACAAAACTCAATCGTGTGCAGAAAATCATTCCTGGATAATTCACTGTAATTTACGGGGCTGAGTTACGGTATCACGGCTTTGAACGTACATTTTAATCGCTCTAAAAATCAGAAACAATGAAGCGGCCTCCTGTCTGGCGTCTGGTCTCTCTCTTCTGCTTCAGCGTCAGTGTAAAGCTAATGGCCAAACGCCTCATTAATTTGCCAGCTCAGTTTCTGTAAAAACTTCCTACTTGTGATTGCGCCTATCAGTTTCCTGTTCCTGAGTGTTGTAGTCCTTAACCGTACGTTAGCAGTGCCTTTGACTGTCCGTGCTCTACCCCGCCCTGCCCCGCCCGTGTCTGTTCTGTTTGCATGTGCTCTTTTTATCCTATGCACTGTCTCTCGCCACCGCAGGCCAGCCAGATCTCAGGTGCCATGGGAGGGTTTACCCCAAATCCGTCCATGTACTCTCAAGCACCCGGTGGGTACCCCACCCCCCAGCCAGGCGGGTTCGGTGCTCCCCCCCCTAACCAACAGCCTTATGGCATGTACCCCCAGTCAGGAGGAGGCATGCCCCAGGGTCAGGGCTTTCCCACGGCCCCCTCAGGTCAGCCTATGCCCAGTTACCCAGCAGCCCCTGCGGCCGCGCCGGCATTCGGAGGAGGTGCTCCGGTGGCTCCACCCGTTAATGTAAGGAACTCTGAAAACAGCGCCGTAGCAAAAACACCAAACCACACCTTTCACCGTAAACACCCCCTCCCTTCCCCTCCCCCCTCCCTGAGGATAGCCCCCTGGTGAGTGGAAGTGCTCCCATGGCCCCCTCCTGTACAGCACCCTGGAGGGTTTCTTTGGGGTTTTAGGCTATGGTATAGCATAGAGACATACGGTTTGTATGGTATAGCATAGAGACATACGGTTTGTATGGTATAGCATGGAGACCTATGGTTTGTATGGTATAGCATAGAGACATACGGTTTGTATGGTATGGCATAGAGACATACGGTTTGTATGGTATAGCATAGAGACATACGGTTTGTTTGGTATAGCATAGAGACATACGGTTTGTATGGTATAGCATAGAGACCTACGGTTTGTATGGTATAGCATAGAGACATACGGTTTGTATGGTATAGCATAGAGACGTACGGTTTGTATGGTATAGCATAGAGACCTACGGTTTGCATGGTATAGCATAGAGACCTACGGTTTGCATGGTATAGCATGGAGACATACGGTTTGCATGGTATAGCATAGAGACGTACGGTTTGTATGGTATAGCATAGAGACCTACAGTTATAAATTAAAAAAGGTATTTTCATAATTAGGCTACATTACATTAACAGATGCTGTGGATAACATTGTAAGTGAATGCAAGGCAGTTATCCACAGACTGGGCTGAGTGCAGCATAATGGTAGAAATATTCAGTTTAAACGTAGGACATGGTTCAAGCTGTATTTGCTGTAGTTTTGGTGTGTTTTACTGCCCAAGTGTCCACTGCTCTCATTTCCCTCTCTCTGGTCCAAATTAATTTGTGGTGATTTTGGGTGTTGTTTCCTCAGAGGGGATACAGAGGCTCCATTCAGGACTTCCCGGGGGCAGACCCGCTAAAGGATGTGGAGGTGCTCCGGAAGGCGATGAAGGGCTTTGGTGAGTGCTGGCCTGGCTCGGTGTAGCCCCCTGGCCCTGTAGCGACTCCGCCGTGTAGCCCCCTGGCCCTGTAGCGTCCCCGCCGTGTCGCCCCCTGGCTCGGTGGCCACTCCCGTGTCTGACTGGGCCGTTTCCTTGCAGGTTAAAAATAACACACCGTTGCCCTTTACGGTGGAGTAACGGGATCATTTACAGTGGAGCCCATCATACCGCACGCTAAATTTATTGGTGTAGCAGCTGGAGCTGGTCGTAGCAGTTTGTACTGAGTTTACCTTTCCTTCTCACGGTTTACTGAAAAGGCCTGAACTCTCCAAAGCTGACTGTGGGATGGGTTTAGTCCTGTAGTTAGTCCTGGGGTTGGTCCTGGGGTTAGTCCTGGGTTTAGTCCTGGGGTGAGTCCTGGGTTTAGTCTTTACGCATGTTAAAGTAAGTGAGCGTAATGGCGGCTGACACTCTGTACTCTCCACAGGTACCGATGAGCAGGCCATCATCGATCTGTTAGGAAGCCGCACCAACAAGCAGCGTGTGCCACTGCTGATCACCTTCAAAACCGCCTACGGAAAGGTATCGGCCAATCAGACGTCCTGCTCCTTCATTCGCTGCTGTACAACCTCCGGATGCAAACTGGCCAACCGAACACCGGGGCAAAAAGGCTAAAGATCTAGAATTAATAAGATCCCAAATATGCTGCTTTTATTTTTGATGGAAATTTTTTTTCAAAATAAAATAGTTTTCTTAAATGTGATTTTTGAAAGTAAAAAAAAAAGTTCAGTGGGGAGTCCAGAATATTTGTGTTGCTTTAAAACCGTTGCCAGAAAACCCGGTAGAAATGATGCATGATTCGCAGTGCACCCACTGTGGGCGAAACGTGCATGTAGACCAGAGTCCAGCCTGTGGACCAGGCAGTGCTCTGTGGTGAAGCTGGTGCTATTTGGGGGAGGGACTTGTCTCTTTGTCAAGAAGAGGGCGTGTGACTGTATTCACGGTGACGTGCAGTCATTGGTCAGACTGTGTTCACAGCGAATCAGGCGGTTGCAGAACTGGGGCTAATCTGGGAGCCCTGGCCAATGTAAAGCCACCCTTCCCCTAACAGGAAGAGGCCGCTGCCCTGATTATGTAACTGAGGCTGAGTTCTCCACTGTCTGATGGATCTGTCCATGGCTTTCCGTTGAGACAGGAGGAAGAGAGGAATCAAAATGTAGTCGGCAGAAGAATTTTGTGAATTGTGTGTAATGCTTGATAATTCACTGAATAATATTTTTTATTTATTGTTTTTCAAATTAGGATTTGATAAAAGACTTGAAGTCTGAGCTTTCGGGGAACTTTGAGAAGCTGGTCCTGGCGATGCTGATGACCCCAGCGCAGCTGGATGCCCACGAGCTCCACGAGGCCATCAAGGTCAGCAGAACTGCGTGTGCGTGTGTGCGTGTGAGCGTGTGAGCGTGTGTGTGTGAGCGTGTGTGTGTGTGTGCATGTGTGCGTGCGTGTGCGTGCGTGCGTGCGTGCGTGTGTGCGTGAGCGTGCGTGTGTGCGTGCGCGCGCGCGCGTGCATGCATGTGAGCAAGCATCGGATGCTTTCTTACACCGTTCTGCTCTTGTGCCCTCAGGGTGCTGGGACTGATGAAGCTTGCCTGATAGAGATCCTGTCTTCCCGCTCAAATGCAGAAATCCGAGAAATCAATGAAATCTACAAAAGAGGTGGGCGTGGCCACCGTCGTTAATATTCAGTAGATAAGTCAGTCTGGAGCCCAGCCCAGCAGAGCCTGCAGTCTGGAGCCCAGCCCAGCCCCCCTCGCTGTCATGTTCACTGAAATGCGGCCCCCTCCCCCCCAGTCTCAGACTGCAGCTGCTGAGTCACTCTCAGAAGCACAGCCCTGTGCGTGCTGTTCTGTGCTGATAACTCAGTGGTCTTCAGCTCCAGGAAGGGAGCGTGCTGGCTGGCGTCCCGTCCCCCAGGGGGAGCGGAGAGGTGACGGGGTTTGGGCTGAGCTGAACGGACCTGCCCTGGGTATTTCTCCAGCGTCTCTCTTCTGAGAGCTGCGCAGGGTTCACAGAAGGTTTAGGACTGATCGTACCGCACCGCAGAGAATGTAACCTCACAACATCCTTCCTGTTGCACTCTGAAAGCACTTTATTTCTGCAGGAAGTGGAATCGGTGGTCAGCGCAGTTGTAGAGCCCGGAGCAGTGGGCAGAACAGACAGAGCTCTTAAATTCTCTGTAAACATATTAATTGCCGTTCTCAAGTGCTTATTGTGTATTAATCACACCTGCAGTTCAGCTCCTAGCATGTACGTATGTGCGTCATGTTCGTGGTAGTGTTTGTGATGCAGGGTTTGGTCCCAGGGTGATGAAGCTCTCTGTCACTGTGTGTGCCCCCCCCTCTGTGTACCCCCCCCCCCCCCCCCCCCCCCCCCCGCCTTTATTTCAGATTACAAGAAGAAGCTGGAGGATGCAATCAGCAGCGACACTTCCGGACACTTCCGCAGGCTTTTAGTATCACTGGCTCAGGTAAAACTGCAGAGAGGAAATAATGTGACTTCAGACAGGAAGACAAAGATTCTTTACTACCTAACTTGGCACCACAACAATACAGAGGCTGAACTCTGACCGGGAAAGTCAGTTTCTGTTCTTCTCTCAGCTCGCTCTGTGGTGTGAGGTGAACCTCAAACCTCTGTGTGACAGGAAAGCTAACAAGCTACGTGCTAAAGCAGTGGTACCGGGTAATTAATGCCGAATGTACATTTACATTTTTTATGAATTGAAAATAAAATATTCAGTTATTCATGATCTTTTTGATATTTGTTTTTGATAAATTTTTAAAGTGTTGGGAAAAGTATAGCTGTGATAGCTGTGATCTGGACTCCTTTACAGCATAGACTGGCTGGTTGGTAATTGATTGGCTGGGACTATCTGGGAGGCTTTAAGTTACTGGTCCAGTTCTCTGGTCATTAAGCTTTAAGTTACTGGTCCAGTTCTCTGGTCATTAAGCTTTAAGTTACTGGTCCAGTTCTCCAGCCGTTAAGCTTTAAGTTACTGGTCCAGTTCTCTGGCCATTAAGCTTTAAGTTACTGGTCCAGTTCTCTGGTCATTAAGCTTTAAGTTACTGGTCCAGTTCTCTAGACATTAAGCTTTAAGTTACTGGTCCAGTTCTCTGGACATTAAGCTTTAAGTTACTGGTCCAGTTCTCTGGACATTAAGCTTTAAGTTACTGGTCCAGTTCTCTGGCCATTAAGCTAGACATTTTCAGCCTTGTCTGGCTCGTTGTTCTATAATGGGCGCAATCGTTTCCTGTGATGTGTCCCCGGACACTGACAGACCTCAGCCTCACCTGCACATGGAAAGTAAACGCGCTGGTTACAGGCATTAGCAAAGCGAGCGAGCTGCTGACCGCCTGTCTCCCTGTCCTCAGGGTAACCGTGACGAGAGGCCGCAGGTGGACATCAGCCTGGCCAAACAGGACGCCCAGGTAAAGCACACTGCCAAACTGTGTAAAATTAATGTTACGA
Source organism: Anguilla anguilla (assembly GCF_013347855.1). Taxonomy (NCBI): domain Eukaryota; kingdom Metazoa; phylum Chordata; class Actinopteri; order Anguilliformes; family Anguillidae; genus Anguilla; species Anguilla anguilla. The sequence goes on along the minus strand of NC_049218.1, from coordinate 717,452 downwards.
TTAAAAACGAAAATTTGGAAATGTTTTTAAAGTATATCAGAAGTTCCCTCCTATATTCATAAGTATTACATGTGTAAGTGAGTGTGTATGTGTGTATTTATCTTTAATATGTAACGGAAAAAAAGACAGGCAGTGTTTACACATTTGGAGAAGTTTACATTTGCCAGGGGTATGAAGTAGGACTGGAGAGAAAAGAGACCGTACTCACACCCTGCACAACGGCTGCATTTTTGAGCATCACTTTCAGAGTTATTTCAGACTGTCTTAAACCTTTCGGAATTGTGAACTACCACCATCCCGCTTTTGCGCATTGGAGGTTCCGCCGTACTGAACGGTGTCTTAGCTGTGAGTGATTAGCCGTTAGCCGCGCTGGCTGTAACCCTGCCAGTGCCGTACTGAACAGTGAGTGATTAGCCGTTAGCCGCGCTGGCTGTAACCCTGCCAGTGCCGTACTGAACAGTGAGTGATTAGCCGTTAGCCGCGCTGGCTGTAACCCTGCCTGTGCTGGTACTGAACAGTGAGTGATTAGCCGTTAGCCGCGCTGGCTGAACCTGCCAGTGCCGTACTGAACAGTGAGTGATTAGCCGTTAGCCGCGCTGGCTGAACCTGCCAGTGCCGTACTGAACAATGAGTGATGAGTGATTAGCCGTTAGCCGCGCTGGCTATAACCCTGCCAGTGCCGTACTGTACAGTGAGTGATTAGCCGTTAGCTGCGCTGGCTGAACCTGCCTGTGCCGTACTGAACAATGAGTGATTAGCCGTTAGCCGCGCTGGCTGTAACCCTGCCTGTGCTGGTACCACAGTCTCTGTCTGGTACTGAACAGTGAGCGATTAGCCGTTAGCTGCGCTGTCTGAACCTGCCAGTGCCGTACTGAACAGTGAGTAATTAGCCGTTAGCTGCGCTGGCTGTAACCCTGTCTGTGCCGTACTGTGGAACAGGCGCTCTACGCAGCGGGTGAAAATAAGCTGGGGACCGATGAGTCCAAGTTCAACGCCATCCTGTGCGCCCGGAGCAAGCCTCACCTGAAAGCAGGTAAGCGCTTTCACCCCCAGCTCTGCTCCTCTCTCCCTCACTGCTGCTCTTCAGCCTGCTAGCACTGAAGCAGTCACAGGACCTGTGATTGGCCACAATATTGGTTCTGCACCAGTCATCAGGTGTGTTTGCTTTGCGTCGTGCTGAAAGGTTTTGCATGTGCTGAAGGTCTGAGTGCATCAGGCCCTTGGTGTAAATCCTGTATGTAAATATTAGATGTGTTGCATATTATAATTTTACGTGTTTACATTTAGTGTGTGTACAGTATGAAGGGTGAGGTGAGTCTGAGCACTGTTTTGCTTCCCAGTGGAATTCAGTTGTTGGTACCAAACACAGGACCTGTTTTGAACCGTAATGTTGTTTAATTCTGTTAATTGAGCAGGCGTGTGTCAGGTCAGAGTGATGTCATTGTGATGTCATCTGTGTGCAGTGTTCCATGAGTACCAGCAGATGTGCGGGCGTGACATCGAGAAGAGCATCTGCAGGGAGATGTCTGGAGACCTGGAGAGCGGCATGGTGGCTGTCGGTAAGAACACACACCCACGCATGCACGCACACTAACACACACACACACACACACACACACACACACACCCACGCATGCACGCACACTAACACACACACACACACACACACACACACGAGCACAAATACGTGCACACACAAAGGTCATTTTTTTCTTTTAAAAATAAGATTAGAAGCTTATCTTTCTTTGGCAGTACTTCTGTGGGTTAGTGGAGTCACTGCTGTGTTAGCGCCCCCTAGGGGCTTATAGGGCACTTACAGATTGTTCTCAGTGACGGGCACTGTTCCACAGCACTGGCTGTCCCGCGGTACACAGTGTGGCTCACGCTTTTAAATTTGCACCCGGTTAGTGGTGTTTGCCCAGAAACTACCAGGAACCAGTTTATTTGCCCTTCTTTGTACTTTCTCATAGTCTGGTACCCAGAACTGCACACAGTACTGACTGTGGTCTGATAAAGGCCTCATACTACACATGGCCTCCTTAGATTCATCCCCCTTACTGCAAACACAGCCTGCGTTTCTCTGTTAAATACGACAGTTGTGTGGATGAGTGCTGTAGGATGTTTGTTGTATCTGGAACGTTTCCTGATGCAGCTTTTGTTTAAATGTGGTGTGGATCAGTGCTACAGGATATTTGTTTCCTTGTTTGACTGAATGTTTTCTTTTTCCCTGCTATGCTGTCAGGGTTCAGTTTGATGGTAATGTTAATGTGTCTGTGCGAGAGCGTCACTTCTGAGTGTGTACAGGGGTGTGTGTGTGGTGTGTGTTTGTGTGTGTGTGTGCGTGTGTGTACAGGTGTCTGTGTGTGTGTGTGTGTGTGTGTGTATGCATGTGTGTGTGGTGCGTGTTTGTGTGTGTGTGCGTGTGTGTACAGGTGTATGCGTGTGTGTACAGGTGTATGTGTGTGTGTGTGCGTGTGTGTGTATGCATGTGTGTGTGGTGTGTTTGTGTACAGGTGTCTGTGTGTGTGCGTGCGTGTGTGTGTGTGGTGTGTGTTTGTGTGTGTGTGCGTGTGTGTACAGGTGTCTGTGTGTGTGTGTGTGTGCGTGCATGCGTGTGTGTGTGGTTTGTGTGTGTGCGTGTGTGTACAGGTGTCTGTGTGTGTGCGTGAGTGCGTGTGTGGTGTGTGTCTGTGTGTGTGTGTGTGTGTGTGGTGTGTGTTTGTTTGTGTGCGCGTGTGTGTACAGGTGTGTGTGTGTGTGTGTGTGTGTGCGCGTGCGAGCGTGTCTGTGTGTGTGTGTGTGTGTGTGTGGTGTGTGTTTGTGTGTGTGTGCGCGTGTGTGTACAGGTGTCTGTGTGTGTGTGTGTTTGTGTGTGTGTGCGCGTGTGTGTACAGGTGTGCGTGTGTGTGTGTGCGTGTGTGTGTGTGCGTGTGTGTGTGTGCGTGTGTGTGTGTGCGTGCGTGTGTGTGTGTGTGTGTGTCTGTGTGTGTGTGTGTGGTGTGTGTTTGTGTGTACAGGTGTCTGTGTGTGTGTGTGTGTGTGTGTGTGTGCGTGCGTGCGTGCGTGCGTGTGTGTGTGTGGTGTGTGTTTGTGTGTGTGCGTGTGTGTACAGGTGTCTGTGTGTGTGTGTGCATGTGTGTGTGTGCGCAGGAGGCCCGTGTTACGCGCTCTGTGTACTCTCTCCATTGTTCTGTGTTTGCTGTGCCACGCATCACACCCCCGTCTCTCCTGCTGTGTGGCTCCCGGACGCCGTTCAGGCGCGGGGTTTGCGCAGTCACGCGTGTGTGAGGGATAAGCGCGTTACCTGTCCCAGTTATCACACACTCAACACACTGTGTGTAACAGCCATTATTTTTATTTTTATTTACATTATTATTAATGAATCATTAATAATAATTAATGATTGGAGCCCACGGCCTGTCCCGCTGTGTGACATGCCTGTCCATGCGTGTTCTGGGTCTCTGGTCTGGGTGCTGTGCTGTTTCACTGAAAGACATTAGGCTGGAAAGGGTATAGAGCAGGGCTGCCCATCCCTGTTCCTGGAGATTACTGTCCCATAGGTTTTCACTTCAACACTATTTAGCACACCTGATTCTACTAATTAGCATCTCAGTGAGATCTCTAGCTGCTGAATACGGTGTGTTTTGTTATTGTTGGAGTGAAAGCCTACAGGAGGGTAGATCTCCAGTTAGGGTTGGAGTGAAAGCCTACAGGAGGGTAGATCTCCAGGAGCAGGGTTGGGCAGCTCTGGTGTGCAGTCACAGTCCCAGCTGCAGACAGTGATCCTCTGTGTTGTGCTTTGCAGTGAAATGCATCAAGAACACGCCGGCCTACTTCGCAGAGAGGTTGTACAAAGCCATGAAGGTAAGACCCGCATGCCCCGCCCACTCTGAGTATGATTACTGTCATCATCATCATCATCATCGTCATCGTCTTCTGACTGATAACCCACCTCTTCAGACTCCACCTAAACCCCGCCCCTAACACTTTTACCTGTTCCTAACTCCTGATTAGGGATAGCTTCTGTTTCTGTTTGCAGAACCTGTGGGTCCATTAGAGTTTAACATTGGAGTAGTTTTGTTTGTGTAACTGTGTTTCATGTTCACTAGGGCAGTTGAAGTTGTAAATAGGGTCTGCGTTCCTGGCACTTCCTGTCTCTCTTGGGGCAGTGAATTACTGCACTTTGGTCCCTGATCATAGCCGTGGATACGAGCGCTTGCGAAACGGCAGACGGACGCTCTCTCGTCCCGTTGGGACGTGTGACATCACAAGAGCAGAGGCCTGTGTGCAGAACAGGAAGTGTCAGATTGCGTAACGGCGAAGTGCAGTTACGCAAGCGTGGACTTTTCCTGTAGTAATGCTGTGATTGGCCCGCTGCTGCGTGTTCACAGGGGGCAGGAACCAAAGACCGCACCCTCATTCGCATCATGGTGTCGCGCTCTGAGGTGGACATGCTGGACATCCGCCAGGAGTACGTGAAGAGCTACCAGAAGTCTCTGTACACGCACATCACCGTAAGCCCCTCCCCCTTTTACACGCACATCACCATAAGCCCTTTTCACATCTGCCTTCTGGAAATTTTTCATCTTTGGTTATTATTGCAAAATACTTAAAATATTCAAACTATTTTTTAAAATATTCAGATTCAAATAAACGTACTGGGGCAAATGTGGGATGGGGGAAAGAGAGAGGGATAAATGAAACAGGTTAACGTGATTATTAATGTTTGGCTTTTCTGATTTACTCTCTTGGGTGACACCTGAAGCTCAGGAGACTGATGAGCGTGTGTTTCTCTCTCTCTCTGGCGACAGGGCGACACCTCGGGGGATTACAGGAAGCTGCTGTTGAAGCTGTGCGGCGGGAACGACTAGAAGCTTCTGCCGATGCCTCAGGGACTATAAAACAGTGAAAAGACCGTCGATACGTCGCCTTGCTGGTACAGACCAGAGAGGAGCTCGACCAATCGTATAGTCTGTTGGTAATAAACCAGTACAACAAGACCAGCAATCATAGGTGGACACTTTTCTGGTAATGCTTCTGGGCTCCTTGCCAGGAAGTTTGCTAGAAATATCCACCATTCACGGTCAGCGTTGTTGCATTGTTGGTTACCAGCGTAATCCCTGATTGGTGGAGCTTCTTTCTTGACTGTTGTGTCCCTGTTTTATTATACCTGCGTACACTCTGTCCCTGCAATGTCTATCACAGCTCTTCTGCTTACAGTACATACTTGTTTACTGATTTTTAAACGACACTGTAATATTGCATGTTTTTTGGCTAATTGCACTATAAATGCCATATCTTTTTGCAGTTTTTATAGTCATGTGAGTTTTCATTAGAAAGTATATTTGTTTATACATACAGTATGTGTCAGGTATATGCTGGATATCATAATGGATAATGTGTTGGAAAGAATGTGCATCGAAATTTAAGAGGTATATATTTTATAAACTACATTATGTTGCATTCATGTATTTCCCGGTGCCAATGTTACAAATATGGATTTTGTACTAAATTCTTTTACAACTGATTACAAAATGTATTTCAATTTTCTGTTGTTTAATATAAACAATGTAACTGATTTGTTTAGTGACTATACGCAAAGACAATTACTGAATTAGATTTACATCGTATAACTTTCTTTGAATACGTCCAGCTAAATAAATTATTTCTTATCTTTTGCTTAACAAAAATCACATTTCTGCTGAAATATGTATTTCAATGCAAATAAAATGCAGGAGACCTATTTAAAGTAAGTGCTGTCTGTTGAGCTCCCCGTTCGGTGTTCTTTGTGTTTAATACAACTGTGACACACATGGCTGACTTCAGGTAGGAGGTGCTGTTCTCTTACAAGCGCTGTTCTGATTGGCTGGCATCACAGAATTCGCTCTGCTAAGGTGGCCTATCCTGAGGCAAATATCAGATGGGTCCTTATTTTTCAAGGCAAACCCTTGTGATGGTCAGAACCATCTAATTATAGCTAACAGCTAGAACACTGACTTGTAATTTTTTTTTGGGGGGGGGGGACATTCCAAAAAACCTACTTCTCAGACTTTTAAATGAGTACACAATGCCACACAGTTACGGTTATACCTTTGTGGTTATGGTTAAACATTAAAACACACAAGGACATAAAATTAGGTTCAAATGTATTCTGAAGGTGTGCTGGTGATTGAAGGTGTTGGCTGGACTGTGAATCTGAATAAGGAGGAAATGTCTGCAGCTCTCAAATTCAAATTAAAAATGCTTTATTGGCATGAAATACATTTGTACTTATTGCCAAAGCGTACACACAGAAACAGGAATAGGAATACAAACAACATTGTGGTAACGACAACAATGCAATTAACAGTGTGGTAATGGCCACAGCGAATAGGCTATATAATAATAATAACAATAATAAAATAATAATAATAGTAATAATAATAATAATGTAGAAAAAGCTCTCTCTCTCAACCATATTTTACAGGACCTGTTACTTTGATGTCAGCCTTTAATGGCAGAATCCTTGGAAGTGCTCGTTTCACATTGTACAACACAAAGTTTGGAAGCATTTCTGCTCTTCTGAAAGAATCACAGCATCTTGTTTTGTTAGGTCATTTATTGAATATTGATAATGGCAATTCTTCAAAATTTGAGCGTTCAATTGATTTTCATCTCACATTTTACGTGTGTGTGTGTGTGTGTGTGTGTGTGTGTGTGTCTGTGTGTCTGCATGCATGCATGTGGTTTGATGTACAGAATATATAGAGCAGAAGAAGGCTTATTGAGCACAATTGCCAAAGGCTAGAAATGCTAGCAGGATATATTTCACAGTGCTTTAAATCTTACAGCAGATTTATAATGGATGCAAAATGTTCAATACATTAATACTGCATTACATGTGAACACAAAGATCGAAATGGTTTTTGATGTATGCTGAAAAGTAACGTAGCCTAAATTTTAATTGAGTGCATTTTAATGTGAATGTGATCCAAATGGCTGAAAGGATAATGGATTGCTAATGTAAATATTTTGATGGACCAGCAAGGAGTAATGTCATCTGGTCTTAATTTAATGGAGAGAATCAAGAAATAATGTCAAGAATTGTTGAAGCCCAAGATGCTTTGTATTTCTGGCAGGGATTGAGCCCTAGTAGCCTCTGCTGCACAGGTGTGCTGTATTCCGTGTGTCTGCCACTCTCAGGTAGGATATGGCCCTCGGGGCGTCCCTGAACTCTGGGAGGCTGACCTCAGCACCAGGGCGGGCCTATGAGAGGCTGGAGGCGGGGCTGAGGAAGACCCTGTCTGACCGGTGATGAAGAGGCATGAGGTGGTCACTCCGCAGAGTAACAGTCCTGTTAGGGACCTGCATGCTCACCAGGTGAGTAGTGTTTATGTTAGCGGTTCGACAGCTAGCCCTTACCACTAAATGATATTCTCATTACATTACATTACAGGCATTTAGCAGACGCTCTTATCCAGAGCGACGTACAACAAGTGCATTAGTTCAAGGTGCAGAGGTGCAGAAGAAACACACTAGAGTGAAGTAAAGATCGTAGTGCCAGAAGTGACCACATAGATCAGGACTCCAACCCTGTAGGGTAACCTGTTCAGCAAACAAACAAACAATCCTGCCAAGTACAAACTAGCACTGAAATCACATTTGCCTAATCAGAATCAGACAAAAACAATCCTGCCAAATAAAAACTAACGTGATCGCATTAGCCTAACTAGGTACATTGAGCTAAACTATAGGCTAGGGAGGGGTGGGGAGAGGTGCAGCCTGAAGAGATGAGTCTTTAGTCTACATTTGAAGGTAGTCAGATTCTCTGCTGTTCTGACTGCCACAGGGAGGTCATTCCACCAGCGAGGGGCCAGGACAGACAGCAGACGCGAGCGGGAAGTACAGACACGAAGAGGGGGAGGTGCCAAGCGTCCAGAGGTGGCAGAACGGAGAGGTCTGGCTGGCGTGTAGGGTCTGATGATCCTCTGGATGTATCCTGGTGCTGACCCCTTAGCTGCCTGGTATGCAAGCACCAAAGTCTTAAATTTGATGCGAGCCATAACAGGCAGCCAGTGGAGGTCAGTGAGCAGGGGGGTGACATGGGAATGTCTGGGGAGGTTGTAGACCAATCATTAGCGGCCCACTAGCAACCCATAATAACTGTGTTCGGGGCTTGCCAGTAGGCCTTTACCTGCAGGCCTTAGCCTGAGTAATGCTTCCATTAGTGGCTCACCAGCAGCAGCACAGAACACTGGCTCATTTGTGAATTCCAACGGCGAGGGAACACCGCATCTCACAAATGTGCCTGCGTCCTGCCTGTTTTGCCATTGACACTCATTAAAACCATTTGTGGTTAGTCATGAGCTGCAGTTTGTATTGCTTTTTGTATTGCATATTCATGTTTTTTTTCTTCATTTGTAGAGGGAAGGGGTCCTGGTTTGTTATGATCTCAGAGAACTGTTTTCTAAATTTATATTTTAAACAAGGGTACACAGTGTCATTGCTGAGAAGCCACCACCCTTATGTAGTGCTTTGGCTGCTATTGGCTCCCCCTTGTGGAGAATATTCAGCCTGCAAAGCGTAAGTGAGTGAGTGTGCGAGTGTGCGAGTGAGTGTGAGTATGAGTTTAGTTACAAGGCAGGCCCATAAGGTGCTTTGCATTTTAAAAAAGCATTAGTATTAATCTGTTCCCGATTTGTCAGAACAGAATCTGTGCCTGCTGCCTCGACTCAGTCAGGTCCAGAACACGCCGCTGCAGCCTGGTTCTGCCGCTGCCTTCCTTAAGCCAAGCCTCTAATTAGACTGATTAAAGCGCACAACAAGCCACTATGGACTGCACTGCTTCTGTCCAGTAAATTCAAGACATGCATAGTCCCATACTGCCACTAGAGGTCACCGTGACAATGTATTGTACATTGAAGCCTTGCTCGTTCACTTGAAGAATATTAACTACTTCACGTAACACCTAGTTAATGTATTATTGGAGTTTCATATTCATGACCACATTCATATTTTAAAGTTTTTTCAGTCCTTTCTATGTCCCTAAGCAATAAACCTGGATCACATAAGACAGGCCTACTTGCTAGTGAGTCACAGGGCAGGTTATAACCTCTCTCAGGTGGAAACACTGATCCACATTAGTGCTGGGGCAGGTTATAACCTCTCTCAGGTGGAAACACTGATCCACATTAGTGCTGGGGGAGGTTATAACCTCTCTCAGGTGGAAACACTGATCCACATTAGTGCTGGGGCAGGTTATAACCTCTCTCAGTTAGGAAACACTGATCCACATTAGTGCTGGGGCAGGTTATAACCTCTCTCAGATGGAAACACTGATCCACATTAGTGCTGGGGCAGGTTATAACCTCTCTCAGATGGAAACACTGATCCACATTAGTGCTGGGGCAGGTTATAACCTCTCTCAGGTGGAAACACTGATCCACATTAGTGCTGGGGCAGGTTATAACCTCTCTCAGGTGGAAACACTGATCCACATGAGCCCGCGGAAAGCAAGCCGCTGAGGTAAAAGCAGAAACTCGGGTAGAGCAGGGGTCTCTAAGCCCGGGCCTGGAGGGCCGCAGTCTCCTCTGAGTTTTGTGATTTCCTTTCAATCAGCAGCTAATTTAGGCCTTTGAAGTAAGGAGCGCAGCCTCTACAATTTAGCCCATCAGTGCCTTTGAGTTTGAGCTCTGTGATTTAGCGGCTGATTGAATAATAAACCACCTTCTGCTACACAACGCAGTAACCATACGGCTGGCATACTCCCCGCACACCAGTCCCGCGCAGCACCTTCTGCTACACAACGCAGTAACCGTACGGCTGGCATACTCCCCGCACACCAGTCCCGCGCAGCACCTTCTGCTACACAACGCAGTCACCGTACGGCTGGCATACTCCCCGCACACCAGTCCCGCGCAGCACCTTCTGCTACACAACGCAGTAACCGTACGGCTGGCATACTCCCCGCACACCAGTCCCGCGCAGCACCTTCTGCTACACAACGCAGTAACCGTACGGCTGGCATACTCCCCGCACACCAGTCCCGCGCAGCACCTTCTGCTACACAACGCAGTAACCGTACGGCTGGCATACTCCCCGCACACCAGTCCCGCGCAGCACCTTCTGCTACACAACGCAGTAACCGTACGGCTGGCATACTCCCCGCACACCAGTCCCGCGCAGCACCTTCTGCTACACAACGCAGTAACCGTACGGCTGGCATACTCCCCGCACACCAGTCCCGCGCAGCACCTTCTGCTACACAGCGCAGTAACCGTACGGCTGGCATACTCCCCGCACACCAGTCCCGCGCAGCACCTTCTGCTACACAACGCAGTAACCATACAGCTGGCATACTCCCCGCACACCAGTCCCGCGCAGCACCTTCTGCTACACAACGCAGTGACCGTACGGCTGGCATACTCCCCGCACACCAGTCCCGCGCAGCACCTTCTGCTACACAGCGCAGTGACCATACGGCTGGCATACTCCCCGCACACCAATCCCGCGCAGCACCTTCTGCTACACAGCGCAGTGACCACACGGCTGGCATACTCCCCGCACACCAACCCCGCGCAGCACCTTCTGCTACACAGCGCAGTGACCACACGGCTGGCATACTCCCCGCACACCAGTCCCGCGCAGCACCTTCTGCTACACAGCGCAGTGACCATACGGCTGGCATACTCCCCGCACACCAGTCCCGCGCAGCACCTTCTGCTACACAGCGCAGTGACCATACGGCTGGCATACTCCCCGCACACCAGTCCCGCGCAGCACCTTCTGCTACACAACGCAGTAACCGTACGGCTGGCATACTCCCCGCACACCAGTCCCGCGCAGCACCTTCTGCTACACAGCGCAGTGACCATACGGCTGGCATACTCCCCGCACACCAGTCCCGCGCAGCACCTTCTGCTACACAGCGCAGTGACCATACGGCTGGCATACTCCCCGCACACCAGTCCCGCGCAGCACCTTCTGCTACACAGCGCAGTAACTGTACGGCTGGCATACTCCCCGCACACCAGTCCCGCGCAGCACCTTCTGCTACACAGCGCAGTAACCATACGGCTGGCATACTCCCCGCACACCAGTCCCGCGCAGCACCTTCTGCTACACAACGCAGTAACCGTACGGCTGGCATACTCCCCGCACACCAGTCCCGCGCAGCACCTTCTGCTACACAACGCAGTAACCGTACGGCTGGCATACTCCCCGCACACCAGTCCCGCGCAGCACCTTCTGCTACACAGCGCAGTGACCGTACGGCTGGCATACTCCCCGCACACCAGTCCCGCGCAGCACCTTCTGCTACACAGCGCAGTGACCATACGGCTGGCATACTCCCCGCACACCAGTCCCGCGCAGCACCTTCTGCTACACAGCGCAGTAACCATACGGCTGGCATACTCCCCGCACACCAGTCCCGCGCAGCACCTTCTGCTACACAGCGCAGTAACTGTACGGCTGGCATACTCCCCGCACACCAGTCCCGCGCAGCACCTTCTGCTACACAGCGCAGTAACCGTACGGCTGGCATACTCCCCGCACACCAGTCCCGCGCAGCACCTTCCCTCAACAGTATTCAGTTCAAATGATATTCATTCATTTTTAATGAAAGACAATTAAGAACATAAATGCTTTTTTTGCAAGAATTCACTTGAAATGGTCATGATGGAATTATAATGACATACTAATTACATCATAATGACAAACACATTTTCCGCTGGTGATTAATAATGTATCTATTCATGTATAACTTGTTAGTAATTTTAAAAATAAGGGAAAATAAATCATAATTTCTCAGTTAACAGTATTTTCAGTGGTTTAGTAAGAGGGTGTGTATGCAGCTCAAGGTCACACGTGCCGCTGTGCTGTTTGACTGCGTTTGACTGCATTTGGCTGCGTTCGACTGCGTTCGACTGCGTTTGGCTGCATTTGACTGCGCTTTGACTGCGTTTGGCTGCGCTTTGGTGTTCAGCGGTGTGTGTCGCAGCTCTTCCTGTGGTGAGAGTGTGATGTGTTCAGGACAGGATGCAGAGAGAGCCTGCAGAGAGGGAGGGAGGGAGGGAGGGAGGGAGGGAAGGAGAGGGAGAGAGAGCAAGAGAAGGAGACGGGGAGAGAGAGAGAGAGCAAGAGAAGGAGAGAGAGAGAGAGGGAGAGGGAGAGAGCAAGAAAGAGAAAGGGAGAGACAGGGAGTGGGAGAGAGAGAGGGAGAGAGAAAGAAGGAGAGAGGGAGAGAAAGTGAGTGTGAGAGATAGAGAAAGAGGGAGAGAAGGAAGGACAGAGTGGGAGAGAGAGACAGGGTGAGCGGTGAGTGATCTGGTGGACGGGAGGAAGCTCTGACGCTGTGGGGGGGGGGGGGGGGGGGGGTGAGGGAGATGGAGTGGGTTGCCATGGCGCTCTCACCCCCGGTGACGAGCTGCGGCGTTCTGGCAGCACCTGTGAGCTGTTTGCATTACCCTGTAATCTGACCCCCAGCACTGCGGGCTGCTGGGCTTCACCGCCCAGCCTTGTGAATGTGTTGACCTTGACTGTTTCCTCATTGGCTGAATGGGCTGCCACACTGACACCTAGAGGCTCAGCTGGGTATAGCAGTTATTGTGGGACTTCTATATGTATGGTCTGTCTGAGAAGTCCTTCAAGCGCAGAATGTGATTGTAAATGTGAAACGTGACATTCAGGCTCAGAGAAAGCTTGAAGATGATGGCTGAGCTCTGCGTTTCTTTCTTTCCTCTCCTGAACAGTTTTCAGGGAAATGACGGGTAGCCCCTGAATCCCACCCAGGGCCTTTCTGTATGGAGCTTGCATGTTCTCCCCCTATGTCTTCCTGCATCTCCAAAGTCATGCAGGTTGGGCTAACTGGAGACTCTAAATTGCCCGTGGGCAAGTGTGTGTGAGTGAATGGAGTGTGTGTCTGCCAACGCTTAACAGGTCAGTGAATGGTGAATTCTTTGTGTCTGGCAGGAAGGCGCTGGTTTGAAAGCACTTGGATTTGACCTTAGGATTTGACTTGGCCAAGTGGGCGAACGACCCACATTTTCAGGAGGATTGTGGGATATTCGTAACCAGGGTGGACAGAGGCAGCTTTGCAGATGGAAAACAGTAGCGGTTGGCCGTGCGTATCAAACCGCTTTTTTCACAAGGTGAACGACTGACTGCTGAAGATGAACGACCTGGACCTGACTCACAAAGACACGAATCGGGTCATCGGAGACGTGCTTAATGGAGGGAGAGCGATCAGCGGTGCGGTTTGCAGGAAGAGGCCGCCGATTGAAGGGCTTCTTGCCTCCGCGCACATAAATCTCACAGGACACAAAGGTCAGGTGTGTTACTGCGGCAGCTCGTACAAAACGTGTTTTCTCCTGGTTTTTTAAATCGCACAAATGCCGCAGTGTCACTCGTGTAACGATTCATTATTTCAAATCACGACACGCTCACGATTCCTCTCCAAACCCCTGTGACCAAATGTGTGTGATTGGGAGCTTACTGTGATCAGACCAGCAAGCCAGAGTGGTGACGTTCGTATATAACTGACTCTCTGGTAAAAAGAAGTAACCTATAATATTTAGAGTTTACACAGATAGACAAACACAAAACTCAGAATGCGCCTCTGAATTCTGACTGTTTAGAGATTCAACAGCAACAGTGTTGTATAACGGGTGGAACTGGGCTCGTAACCTAAAGATTGCAAGTAGCCTACTATATCCAGACAGTCCACCGCCCTTGTACCCTTGAACAAGGTACCGACCTAACATAACCCAAATTACTGCAGTATATATCCAGCTGTAAAAATAAATAAATAAATAATGATGATAATAAATTGGATAAATGTGTCCGTGATCTGATCAGATAATTGTTTCCAGTTCTGGTTCGTCTGCAGAGATTGCTCGCAGAGGTTGCGGCATCGGCCTGGAAGACGGCATCTCCATGGCAGCAGTCAGCCTGGCTGCCCAGAAAGGTTCGCTTACCGTCGGAGACAGACGTACCGCGATAAGTCTCTAGCCAGCTACATGATCCGGCTACAAATTAGCATCTGGAATTCAGTATTTGATTAGATTTAGTGTTTAATTAACGTTTAAATCCTGACCTTATACCTCTGTCCTCATCCTCCAACTCTAGCAGAAAACCCCGAACGTGACCCCTTTCTCTAATGTGCGCTGCTTAGTAACGGGGCTGTTTCCTGTCTGTCACTGCGTTGGAGGGGGCGGTCTGCGGTTTAAGCTGTCTGAAACGCCGGTTGACCTCTGTGCTTCAAGGATGTGCAGTGTAATGACAGATGGCGTCTCTGTTCATGTGAAATATATGCCCATATTTGGTAGCATTATTGCTCTTATGATCTACACCTGTCTGTCCATCCATCTATCAATTTAAAAATATCACTTCATTATTCTGAATTTATCTCTTAAATGTGGGCGTCAGTTTTGGGATGAAATGTAGGCTCAAGGCTGTTTAAAAAATAGAAATGGAATGCATACAGAGAGAGTAGTATAATATTGCATACGGATCAAAGATGCCTGATGAGGGCATTTTGAGTGTAAATAATTGTTCGTACACCCATTGCCATGGCAACACTGTTGGAGTAAGTCTTACTTTTGCTTGTCACATGGCTCCTTTTCCCGGATATAACGTATATATTATAATAATCTAAAACATGCCCGAGAGACGGGATTATCTGTGTTTCTCTAACCGGAGTTAGAAAGTGCACGGCGAATGATCTGCTCGCAGAAATTCCAGCTCGCATACATTAGTCCTTTGTGCCCGCCTCCGGCTTCATAATGCTTTTCCAGCATATTTTCATGCTAACAGCACTGAAAGCCCCTCACAATTTTTGTCCTATGAAGTGTTGACCTAATTCTTCTCTCCAGATCAACGGAATTGCGTCAGATAACAAATCACTCGCGGACTGAGGCTTTGCTACTCAACCGCCGCGCGTTCGCCGGCCTTTCATAACCGAAGGTGACTTTGAGCGCGCTCTTTCATGTGTTAAGATTCCGATTTGGTGTATAACGCTGAACACGCATTTTGCGGCTCTGGGATGAAGCCGCGAGTCGCTCAGTAGTTGCAGTCACGCGCTAAATTGGGTACAGTTATCAGGATGTCATTGTGTGCAGATTACTGCTGTTGCTGTATGTTGTTTTGGCTAATTCAAACCCAGCCTTCGTGACTTAAATCCTGACCACATTTTTTAATTCTGTATGTATAGAAATGTATAGTGTGTACAGAAATTTGCACTGTCTGTTTGTGGGTGATGGCTTAGCATTTCTTGGCAGTGATACAGAACCATTTTCTTGCATTGGGGTCATTGTGTGCCTGTTTCTCTCAGGGTTCTCTTGGGATGAGATATTGAGAAGGGATCTCCAAACGCAGGGTGTGCGCAGAGTTCCACGTACAGAACAGCAGAAATTTGAGCTGCAACGGCTCGTCCCAAACAGGTGCTTTCAGCCCGAACAGAGCAGCTCACAATAACGGTGGGATCCCTTTTCGCAGTAAAAACTACATTTCCCAGGAGCCCGCACTTCTCCTGCCTGATCTCCAAACCCACCTCAGATCTCTTCCGTTTCCAGAGGTTTGAATAAAGTTGCTGCAGGACTGGAGCCCAAAATGAGGCTGCTGACCCCATGGCAGCCAGAGCCTCAGTGCGGGGTCTGCAGGATCAGTGGTGCCAAAATCTGTGCCTGTTCAAAAAAGGAGGGGGCTCCTCAACCCCCAGTCCAGCACTCCGGGGTACTTGAACCCCGAAATGAAGGCTACCTGCTTATCCATGAGTGTTAATCAGCTTTTTATGAAATTATGGATCCTCCTGCACTATGTGACACATTTTACAGAGACCTCACCCTGGAGTCAATCAACATGATAGCATGCAGCATCTATGAAGTACATGCATGCAAATATATCATTCCAATACATGTATTTGAAATACCTGTTCCTAGAACATTGCACACATACTGTACACACACACAGAGACACGTACACACACACACACAGACGCATACACACACACACAGACGCATACACACACACACTGAGTCAACAGACTGAACGTTTCCTCCTTTACGCATTGTTTTCAAACCCCTCCTTTCACTCTGTACTGATCAGAACATCAACACATTTTCTGCGTAATTGTTCAGCATTGGTAGTTACTCAGTCTACATGCAGAATGTCACTGCTGGGATGTTTTAATGCATTTTATGGTAGGATGGTTGGAGATTAAGGACATCAAAGTTTATTGACTATTAACAATAGAAATTAAATCCTGACTAGCCTAAAGAGGCGTGCTAATAGGAGTATGGAGATTAGCTGAGTTTGCTAACATGGCTGAGCTTGCTGATAGGTCAGAGCAGCTCTTATGGTGACTCATCCTGGGCTGAGTTTGCAGATAGGAGCAGAGGTGCTCTTAGGGTGACTCATCCTGGGCTGAGTTTGCAGATAGGAGCAGAGGTGCTCTTGTGATGACTCATCCTGGGGTGCAAAATGGCAGTCCCCCAAAATGCTCTCACGGTTACCACGGTTACAGCATGAGCTACAGCAACACCTGCAGTGCTGAAGCTCTGCTGAAGATTCCCCTTCGGAGTTTGAGTCATTTATAATGTACTTCCTATGGGGGTTTCATCTTAAACACAGAAAAATGTTTTTTTGTTTTTAAAGAAGAGACAAGCGTCTATATATCAGCTTTGTAAATGGTCACCTAATTGTGCAGTTTCTAACCCTGCCCAGAGTTAAGATTTGTTATTGAGAAATAAAATCCAAAGGTACTTGAATTTGTCTGCAATGATGAAGTAACAACAGTTGGGTGAATGAACTGGACTAGGCAGGATTTTTGGAGAAGAACTAGAAACAATGGTTTGGATGTTTATTTTCATTTAGTGTCATCTGCGCATTGCTGTAACACAAAAAATAAATACTTTGTGCTGCCTTGGGGGGGGGGGGGGGGGCTGTATATGTGTGAATGAATACCCACAATGCAAAGGAATTTTGAACCTGATGTGGAAGGCATGTACACTGCAGAAAACTCATCTGGGAGAAAAAATGGACTCTTCTGCAGTGGAGGAGCTGACAGGCTGAATATTCATGCCAGAATATTTAGACAGCAGAGGTTAATTAAGGAGTAATTATGCACAGCTACTTAAGAGAGTGTGACGGGATGCCTGATGAGATGATGTTACTACCGAAAACCAAGCTGGATAAAAGACACTTGGTGCCAAAAATGCATCATTTATTACCCCAAAAGCAGGTGCAGTTTCGTGCAGACAAAGCACTGTAAAACCAAAGAGTGAAAGCCGAAATACCTTAACCAAAGAGGGAAATAAATGTATGTACAAGCAATACATTCAGTAAATCCAGTTTCCAAAAAAATAGCTTTCTATACTGAGACTATACTACACACTTCTAACAGCATTACCCACCAGCAACAACCTGAAACTGGTATTGGCGAGGGTCTGAACGGCTGGACTGTGGAACATACCACTTAGTAAATGAACATGAATTAACTAAACGGTTGTTTTTTAACCCGCTCCAAATCCGCAGTTAGCACTGCCCTTATGGCGGCAAATCAGATAAAAGCCGGGGCGGAAGCGGCCGCTGCTCCTTAGGCCTGCGCACTGGAATGACTGACGTACAAACGGCAATGAAGACGGACAGATACGGAGCACACACGCGGTAATTTCAAAACACAGAATCTCGTCTTACATTTGCTTTTATTTTGTCAAACCAGGCGCGCAATCATGTACACAGGTGGTCACGTACACATCGCGTCTCGATTAGTGGTATATTTTAGCTACATTTCGTGTTTTTGTGTTCTATCCGTGACTCGACGGCTTGTCCAATCCCGGGACTGTACGTTTGTTTTAAATCTTTGCGTCAGAATGTTGTAATTATTTAAAATGTAGCTATTATAATTAATTTAAAACCATAGGTTACCTCACCTATTGTTTCTCCTTTTAAAAGACCCACAAGAGGATTAAAGTTTCAGTAATCTCTATGAGAGCGGCGCAACGTGTGAAAATTCAGTTTGATTCCGATAGCTCAACCTGACACCCACACCATGCTGCCATAGACCATGAAAAACGTCTTCATGCACACGTATCGATAGTTATACTGTATATATATGTTTATATTTAAGCCATCTTTGATGCACTGGTTTATTGGCTTGAAATTAAAGCAGAAATATGAGTTGTGTGCCTGTTGTGTTACTGAATAAAGGCAGTCTTCCTGAGAGGTCTGAAAGAAGGGAAGCTGCTGTATTTGAGGCGATCCTACCTGTGTGCATGTCGGTATCAGATTTATTTAAGTCTAATTGTGTATTTCAGTTCCGCGGTTGTATATAGTGGCCGGACTGTGACTTGTGGTCACTGCATTCATGAGAGTTCTAATTTATTCATCATTTATAGTCACCCGGTTCTTGGTAATAAATGTCCTTCAGTTGCCACCGTCAGCATCACGAGCTCCGATATTCAAGGAGTTAATCCTCCAGTAGAGATCACTTGAGCCGTAATAGCATTTTGGGCAGAAACACACCATGGTTCCTCCATTTTACCGATCTTTTGCTCTTCATGTGTTATATCTCCTGTTTTGTGCATTGTTGTTTTTTGATAGCCAATATCTTGCCTGATTGAGGTGTTTGAAAATGCGTTTCAATTCTAAAACAATTTGTACCATCACTTATTCCGCACTCTTCCAGTGGTTACCATCCCAGGGATTTCAGCTGTCGGTCTGTAATTCAATCGTTTCAGAAACTTCACCAACGCAGGAATCGTTTTTCAAACAGCACACGACAGAACATTAAAGCATTAGTTGATCTGATTAAAAGTGCTTGGATGTGAATGTCCATTTTTAAAATATGTATTTCTGACACAATGTGACCTTAAGAGGGTAAATGATCCTTCAGCAAACATGGTCAAATTCTAATTCAGGGAAATTAACGGCTCGTTATTCAGAGGTTGAACCTGAACGGGAGTCTGTAGAGCTGTGAGGTGTGGCAGCCTGTCCTCTGCAAGTCCCCCTTTAGCCTGCTGTAAATATGCCCCCCCCCCATGAAGAAGCAGTCTCCCTCCCCGGCATCAAGGTCAACCCAGCCTGGAGCTTGACCACAGGCCCCAGACTGACTGACTGACTCAGTCACCATGGCAACACACGCCACAAACAGCCTACTCCCGGCCCTTCACCACTCCACTGGGTTAGTGTGCTGCAGAAGGGCTTTTTCTGTGTGTGTGTGTGTGTGTGTGTGTGTGTGTGTGATGTGAGTGCGTTTGTAGGTGTGTGTGTGTGTGCGTGAGTGTTTGCACGTATGCTTTGCAGCTTAATGACACAATTTGCATGTGAGGGTATCACGTCTAAAATCAGATGCTGCGTTTTCATATTAAGTGCTTAATTTGTGCATATGGTGCCCAATGTTTTAATAGTTGCGATACAGTAGTTGTGAAAAGGGTGGAAGTCTGCTGTGTCACAGGTATTGGGGAGGTGGAGGGGGGCGGGCTGGGAGGCTAGATTTTGGGGATAAGCTTCTGGGGGCGCTTTCTGGTTTTGTTTCATTCTCATCTCCCCACACGCTTCCCCTCTGTTCAGATAGCAGTGTGCGTCAGGTGTGTGCGCCAGGTGTGTGCTTATTTGGAAATGTTCCGTTGCATGCCGCATTTTAAATTCATGTGAAGTATTTTCAGTACGTAAGTGTTTTGAGTGAAGCATTTGAACGTTTTCTGAAAAGAAATCTGAATCAATTAAATTACTTTGTGGCCTTTAACTATTCACATGTACTGTATAGCTACTAGTACTTGTAACCTCAACATGGCTGTTTGACTGGCACAGCCCGGGTTAGACTGGCACAGCCCAGGTTAGACTGGCACAGCCCTGATTTGATGCCCGACCGTGGGGCCCGTCCCTCTATCGTCCCTTAAGAGGATGAAACACCCAGATCTCTCTAGGACTGTTTTTGTACAATGATATACAAGTAGGTTTGTACTCAAAAAATGGAATTATACTATCCATTTTAATTACCAGTTCACATTGTGTTTTCTTAAACATTACAAATTATCTGAAAATACGTTTCTATAAATATATTACTTGCATTTTGATAGATTAACTGCGTGTTTTATTAATAGGCAGTAATGTACTACCAGCTGATTTTTAACCGATTTTTAACCGATTTTACACCAGTGATCTTCATTCCTCAACTTGAAGAGCTACAGGGTCTGCTGGTTTTTATTTTTTGCCTTAATATCGGTGACTAATTCAGACCCAAGAGACCAGGTGAGGTGAGTTAACTGTGTAATCGACTGCTTTATTTGATTAGTTAAGTGCCGAGTGAAAACAAAAGCCAGCAGACCCTGCGTCTCCCCCAGGACAGAGATGAAGATCGCTGCATTGCAGCCTTAAAGTGTCACTTGTGTTTTGTGATCTCCGCTTGACACAGGCTGTTTATTTGCAATTCCAGCCCTGGCACGCCTTCAATTGGGTTACAGCCTGCAAACCGTCACACTTTATCAGCGACAAGCTATTCATCCGGCCCCTGACCAGATGTCACACTCTTGAAACTTTGTTTAGTTTTATGAGATTCTGTTTTCTGGAGAGTAAACATTGGTGAAGGGCTAAATGCGGCGGAGAGCTGTGTGCAGGCGCTTGTGTTAGCGCTGTGAATTTATTTACAGGTGGATAGACGTGTTCCGATTCAATTTCTTTTTTCACTCCCGGTCTGTGAGATTGTAAAACAGGAGTGGAGGTGGCATACCTGGTTACGGTAAAGCCTGTCGGAATGGTGGCTCGGAATGTCCAGCATCCTGTCAGTCATTCCTGTGTCTTCAAAGGCGCTTCTGGAGAGGGATTCCATGTCAGGTGCTAGACTCTGTTTCTACCTGATCATTTTACTGGTTATTGTTGTTTATTAGCAGGCTTGTAAGAAAGAGACTACAGTATTCATATCTTCTGCAAGATAAGTAAGTCCTGGGCTCTCATCTCAAAAATCAGTTTTAAAAAGGACTAGACTGCCCCTTAACTTTCCTCAGTCTCGAGTCTAAAGCAGAGAAATGTGTGGTTCTATACAGATGCGTAATTTGGATAATGGTTTTTTGATCTTTTGTGTGTCAAAGATGAAATGAAATGTGTTCATTTTAAACGGTGCTTGAACCATATTCTATTGGCTGACTCTGTTAAAGTGCTCCAGTTCAGTAGCCTGTAGATTACCTGTCCAGGCCAGTGTCCTATTTCACAGAGCAGGATTACTGAGTTAGCTGGATAACTGTACTGTGTAAAATCTGGAACCCTCCCAAATCTGGAACATGGACTGAAGTAAAAAGAGCTGTTCTGGGTTTTACTCCGCGCAGTTATCCAGCTAACTCAGTAATCCTGCTTTGTGATACAGGGTTTTACTCCGCGCAGTTATCCAGCTAACTCAGTAATCCTGCTTTGCGAAATACCCCCCTGGATGCTGTGGTATTGTGTTTATATGTCCACTTCCCTAAGCTTTATTCTACAAGCCACCACCCCTCCCCCCCCTAAAAAAACCTTTAGAAAACTTTAATAACTGCCTTGGAGAGGATTATTTCCTGGGGGAGGCATAATGTCATATTTCTTTGCCTTTTGTGCCACAGACGGGGGGGGGGGGGGGGGGGGCGGCTGCTAATTGGGACCCACTTTTTCCCTTAAGGCTGGTGCGGTGGTGTTGGAATAGGACTGAACAGCTCCAGACTGGGGTCACACACAGGACAGTGCTTGCAGGCGTTTGTTGCTTTAGCATTTTGTTTCTCAGACCTCTTGCAGATGAATTTGTGAGCGGCAGAATTTTGTATTGGAAAAAGAGGTTGGGAATGGACCTGGTGAAGGGGATTTATTTAGCGCTTCAGTGGGACTCAGGAGTCTTGGCAAAATGAAGCGCGTATATCTCTGTGTGAAACCCATCCGGGAGAGCGGGGGTTCAGTCAGCCTGCCGCTGGTGGCGGTATTTTTTTGGCACCCCGCGGGCTGGCGCGAGACTGCGGCCGCTGGGACCGCGGGAGTGGTGGTGCATTGGGGCTGAATCCACGGCGACAGCCCCGGGACCGCGAACAATGGAGGAGCCAGAGGGCCGGCGGAGCTCGAGCGGCAGAAGCCAGCCGCTCGCGCCGGTTAACGGATTAATAATACATGGCGGTGGAGGGATACGCGGTTCTCGGGCGAGTCGGAGGGAGGGCACGCGACTCGAACGCCCCGCTGTAGTGGCCGCCGCGTTTCTCTTCCTCCAATCGGGCGACAGAGCGGGCCACACTCGGCCGTCTCCTAAAGGCTCCTGAGCGGGCGTGGCTCGTCTCTTGTATCCCGCGGAAACACATCCGCCCCGATCGCTCTGCATTGTTCGCTGGCCTTTCGCCTGTCGCCAGAGGAACCGCTTTTTCATGTCCATTGTGTTCTGGCTGGGCTCATATTACATCAGATTATGCTAGTGCTTAACACGTGCCGTTTAGTTCATGGTTATGTAAACCTAGATTATGGAAGCTAATGGTAATATCACTGCACTGTGCAGAATGCCTCCCTGTAATTGTCCTGTCAGACTTCAAGTAAATTGTGCCCACAACCTCATTTTTGCTGTGTCTCAACTGTCCCTAGTTATGTGGACTTCATTTTGAGGAGGCCTTGTCAGGTAATTGGATATTGTGCGCTGCACTATCCACTGTACAAGTGGAGCGTGTGTGAATAGAGGCTATGATATATAATGGGGTTAAGATCATTTTATGAGCTTAGTACTAAGACCAACCAATGGGTGTCTTACTGGTGGTTGTGCTGTTAAATAAAACTAAACTGACCATCAGGCTGGCATGGAAAACCCTTAGTTAGGCTGGCCCATATCACCCACCCTACAATCCTGATATTATTATTCACTTCTGGGAAAAAAATGGCTTCTGAAACCTCCTGAGGCAGATATTTCTGTGCTGTGATATATGGCTTCCGTTTAAAGCTTGGGTTTTTTCCACTGAGAACCAATTCAATTCCTCTGGATTAATGACTTCAATTCAAATATGTTCCCATTCAATTTTTCTCCTATAATTTAGTGGCGATTATTTTCAATTTCATGTAAACTAATCCTCCTCCACCTATTCCACTCTAATTATCAGACGGTCCCAGTGTGGCAACAGCAACTGAATTTTATACTGCCAATTTTCTTTTTTCTAGGACTAATAATTCCAGGCACTTAATATTTTCAGATTTAGTTGCCCTGCCCCAAGCGTGCAGTTGTCTTTCATGACTCATTTAAATTGCACCTGATTAAATAATTTGGAGAGGAATCGATAAAATACAGTTTTGTATATGAACCGTTCATACTGAAATGTCTAATTTCTTTTCTTTATTGTAATGTAGTACAATTTTATAATTACATTTTTTCACAACCTTTATTTTTTAATCAGGTAGTTTTATAATCCCTGCTGAAGAAATTAATGTTTTTTCACTAATGAAATCTGAACTTGGTTAACAGACTGACAATGTAATTACAGAATCTGCTTTGGTGTCATAAGGTTCTCGTAAAGTTATTTGCATATAGATAACAATTATGGTCCAGCTTCTTCAGACAATCATTCAAATGTAACTTCATTTCTCCCCAAGGACTGTGACTACTGTTCTTACTGTTTCCAAATATTTTTCTCAAGTTTTGAAGGTGTGTAAATGATTAATGTGACGGATGATGTGTAAATATGCGTGAGGTTCTCAGACTCCTGGAGACCCGTGCTGGTTTTCATTCCAGTCATAATTGGAACCTCTGAATTATAACGAGCCGTTCAATTAGACTTCAGTAATACGCGTCTAATGTCTATCAAAGGATCATTTACCCTCGTAAGGTCAAGTTACATAAGCGATGCCTGCTCCCTCTGACTTTACATCAGTCAAACCAATTATTTCATCATCTGTAATGTGCTATGTGGGAAATTATTTATTTATCAAGCGCATACATTTTTAAAGTATACTACTAGACTGGTGGATGGAAATTAGGGATGTCCTAAGTGCTGAAAGAGTGCCTGAGATCCCTGCCATGTCCTGCTCAATGTTGCTCTCTGCCCCTGAAAAAAAGTCAGCTTATTTCTCACTCAGATGTCCTATAAGGATTAACCTACAATCGTTTGGCCAGATGCATATTTATAGGAGCCTAAACAGAGGATGTCTATAGAGAAGGACTTCCTGCATTAAAGGAAGTGTACTACTGAACGGCAGGATGTGGTCAATGAGAGAGCCCAGCTGGAGTTTTTGTATCCATGTGAGCCTCATCTCTATGCAGATGAATGAGGGTTCTGGTATGAATGGAAATCAGTGCGATATTTATCCCTGATTTTGCTGCCAAAATAAATGAGTCACGTTTTTTGAATAGCTGATGAGTAATGGCAAGGTGGTCAAGAAAATCCTCCCAGTCATGCAAATAAGCAGATATTGTGCAGAATGTTTTTGTGTGGCACTACCTACCCTTAGTCTACATGGTGCTGTCCTTGGCATATTCAGAAAATGGATATGGCATTTGCTTGGGAAGTTGGTAACAAAATTACCATGGATTTAATGACCATGAATTGTTCAAGCGGGCACATTTTCTTACACGACTATCAGCCTAGCTATCAGCCTCAGCCTAGCTAGCTTAGCCTTCAGCCTTGCTATCAGCCTCAGCCTAGCTAGCTTAGCCTTCAGACTAGCTAGCTTAGCCTTCAGCCTTGCTAGCTTAGCCTTCAGCCTTGCTATCAGCCTCAGCCTAGCTAGCTTAGCCTTCAGACTAGCTAGCTTAGCCTTCAACCTTGCTATCAGCCTCAGCCTAGCTAGCTTAGCCTTCAGCCTTGCTATCAGCCTCAGCCTAGCTAGCTTAGCCTTCAGCCTAGCTAGCTTAGCCTTCAGCCTTGCTATCAGCCTCAGCCTAGCTAGCTTAGCCTTCAGCCTTGCTAGCTTAGCCTTCAGCCTAGCTAACTTAGCCTTCAGACTAGCTGGCCGGGTTTTCTGATTAACCGTGGATCCCGCTGCCCTCAGTAAATAACAGAATGGAGACTTCCTGCTCTGCAGCGGAGTTCCCATCTTTACCTGCAGCCTCTAACGCAGGAGTCTTCACTTCTAGGCTGTGTGAGCTGGTTTCTCTTATAGCCAGTCTGTTCATCAGTGGGATGTTGAAAATGTACATTAAGTTCTTTAACATTTTAAATTTTATTTGAACAATTCCAGTTTGGCTGCTCTCCTTTTGGTTTGTTTTAAAACTCTTTGCTTTTTCTTTGGTTTAGTTTCAGTGACCCGGTGTCCTCTTCAGCAGTTACCGCCTCACAGATCTGTTCAGTCCCTGGTTTTAATTGGTAAATTGTTTGCCTTATAATACATCCCAAAAATGAAAGCATGGTTGATCTTACTGATGTAAAAATCCAGATTATAAAACATATATTCTTCATGGCCTCTGGGACTCAGTGTTTTAATAGGGCAAATACGCCCAATAGCCATTTAAATCATCTATTTAAAAAATAATTAACTGCTCATTAAAATTCAGATTTCACATTTGAAGGGATGTGAGTGTGGGTCGTTAGTTTAGCCTCCTCAACAGCGGGAAGGCGGTTTCAGTGATGGGATGAGCTTTCAGTCACGATTGGGTTTTCCAATTTGGGAGGAAAATTTGGACATTAAAACTTGCACACATTTTAAGGACAACCGTGTCCAATTAAAACTACCTACAAGAATATTATAACTATTTTTCTGCTGATCAGTTTAATGCCACAAATGATTTTGAGGGAAATGATGCAAAACTGTGTCAAAGGAAGAAAAGGAAACAGAATTCTTGACATTTGAAAAACTTATGAATATTTTCAGAGAACAATAATCACTCACGCGGTTGTGATAATTCAAATTACTACAAAAAAAAAAAAAAAGGAAAGAGAGACCGCCGGGGGTAGCCTAATGACATTACAGTGTGATTGGGCAGACGAAAGTCAACTGAGACTGTCATACCGACGACATCCAGCAGGGGGAGCATTCTTACAGCATTCTTTCTGTGAGTTGCGCATTATTTAGACCTAGTTTGAAATTTCTACTTAAATGTAAAGTTTTGATTTACATGTAAGAGATGTGACAGATATATTTCAATGTCACGCTAATTCTACATAATCTGTGAAGTGTAAGATTGTATTCCTGAACGCTGAATAACAAGAGCAGTGCGGAGACAGACTCCTGTATTAATCTGGTCTAGTTGGAATTGGCATATTTGTTTTCCTATAATGTCCACTGTCGATGTCCAACACAGCCACGAGATTCCGATATGAAAATGGTTCATGTTCGATTTGCCATTAAACCTCACTTAAATTCACATTCTAACACAGATATTTCATCTTCTGCTGGTTTAGTCTCCATGTTGTAGACTATGCCTATCCTCTAGAAGAAAATGTTTCAACAGCTTTTTCCGCTGCATCTTAAATTTCTCTTTTCCACAGACTATAAATCTGGAATATAAACTAGACGACAGCATGCAGTATATTATCATCTCAATGTATCGTAACAACATCTCTACTTTTTTATGAAGCAGTTACCTGATCTTCTACGTGGCATATTTAAACAACCGTGCGGAGGCTAAGCACGCAAAACGGTTCTGCTGCATAAACATGACTTTGCATAACATTAAATGCCCCTGTGGACAGCGCTTATTTTCTCTTATTTTTCACTGCTATTTGTTTACAATGATATACTTATGTAGCGTAGCTTTAAAGTGTACGCTACAGCCTACCGGTCTTCTCCGTGGCTGTACGAACTGCATGCATTTGCGGAATATTTTACATCCATTGTAGGCTACGACATTAATAAGGTCTGGTTACATTTGAGAAATGGGAAGGTGCGTAGCTTTTAAATTACTACTATAGCACAACAGGTTCCAACTGTAGACTACTGGGCTTCATCTCTCAGCACTGGAAATATGTTTTCTGCCCGCAGATAAATAAACATAAGCGCGCATGAGGATATTGGAGAAGGAAGCGCCATTATGTATTTAAATAAACAGCAACGGGTAGGCCGGTGAATAAAGAAACGCATATTTAAATGAGCGACTGTATTTCAATATACTTAAAATGAATTTAAGATGGAAACAGGCGGCCGTAAGTGGGGCGCGTGGCCACTAGCCTCATCATTATGCTTCGATGACAGATCGCCCAGAGAACCGCTGGAAGCCAGGTTGGTAAATATAGAAATCGCGAATATGCTTGACAGAAAAGTGGCGTCGTATTCTGCGTCATTTCAGCAAAAACAATTATGCAAGAAAACGCTACGCATGCACATCGGGGCTTGGAATAAACGTCCATGTCGTAGGCGATCTGAGCTGTCTGCCTATCTTTATCATTGTGCAGCCTAGCTCCGCCTTCCTACCTGTAAAGCTCACTTGCTATCTTTCCAGCAGATCTGACAGCCCCTATCAGCTGGCCGCTGTGTAGAGACTGAGGCAGAGTGAATGGGGACGGCCAAATAGCTGGCGCTGGCCGCGGAATAAAACCGCACAACCGCAATTAAAATTACAATTTCATCAGAGAATGGCGATCGAAAGATTCCTTCCATCTGAAAGCCTACAAGATTATTGACAAGGTGCCGTTTGAGAGAGGAGGGAAATCGATGACCAACCGTTAAGCGACTGGGGTCCCTAACTCGAAGAAAGCTGGGTCGCATTCTCGCTGATTGAGGTCTATTTTATGCTCGCAGTAAAGATCTATAAGCTACACCAACCAAAGCCGAGACGACAGTTGTGAACTGAATATATCTGCAAGATGGAATTGTCCAGGAAGGTTTGGGAAAATCCGTCAAAATGAGAGCGCACCGCCGTCACTAACGCGGATTTAAATGCGTTTTGCAGAGGGACACAGACTCGCTGTTTGAGCTTCGAAGCCCAGCTCGCCTGCTTGCCTGGCTCATGATTGGAAATCGTCCTGTGTTGAAGGAAACTGGGGTAAAATAACAACTGAAGGGAGAGGGATATTTGAACCAATATGGCTGATGCGTGGAGCCGGGAACGCGGGCTGGAGCTCTCCAAGGCTTTTGGATGCTAGCTGTGGCAGATGGCAACGGTTCGTATGGCGTCCGCAGCAGTATAATGAGTGCTAATATCAATAGGCCTAATATAAATCCGGACTCTGTATACATTTCCAAGATGGATGTGATCATCCCGTTCTCACCAGACGTGCCATGTGATAGCAATGGCCAGCGCATGTGGTGGGCATTTCTCGCCTCATCCATGGTAACATTCTTTGGGGGTCTGTTCATCATTCTCCTCTGGAGGACCCTCAAATACCTGTGGACGGTGTGCTGCCACTGCAACGTCAAAAACAAGGTAATTCCTCCGCCTCTCACACTCCTGTTCTGTCCTGGCAGTTATGGCGGAATTGTGCGGCGCTTGCTTTTTGGCAGTTGTTTTTATACCCGCGGCGAAATGTAAATCCCTTAATATGTACCGTGTTTTAAGGAGAGAGGTAATAAAAATATAATAAAAACATTTGTTGCCTTTGGCTTTAAAAACATCCTAGCTGAGTAATTATGTTCCAGCGGAGAGACACATGTTCGCAAAGCATAGGACAAAACACTGAAATATATTACGGTTATTGTGTGTTATTTTAAGTATTTTCAGTCGGAAGGGCCGTACAGTAAAATCTGTACAGATCGCAAACCCATGCAAATTGTTTCCTCAAAAAACAGTGCCATTCGTTCAAACAGCAGACCCTTTGCATATAAAATAACTGGGTAATTTTGTGTTAGCCAGGCGTATTTCTACAGTTTTATATTTTACACCTCAATCCAAGTTCTTTTTATGGGCTCCATGACGAATGTATGCTAGTACACGGCTATCCTCATGGGACACGGTGGTGATTATTTGATTGAAGCCGACAATCCAAGATCCGCGGTCATGCGCTGATTGCATTTCCCCGTACACGTCAGAAGCCAGTGTCCTCTGCTCGTGTTATTCTCTGGAATCTTAAAGGTGATCCTTAAACCGACGCACATTTCTTATAAAAATGCAAATTATAATCGTGCGTGATAAACTTGATCACATTTAATTAAATATTCTGCCGCAGAATTAGTCTGTGGAAGTGTCCTGGTGCATGGATAAGGGTTAAAGAAAACGATGTAAGTGATGTTCACGTTTTATTTTGATAATTTACCGAGATTTCTTAAATTTAATGCAAACAGCATTTCCCATGTTCCTGTGGTCTTACGGGATCAGCTTCATGGGCGCGCGTTATGCGCAGTCTTACGCGCGTGAATGGATTTGGGTCCCCCTATGTATTATGAAAATCTAGTATGAAACTTCAGTTCTGCTGAGAAATTGTGTGTATCTGAACTAAAAATTCTAACTTCCCTTCAAACTCCTGGACGCTTTGATTTAGAGTGTGAAAGATTTCATATTTTGAATTATATTTAGTTGTTGCTCTTTGAAACGCGGGGACCTGAAGCCTGCTGAATTAATGTTCTTAGGATTTGTGTTTTGGGACTGCTGTCCAAATCTGCCTCAGTAGGGTTGTACCCTGGCAATATATTTGTGCAATTTTACCTTCTTCCTTTCACTGGCATTAAATCAATTAAAATATATGCACTGTACTCCAGGGGTATGTTCTGTAAAAGTTCAATGGCATTCAATGAAAAATGTGTTACTATAATTTCTCACCTACTGTGGATATACTGCTACTTATCAGACAGGCAGCCCTACATGGTAATTATTTGCATGACATCGGATCCAGGGCAGGGGCTGGCCAATCAGGTTCGTGGAAGACTACCTGCCCCCTAGAAGGCATCTCAACTGCCTTTAAATGAGCAACAGTCTCAACCCAATTAAGCCAGTAATTAATTTCATTAATCATGTGCGTTCTGTGATGGAAAGAGAGCCCGTTCGTGCCTGAAGCCCTGATGTAGAGCTCTGGGAGCTCTCGCTCCTGTGACGCCTGTTTACTTCAGACTGATTCAGTTTCAGGTCCCGGCATCAGTTTCACGCTTGCAAAATATTTTGACTGAAATGAACTTACGGTCAATGTCAGCCAGTTGCCACAGTGACGGTGATGGCTAGAAAAATCTCTCCCTTCTCTGCTTCCTCAAGCAGGGTGAAAGCTGTAAGGAAAAGAGTGGTTGGTGTAGTAAAGTGTATAATGGTATGAAATTTATGCTGCAACCTTCAGCTACGGTTTACAGTGAATTAAATGCAAACAAAAGGGTGTTTACAGTATGTGATGCAGATTCAGGTTTAATTCGGGGTCCCCCCCCCCCCCAGAGCGCGTGTGTGGCCACCGGCTCGGTCTAATTCGGCTCTTTCCGGCCCCGGCCAGTTCAGTCTGGTTATTTATTTAAAACCGGGCTCGTTAATCAGGCCTCTGAAGCCTCGTTTTCTTCGTTACCTTTTAATTTCCCGCGTGAAGGAGGTGCGCACAGAAGCCCCCCCCCCCCCGTTTAAAGTGCTGCCGCAGTCCCGACCGGTCACCGGTGCCCCCCCCCCCCCCCGCGCGCCTCTAAGAGGACGGACACGCCCACGGTGAGCGTGTAAGGGGCGTCTCTGGGCTCACGTCCTCCAGGTCGTGTGCTGGTGCCATTAACCCCCCCCCCTCCCCCAGACCTCGCCGGCTTGTTTGAGCTCCCCGCTGTGGAGGTTGTGGGGTCCTGGTGGAAAGTCTGACGGAACCCCTTCTCTAAGATCACGCGCCCGGGCCCCTGAGAGAGGGGGAGCCTGGGCTGTGCGGGACAGGCCGGGTCGGGGCGCTGGGGTTCGACCCGTTAGAGGGCCTGAAACCGGACCCCGGGGCAGCTGGGCGCTGAGGTGAGCTCCACTGGCATGGTGTGAGTAACAGGACCCCCCCCCCACAAAGCCCTGGAGCTGAGCTGGGGGCGGGACGGGGTGCGTGTGTGTGCGTGCACACACCTCAATACACCACTGCACACATGCACACACACTCGTACACACACATACATACACACACACTCACACACATGCGCACATACATACACAAGCCCTGTTGAAGTCTCATGAACATGAGGCAGAAATACAGGGAGATGTGCTGAGAGTGAGTTTAGGCGTTTGGTTGCTGGGATACGTGTACTTAAAGAATTGATGTGATTGCAGAGGCGAACGTGCCATAAAGTAACGGGAGCGTTACATCTCTTATTACACGTTACACGTGTAGTGGAGCTGTGCTTCTGTCCGACTGTCTGTCTGTCCCGCCTGTCCTCATCGCGCAGAGGGGTGTGCGTTTGGCGTTTTGCTGATTTGTGGTTCTCCAGTCCCCCCCAGCGAGGTGTTTGTTTTACTTAATGAGATTTTGATGGGCTGGAAGTGTTCCCGCTGTTTCTCCCCACGTTGGTCCAACCTTTCGATGAGGCGTACAGCACAGATTACACAGATTCAGGCTTTAATCTCTGTTGGTTTTGAGTCAGCCTTCTACTTTGCTGATTTTGGTCTTTTTGGTCTTGTATTTACTGAAATGCACGGGAGGGACACCCCGACGCAGAGGGGCACAGATGCCCATTGGGGGGTTTGTTGTGCTCCTGTGTTTCCCCTCATGCTTGGCAACGGTCCTGAGCGGATCTCAGGCCTGGGTGAGGCTGGCAGGCCCCCCCGGTCAGCTGTCCACCCCCCCCCCCCCGAGGAAACTGCGTGCTGAACACTGGCTGCCCATCCTGGTTGTGCTTCCTGTGAGCGTCTCTTCCCCTGCTCTCCCAGGTGTGACTGGGTCCGCTCCGCCGCACCTGAAGCTCGTTACGCTGGGGGGGGGGGCTCCTTTGTTTGGGGGGGGCGGGGGGGGGGGCTCCTTTGTTTCGGGGGGGGGCTCCTTTGTTTCGGCGCTTTGTTTGTTTCGTTTCCTTTTACGGGACGGCGGTGTCCGCGAGCTCAGCCAATGGGCGCGCGGCGGGCCATGTGTCACAGCAAATGAAAACGGAGACGGCGGCCGTTGCCGTGTTGACTCTTAGCTTGTCATGGCGCTATAAAAAGCAGCACAATATCCCCCAGAAGCCTTTGTGTCAGAGTTCAGTGGGGAAAGTGTGTCCGGCGGGGGCGGGGGGGCGAGGGGGGGCTCTGGAGAGGCCTGTCCTGCAGTGCGACCGGTGCCGCTGGGCTCCACGGCGTCGCCAGCGATGGGGGGGTCTGGGATGGGGCCTCCCTCTGTAGCTTTATCTGCCTTCAGCTGTTGTTTTCTTTAAAGCACGGGGTGGGGGTGGGGTGGGGCTTGGGGGGGTCACAGGGTGGCAGTGAGGCTGGGGGTCAGAGGGGGTGGGGTAAATGGGGGTGGGGGTGGGGTAAATGCAGACACTCTTCTGTAAAGGTGATGAAGGGCCATATGCTGATAAATGTAAATTTCATTTGGAGGGATGTCATGTTATTTTGTGTATTCTCTGTGTTTATGATTGTGTCATAGTGCAAAGCTGGCCGTTACTGACGTTGATGCGGGGGTGGGGTATAACAGGGAAAGGGGCGGAGCTAAGGGGTTATAACAGGATCCGTCCCTGATTGGTGCTGTGCAGTCATGGCACATGCACTGCTCCCCCAGTCTAGTGTGTGAGAGCTGTTAGCCAGGTCTAGCTGGAGTAGATACTTCCTGTCTCTTCTCTAAGTCACCTTCAGAGCATCTGCTGAATGACTGTATGTATCACACATGTATGTTTGAATATGTGGGTAAGTCCTATGCTACATGTGTTAATGTGATGTTATTTAAACAGCACTGCTTTGACATGGCTGTTTAATATTTCTGCACTGAAATCCGTGGGCGTTCTGAGCGAAACTCGTGGGGAATCGCTGGGTGTGATCAGCGCACTGGCAGAGAGGAAGGCTGGTTCTTATCTGCCTGCTAAAGGCTCCTGCAGGTATATTAGAGCTGAGAACTCAAAATTAGGATTTTTCACCCATTGAAAGATTGGTTAAATAAAATACATGTGACTGACAACCAGAAAATGTGGTTAAGCTTATATTAGATTTTTACTGGAAGGTGTAATTAAATTGGCTTTGTTGGTGATGAGCTCTAGACCTTGTAGTTATCATGACATGGGGGAGTGGGGGGAGTCAGGGGGGAGTCGCGAGAGCATCAGGAGTGGTACTCCCTTTCTCTCAGGGGGGTGGGAGTGATCCCCGCAGAAGCTCTCGTCTGATTGGCCGGTGACTCGTGCGCGCGGCTCGGGGCTCCTCTGGTCTGCCGACTCGTGTTCCGTTCAGCTGAATCGGTGTAGTGCGCACCGCGAACCGTCTGGGGAAACTCCCCCCCCCCCCACCCCCGTGGAGCAGCCTCGCGTTGGGGTGGTTGGGGGGGTTGGGGGGGTTGGGGGGATAGGGCCCTTGCCCGGGCGCGCGTGCGCGTGCGAAACGTCGCCATACGCGCCGCGCTGCTGAAGGTCACCTCTGCAGGGCCCTTACAGGAAGCCCCAGCCGTCGCTCACCGTTGCAGGGAAGCAGGACGCTCTCGCCCGCAGAGCTGGAAAACGCGGAGGAGAAAATGGCGGCTAGCTCTGTGGGGGACGCTGGCGTGACCTTCAGGGGCCCCAGGCGCTGGTGGCACTGGCTGCGTCTGCTTCCTGTCCGCTGATGAGCGCTGTGACCCGCCCTGCTCACCATTCAGTACGCCCGCCATGCGAATACGCACCCGCCCTGCCCGCCGTGCGAATACGCACCCGCCTTGCTCGCCGTTAAATACGCACCCGCCCTGCCCGCCATTAAATACGCACCCGCCCTGCTCTCCGTTAAATACGCACCCGCCCTGCCCGCCGTGCAAATACGCACCCGCCCTGCTCTCCATTAAATACGCACCCGCCCTGCTCTTCGTTAAATACGCACCCGCCCTGCTCTCCGTGCGCATACGCACCCGCCCTGCTCGCCGTGCGAATACGCACCCGCCCTGCTCACCGTTAAATACGCACCAGCCCTGCTCTCCGTTAAATACACACCCGCCCTGCTTGCCGTTAAATACGCACCCGCCCTGCTCGCCGTTAAATACGCACCCGCCCTGCTCGCCATGCGAATACGCACCCGCCCTGCTCTCCGTGCGCATACGCACCTGCCCTGCTCTCTGTTAAATACGCACCGGCCCTGCTCTCCGTTAAATACGCACCCGCCCTGCTCACCGTTAAATACGCACCCGCCCTGCTCGCCGTTAAATACGCACCCGCCCTGCTCTCCGTTAAATACGCACCCGCCCTGCTCACCGTTAAATACGCACCCGCCCTGCTCGCCGTTAAATACGCACCCGCCCTGCTCGCCGTTAAATACGCACCCACCCTGCTCGCCGTTAAATACGCACCCGCCCTGCTCTCCGTTAAATACGCAGCCGCCCTGCTCTCCGTTAAATATGCACCCGCCCTGCTCGCCGTTAAATACGCACCAGCCCTGCTCTCCGTTAAATACGCACCCACCCTGCTCGCCATTAAATACGCACCCGCCCTGCTCACCGTTAAATATGCACCCGCCCTGCTGTCCGTTAAATACGCACCCTCCCTGCTCTCCGTTAAATACGCACCCGCCCTGCTCTCCGTTAAATACGCACCCGCCCTGCTCTTCGTTAAATAAGCACCCGCCCTGCCCGCCGTTAAATACGCACCCGCCCTGGTCGCCGTTAAATACGCTCCCGCCCTGGTTGCCGTTAAATACGCTCCCGCCCTGCTCTCCGTTAAATACGCACCAGCCCTGCTCTCCGTTAAATACGCACCCGCCCTGGATGGCTCTGTATCTACAAAAGGTGCAATTTTGACAGTGCACACCTGAAAGAACACACACCTGAGAAACAGAGCTGGAGACAGAGCATGCAGAGGCCACTTCACCAGACAGTCATTGTAGTGTGATGTAGTGAGAAGAATGTGTGTGTGAAGAGGGTTCTGTTAAGACACTGTTCAACTGAGTTGATGGGACCCACATTCTGGTGTCGGTTAAGGCTCTGCTCCAGTGTGTGGATTGGCCCCACGGTGTGGTATCTGTTAAGGCTCTGTTCCAGTGTGTGGATGGGCCCCATGGTCTGGTATCTGTTAAGGCTCTGCTCCAGTGTGTGGATGGGCCCCATGGTCTGGTATCTGTTAAGGCTCTGCTCCAGTGTGTGGATGGGCCCCATGGTCTGGTATCTGTTAAGGCTCTGCTCCAGTGTGTGGATGGGCCCCATGGTCTGGTATCTGTTGAGGCTCTGCTCCAGTGTGTGTGTGCGCGTGCGTGCGCGCGTGTGCGTGCGTGTGCGTGCGTGCGTGTTCTCCCAAACTTGTGGAAGGGACTGTAGCAAAGCCACCGGTCAAAGAAGACAATGCAGCCTTTCCAAATTCAGAGAGGATGAAAAATCCGGCCTGACAGAATGGTCAAAATGCCCCGGTGTGTACCTGAGCTGGATTAACCCTGTAAGGTGTCACACCGTACATATCTTCCCTTAACTCGTTCTTAGAATTACATGGACAGAATTACACGGACAGTTTTCAGGTCTTCAAGATCACAGCAAGGTGAGTCAGTTATGGCGATTGCTGAAATGGTTT
This sequence comes from Anguilla anguilla, assembly GCF_013347855.1. Lineage (NCBI taxonomy): Eukaryota > Metazoa > Chordata > Actinopteri > Anguilliformes > Anguillidae > Anguilla > Anguilla anguilla. Next base: position 682,061 of record NC_049218.1, on the reverse strand, counting down.
TAGTGATGAGGGAAAACTAACAGTCATTCAGTTCTGAGTCAAAGTCTTAAACAATGCTGAGTAAATACAGTTATTTTTGCATTCAGTAAATAACGCACTTAATATTTTTCTTTTCCTCATTTCAGTGTGGTCGTAACCTACAGAAACCCACACGTTATGGTGTGGAGGCTGATGAATGAGATTTGGCAACCTGAAGGAATCTCGCACTCAAGCTTTTTTTAATTTGTCACCGTAAATCTTGTTTCCAGAAGCAGAGAGCTGGTCCTGCCTGTTCCATTGAGCTGCAGTTTTCAGTTAAGCACAGAGAGCCAAACAGAATGACTCCTAACTGCCGTCGTTTGTGTGGGCTGCTTTAGAATCCTTTTTTTTTTTTTTTTCCTGTTTTTAATTTTCCATGATGTGTTCCCGTGGCTGTCCTCTCAGTGCGGAGCTCTCTAGATGAAGCTTACGTAAGGGTAGGGAATACGCAGTGCATACGCAGTGCATACTCAGTGCATACTCAGTGCATACTCAGTGCATACGCTGTGCATACCCAGTGCATACGCTGTGCATACCCAGTGCATACGCTGTGCATACCCAGTGCATACCCAGTGCATATGCTGTGCATACGCTGTGCATACCCAGTGCCTGCGGGTTTGTCTTGTGTTCTCCACCCAGCAACCTCCAGGTCACTGTCGCTTGGCAGAGCCCACCGTTTGACCTTTGACCCTCAGGACCCCTCCCCCTGGGGGCTCGCGTTTGGTGCTGATCTCTCACTGCGTGGAGGTCTGGGCCTGGTCTTGCTCCTGCTGAGGCTGATCTCTCACTGCGTGGAGCTCTGGGCCTGGTCTTTGCTCCTGCTGAGCTGTGCTGTGGCCTTTTATTTGCATAATGAATTAGCAGTTGCAACGGTTTAATTATTAAGGTTTGTCGATAGTTTCAGTGATGGCCAAAGTCGCTGTGTAGGAATGAAAAGAAGACTGCTTTTGCTGGAATGTATTGTTCACTGTGGAAACACACAATGACAGTGTTCCCCATTCTGCTTGTTATTTGGCTTATTTTGACTCTGTATTCAGACTGGGACGTGAACCCAAGCTTGCCCTATACGTCCCTGTTCGGATGGTTCAGTAGTCTACTCTTACAGTGGGGGGAGACACAGGGAAAGTGCTGGTTTACCAGCTCCAGTGTACTGCTTCTGATTTCAGCACCACGGAGAGCTCTGCGATAGGTGTGCTGCATTCACCAGCATCACACATGCAAACAGCCCCAAACCCCTACCAGTACCCCCTACCCCCTAACCCCTACCCCCTACCCCCTGTCCCCTAACCCCTACCCCTACCCCTAACCCTAACCCCTAGTCCTAACCCCTAACATGCCTCCCATCATAGCTGTGATACACTGGGACTCCCTGTCAGGCAACAGCAGTGTGCTGTGCTGCTAAGCTCGATTTATATGTGCTTTTTCTTTGCTGAGTTAACACTGTGGTCGCTAAAAACTAGTGTAATTGGAAATGTTAAATTAGCCCAGTTTATAATTCAGTTAAGAACGCCACAGGTGAAGAGACGTTTTGAGGATGTTAGGTCCGGAGCTGTTTCAGCTGTTTCCCACTCCCTCCTGGTATTTTTACTGAGTATTAGTGTTGTTTAAAAGAAAAATCTAAGCAGTTGTCAAACATTACATTACATAAGAGATTGCTATTTTTTATGTATGATGTACAGAAGGACATTGTTTTGATACCGGCTGGTATGTAATTATATAGCTCCCCTCTAAAGTAATTGTGGGTGTATTTGCCACTGATTCACTGTGCAGTATCCACTGTTCTGATTGGACAACATAAAACTGGCCATAGCGCTGTCCAGGGAGGCAGGGTTTCTGTTGGTCGCCCGTTTCTCCCCTTGTGCCATAACTCCTCCTCCTGTCAATCAAGGGCCCGTGCCAGGCTGTGTGTAGACAGGAAGTGGCAGTGTGCAGCACTAACCTATGATGTCACAATGACCCCCTCCCCCTTCTATTGCTGATTTGAACGCACGCAGCCTCATTGGGAAAACAGGCTGAGTCACATGTTGGGGGTGTTTTTTTAAAGAAAGGGGGAATGCGTGGCATGCTGTGTGTCTTACCCGGATGAGAACCTGAACTGGGGTGTAAAGTTGGGTTGAGCTTACTCTCCTCCTCTCGCTGTTAAGATGCAGAAGCGTGACCCTGCGGCTGGCTGTTTGGGTCTCGGTCGCACCAGCGCCAGGTTTGGCTGGAGGTCCGCATCGGCATGGCAACACCCGGTCCAGGAAGGATCTTCGCATTCCTGGGGCTCAAAGGCAACCCAAAATAAACGCCTCTCCTGCTTCCCCCTCCAGCGGCACCTTCATACGCACACCTTCAAAACTCCTTCAAGGCTGTGACCCAGAACGCTGTGGAAACAACACAAGCCTCAGGATATTGGGTTCCCACCCCCCATAGGGGGGCGGGGGAGGGGGGGGGGGTGCTGGTTTCTCTTTTAGGAGCCGCCTGTCGGTGGTCCAGAAATGGAAACGAACCGAAGGGCGTCAGGGCAAGGCTTCCGTGTGGGGCGAGGTCGGAGGTCAAAGCTGTTACAGGTCACAGGAGGAATTAGCGCAGCGCTCTGCAGCGGCTGCGCTGGGACAGCAGTGTTTTACCCGAGCCAGGCAGAGGGAAACTGTTAAATCTGCGCAGGAAGTGATGAAGAACTGGTAACGTGGCCAGCGGATTGTTAGTTTAATATGAACCCGAATATAAATGAGTGCAAGAGCGATTCAGTAGAACATGGCCTTACTTTTTTGGTGATTTTGAAGTGTGAAACATTAATTTTGTATGAACCCTAATTTGTTCATACGTTTATCTTGTGGATGGTTTTCTCTGTACTTGGATATGTGGGAGGTGGATGCTTAAGTACATTTTATAGCCCCTGAAAAGGACTGCAAATCTCATGTGAGAAATAATCTTTGGAGATGTGTGATTGAACAACTGAATGACAGAATGTCAGTTGTTCAGTAATCTCTTGGAGATGTGATCGAGGATTGAATAGAGAGATTCTATCTACAGGAGAAAATGCTACTCTACCCTGCTTCCTCTAACTGACACACTAATAGATTTTGACCAGCTGGTTACACCATTTGTGTGTGGTGTGTTGTCATGCTCTAACAGACTGAGACAGGAGGAGTTGCTCTTATTCAGTGTGAGATTATTCAGGGCCCTGGGGGGGCCTTGGGGGACCCTGACCCCTTCCCAACACTGTGTAGTAGTGTCCTCACTCTGTTTGTAGGCCCCTGGCCCTTGACTTTGAGTTTTTAAGCAAGAATTTAAGCTTTCCCCCTCATTACTAGTCATATCATTATTAGTGCAGCTGTCATGGTAATGATCAAAACTATTGAAAACAGTGAACACTGTTGCAACTAAGACTTAAGACTCCGTAGTGCCATTATTGGTTATTTGTAAAATGCTAAATAATGAAGTAAAGGTAATTATATGAAAGCCAGACATGGTTGAAAGATTCAGCTCTTGTTTGTTATTTGAAGGTTTGCTTGTTATTTGATGGTGAAATGCGGGCCTGCTGTGGAGAGCAGCCTGTTTTACTCAGACTGTCTGAAGTGACCGGTTGGAAACGAGCGGATCTTTCAGACGGCTCTCCGTTTCCCGTCCCTGCACAGCCGCTAATGGTGACACACACCTGTGGGGGCGGGGCTTGAGTATCAGACCCTGCTCCTGGTTATGGTTATACACTTTGTTGTACGTCGCTCTGGATAAGAGCGTCTGCCAAATGCCTGTAATGTAATGTAATGTAATGCTCTGCTGCCTGGCCATGCACGCCTGTTATCCAGGCCTGTTATGCAGGCTAACACGGCTTGGCACCGGGGGTGGAGGGCGCCTGGCATGGAAGTGTACTTTATAGCGTGCCAGTTCTGCCCCGACTCTGCCCTGCCACTGCCCAAACTCTGCCCCAACTCTGCACTGGTTCTGCCCCACCACTGCCCCGGTTCTGCCTCGCCTCTGCCATGGTTCTGCCCCACCACTGCCCCGGTTCTGCCCCGGCTGTCAAGCACAGTAAGTCCGGTGGCTCACTTGCGGTGATGTTTCAGGGGTTTCTCTCCTGCCTCACAGCCAGTACTGCTGTACCAAACACTCACTGAACGAGGAAAGTACATCTGTAAACATTAAACAGCCTCACGTACGCTCCTGTGTGTAAGGAGGGCCAAAATCAAAGCGGTCACGACCGCTGAAATAACAAACATCATTATAAATGGTTTGCTGGGTGATTTGACGTGTTCCAGCAGGCTTGATTGTTTTGGGGAAACTATGATTAGATGTTTGTGTTTGTTGGTAATTTCGCCGGCGTTCGGTTCATGTTGTCGAGGCAATTGCCCCCAGCCATCTCTGATTGTTCCACGGAGGAGGAAGAAAGCAGTCAAGTGCATCGGTTCAGGCCGCCTGGGCCGTGTAATTTTCCAGCCTGAAAATCAGTGCTGTCAGCTGAAAGGGTAGAGGGGTAGGGTAGATATTGTTTAGATCAGCTAGTGGCTCAGGGGCCTAATTTGTCCCAAAATGATTTACAATTTTAGGCTTTTGGTAGGCCTTCTTTTCCAGAGCCTGAAGGAGCTTTTATTATCAATAACTGTTCTTTGATTATTAGCTAATATACATGAGTTGTCATCTCTTTTTTTTAACAGTTGCTTCCATTATCTCCTTAATTGTATTTTTTCTTGAATTGTTTATTTTTTTCTATTAACTGGAAAATGGCTGACAATTCAGCCCAGCTCAAATGTAACCCTCGACCTTGGCCTTTGACCCCATCGCTGGGTGTCCTGGGGCTTATTCCAATATTCCATTTCACTTGTTTTATTTGTCCTTGTCTCCTTGGTCCGCCATCTTCAAGGACATTCCAAGCCGTTAAATGCTCCTTGAGGGAGCTGGGAGTGTGGAGACTGGTTTTGCTTGAGCTAGGAAACAGGACCTCGTCCTGCGGAAGTGTCCCAGAACGTGTGACGTGATCGACCCCTCTCCCCATCTGCTCATCTGTAACAGCCATGGCTTCGCTTGATGGAGCACCCTTGATAGGGGACGTTCCATTTGCCTAATGCACGTTTTCCTGATTCCTTCCGTCCTCGTGTCCTTTCTCAGCCTCCTTTTCTCGCGTCCTCTGATACGTGGAGCTAGGGAGCTAGGGAAGGACGCTAGGGAAGGACGCTAGGGAAGGACGCTAGGGAAGGACGCTAGGGAAGGAAGCAAGGAGCTAAAACATAAGCGATGGGAATGAGCCGCCCGGTCTGTGTCCAATAATGCAGAGAGGCGAGTCCTCAGCCAGCCAATCAGCTGTCACTTCAGGCCAGTCGATGATGAAGGAATAGTGAGGAGGAAGGGACCAGTTAAGGATGTGATCTGAGATGGGAAATCCAGGTTCTGAAAATAAAAGCTCTCCCCAGTATTTGGTTTCCAACCGCATGGATTTGCTAATTAGCACAATTCCTCAGCCAGGAGGTAGAGCTAATTAGTGAAATCAGCTGGCTGAGTTCATGGGTGGAAGAAACGCGTGGCAGGACCTTTTCTTTCTGACCCCTGGACTCTCCACCTGTGAATATGTTCTTACTTTCAATCCAAACCACTGGAGCTTAATTAACTGTGCAATCACCTACTTTAATTGATTTATTAAGTAGAAAGAAACCGTGAAAACCAACCAACGCTGCTACTGCAGGGCCAGGGGTTTGAGGTTCACTGCTGTAAACATTACTTGTTAATTATTTCAGTCTATACTGAAAGTTAGTTGTTGGTGTCCTAATTATGCTGTCAGCTTTGTGTTTGTGTTCATGAAAAATCCAGTCCAGTGTCACACATCCTGCTGCTCATGAAGTACAGTGAATGTGTTTCAAATGCTTGTGTACATAAAAGGGTCATTGGGTTCAAAAGGGTTATCGGGTCCTTTGATATTTTATTATGGATAAATTCTTGGGCTGTAATGGCGTAATAAGGCATACTTTATTGAACCCCGTGGGGTAATTTGTCCTCTGCATTTGACCCATCCTAGTTACTTAGGAGCAGTGGGCAGCCACAGTGCAGCAGCCGGGGACCAACTCCAGTTCTGAGGCCAGTGCCTTGGTCAAGGGCAACTGCAGGAGTGCACCTAACATGCATGTCTTTGAGTGTGGGAGGAAACCGGAGTACCCGGAGTAAACCCACGCGAACACGGGGAGAACATGCAAACTCCACACAGAAAGGTCCCAAGCCGAGATTCGAACCCACGACCTTCTTGCTGTGAGGCGACAGTGCTAACCGCTGTGCCACTGTGTCCGCCCACGTAAAGGAACCCAAATGACTGCTGGCTAATGTTTCTGCCCTGGTTTTTATTTTAATAGCGTAGTTGCGCTCAGTAATACTGTTCTTTTCTCTTAGAGAGCCAGTTTGGGCAAGGCTTTGTATGATATGCTCAGTATAAATGACATTATTCATATTACATGTATTTTATTATAAATTATATTCACTTGTTATTGCTATTGTAAAGTTGGTACTTAAAAACAACAGTAAGCTTCTCTCAGAACAACCAAATCCAGGATATGATATTAGTTCCAAAGTACTAATCATTAGTACCAAAACGGATGTTAGTGTCTGCGTTAGCAGACTGTTGCTCAGTGATGTTGAGTGTGCGTGTGGATGAACCGCACACAGCCTGTTGCTCAGTGATGTTGAGTGTGTGTGTGGATGAACCGCACACAGCCTGTTGCTCAGTGATGTTGAGTGTGCGTGTGGATGAACCACACACAGCCTGTTGCTCAGTGATGTTGAGTGTGTGTGTGGATGAACCGCACACAGCCTGTTGCTCAGTGATGTTGAGTGTGCGTGTGGATGAACAGCACACAGCCTGTTGCTCAGTGATGTTGAGTGTGCGTGTGGATGAACCGCACACAGCCTGTTGCTCAGTGATGTTGAGTGTGCGTGTGGATGAACCACACACAGCAGACCTTTCCCCTGCTCCAGTCAGCCCAGCCCCACCCAACGAAGTTTGGCAGTTTGCAGCGAGTGGAAATTTACCTTATTTTAAACTCCTATTTTCTCATGGGCTTGAATAGTTTCTTGTTTCTGTTGAGAGGACGTTTCCACAGCCAGAGTTTGGCTTAGCTAAAGGCACTTAGTTCAGGTAAATGCCTGTTTTTTCCCTGGAGACAAACAGGGACCATTACAGACAAATACAGCCTTTTAGGTAAAAATATACAGGATGTGATGTCATTTCAGTATGTGACTTCATATAAACTGTATGGTGGTGACCCCTTTAACCCTTTGAAGTGTAGGTTTTTCGGAATTAAAAAATGTTTGTCAGTGCTTCAGAACTCCATTACTTCCAGTAGTGATTGTTACATCAGCATTAGAATGTAGAGCTAAGAACATTCTGATCACATTTGTTATCTCACACCTTAAAGGGTTATACAAGTAAGAATTTGGAGATACCTGTCAAGAAATCTAATTCTTGTGACGCACATCGTTTTATGGGAAGGCAATGGTTGGAGTGGCTTGAGTTACATTAACTGAATGCCAACCATGACGCCGCCTGAATGTGATATGTTGTTTCAAGTGTGCTGGGCCTGTTTGGTGAAACTCAGCCATCTGGCACAAAATGGCTGCCACGTGTTACCCAGGTGAATGCTACCTGGACATGTAGTGGAGGCAGAAACACTGGGGGTATTCATGGCCTGGCTTGATACAGTGTTAGATACTATCTAGCTTTTAGGTAAACTAAGCATTAAGTACAGTTTAGTGGTAGGAATAGAGGAGCAGTGTTGGGCTGAATGGCCTGTTCTCGTCTTACGTTATATTATGTTATGCTACACTTTGATGGTCAAGGCAAGTCCTCCACCCCTTCATTCTAAAGATGCAAACATTTCTAATAATAATAATACGAACCAGAACAACAATAGAAACACATAGTATTAGTAAGAGCATAGGATTCATAACATTAGTATGAAGGACACAAAGCGCCAACAAAATTAACTGCATGTAATTGCAGTCCTCCGACTGATGGGAGAATATGAGGCTGTGATGATGAATTGTATTAATACATGCTTTATGATCTCAGGATTACAGAGCATATATTAATGAAGGGAGACATCTTGTGAAACTCCACCAAAGCAGAGCGGCACCTAACTGTGTGGAACATGGCGGCCATTTTGCACCAGCACTTATCAGCTGAGGTACGTCGTGAGGGATTGTTGAGGTGAGTAAGAGGGATTGTTGAGGTGAGTAAGAGGGATTGTTGAGGTGAGTAAGAGGGATTGTTACGGTGAGTAAGAGGGATTGTTGAGGAGAGTAAGAGGGATTGTTGAGGTGAGTAAGAGGGATTGTTGAGGTGAGTAAGAGGGATTGTTGAGGTGAGTAAGAGGGATTGTTAAGGTGAGTAAGAGGGATTGTTGAGGTGAGTAAGGGGGATTGTTACGGTGAGTAAGAGGGATTGTTACGGTGAGTAAGGGGGATTGTTAAGGTGAGTAAGAGGGATTGTTGAGGTGAGTAAGAGGGATTGTTAAGGTGAGTAAGAGGGATTGTTACGGTGAGTAAGAGGGATTGTTAAGGTGAGTAAGAGGGATTGTTGAGGTGAGTAAGAGGGATTGTTGAGGAGAGTAAGAGGGATTGTTACGGTGAGTAAGAGGGATTGTTGAGGTGAGTAAGAGGGATTGTTGAGGTGAGTAAGAGGGATTGTTGAGGTGAGTAAGAGAGATTGTTGAGGTGAGTAAGAGGGATTGTTGAGGTGAGTAAGAGGGATTGTTGAGGTGAGTAAGAGGGATTGTTACGGTGAGTAAGGTAAACAGGATTCTTAGGTGGTCAGAATGACAGAGCCAGGTTGAGAATTTGCGCCATGGGATCTTTACTGACCGTAATGGGTCAGGACCTCAGTTTATAATGTTTAATCCAAAAGATGGCTTCCTTTAGCACATTGTCCCCGTAAGTGCTGTGTGTGTGTGTGTGTGTGTGTGTGTGTGTGTGTGTGTGTGTGTGTGTGTGTGTGTGTGTGTGTGTGTGTGTGTGTGTGTGTGTGTGTGTGTGTGTGTGTGTGTGTGTGTGTGTGTGTGTGTGTGTGTGTGTGTGTGTGTGTGTGTGTGTGTGTGTGTAAGAGAGACAAAGAATCTAATCCAGGAAACTCAAGAAGTGGTACAAGTGGAATCCCACATTAATAATTCAGGGACTGCAGTGTTGATTTGTTGTGCAGATTGTGGATACAGATCTCTCTAGCTGCATTATTTATGCACTTTTGTATGTATGTGGTTGGCTAGATTGCTCATTTTTGCACGTGCGTTTGTAAATAAACTAACGCTGATGATTCTGCACGCTTTGCAGCAGTCACCCTCCATGGGGGTTTCAGTCTCTCTCTCTCTCTCTCTCTCCCTGTCTCTCCCTCTCCCTCTCTCTCTCCTGCAGTGGATTTCAGCTCATTGCTGGCTAAAAAAACTCCACCACACCTACCGTTTCTGACACACAATGGCCACCATTCAGTACACAGGATGCTGTGTTTCCCACACGGCATTGGGATACACAGCAGTGAAACAGCGTTCTGTGTTGTCTAAACGGTGGCCATTGTGTGTCAGAGGCAGTAGGTGTGGCGCAGTTTTCCCTCTGCTGTTACGGAATTTTGCACAGTAGCCTCTTACAGTACTTTAGCGCATAAGTGCTGTTCTAATTCCCCTGCCCCCCCCCCCCCACCCCCCCAGTGTATTTCCACTGGCCACCAAACTGAGCTCTGAGCAGCTGAGCAGAATTGGCCAAACACGTCCTACCTCAAAACAAAAGACTTGTATTCAGGAACTGGGTTTAACGAAGATGCAGTCAAGAAAACTATGTTTTGTACTGGCCACTTGTTACTTTATTATGATTTACCATGGTTTACTGTGGTTTTACCATGGTTTACCATGCTTTACTATGATTTACCCTGCTTTACTATGGTTTACCAAACTTGACCATGCTCTATCATAATTTACCCTGCTTTACCATGCTTTACCCTGCTTTACCATGGTTTACCATAATTTACCATGCTTTACCATGCTTTACCATGCTTCACCATAATTTACCATGCTTTACCATAATGTACCATGCTTTACCATAATGTACCCTGCTTTACCATAATTTACCATGCTTTACCATGGTTTACCATGCTTCACCATAATTTACCATGCTTTACCATAATGTACCCTGCTTTACCATAATTTACCATGCTTTACCATAATGTACCCTGCTTTACCATAATTTACCATGCTTTACCATGGTTTACCCTGCTTTACCATAATTTACCATGGTTGATGCCAGTGACTTTACTTACTTACTTTAAGCTTTATAACTGCAGTGTTTGAGCTGCACAGACGCTGGGTTGTCTAACTGGTGAAAGTGTACGATCAGGTAAGCCTAAATGAACCTGTTATAAGTGCGGAATGATCGCGTACCCCACGGTGTGCGTAGGCTTGGCTGCGTGACTAATGTTGCATATGCGGCTGTACTTCACATCGGACTGCTTAACCGGTGAAAGTGCGCATTTGCATAATTAGTGGCATCTCGTCTCAGCAGTCGGGCTAAATGGACTGACAGTAAGAGGTGGAGTATTGAGTGTGTCACCCCGCTGTGTGTAGGACGTTTGTGTGCGCTGTACACAAATATACACACCTTCCAGCCCGCACAGTCCTGTAGGCATAACAGGAGATTTCATACATGAAGGAAAGCTGAGCTGCTGTTGTGTTAGCATTAGCTCGCCCACGCCTGGAACACACCTGGGTTTCTCTGAGGCCAGTTTGCCCACGTTTACCCAGCTGTGCCAGACCTGCGTGACAAGAATCTAGAATCCTCTAGAATTTCATACAAGCTGGCAGCAATGCAGATATTTCTTTTCATTTCGCTCCTACCAGATTGAAGCTAACATGCCAGCTGCAACATGCCTGTACATTTTGGCAGGAGAGTGGGATTCTAGGTCCAAAAAGAAATCTAGGAAGAGTTTTGACACTTTGGATGAGACGCATCAATCAATGTCACCAACAGTTGCCGAGCTGTATGTCATTGAGACACATGGAGAAAAATGAAGGGGAAATGGAATGAGACAAAACAACAAACCGATATCCAGAGCAAAAATAAGATTATAGTAAAATCGAAAAGGCAGAGAATAGATTTGTTTGCGGGACAGAGCATTTGTCATTTCTTTCACGGAGACTGGTGTTAAAACGATAAATAAATTAATACTGTAAGATAAGACTGATGCCCCTGCTGTGATGAGTTTCACAAAGAGCTTCAAATTTAAAGTGATTTAGTTTCTGGGGTCTTAATGTTATTTCAGTTTTAGTATATGTTTCTGATTGGCTGTTTTATGTGCAATGAAGGGTCATTTAGATTCCATTAGTTTCTAATGGATAGCTCTGTTTACAGTGGTTCCTACAGAAAATAAGATAAAATGTAAATTTATGGGGGAATAATGTGAACCAATGTACCATCTAAACCTGCACGGGCCAATCAGAAACATACATTAACCTGATGTGATATTTTTTAAAACCTCAAAAGTGATCTCTAAACTGTCAGCACAGAATACCAAAACTTGCTGCTGAGCACCAGAATACCTTGTTCATGTTACCAGATAACACCAGCACATGTTTACTTTAACAGAACATACCAGAATAGCATGTTTACATTAACTAAACATACCAGAATAGCATGTTCATATTAACAGTAAATACCAGAATAGCTTATTCATGTTACCACAAAACACCAGGATAGCATGTTTCCGTTAACTGAACATACCAGAATAGCTTGTTCACGTTGACACAGAACACCAGAATAGCATGTTTACAATACCATACTGTAACATACCAGAATAGCATGTTTACATTAACTGAACATACCAGAATAGCATGTTTACATTAACTGAACATACCAGAATAGCATGTTTACATTAACTGAACATACCAGAATAGCATGTTTACATTAACTGAACATACCAGAATAGCTTGTGCACATTAACACTGAACACCAGAGTAACATGTTCACATTAGGAGAAGGTTAACGCAGAACTGGGGAGATGTGGTGGTGTTGACTCCGTGCCCCTGCAGGTCATTGAGTGCCGTCGCACGGCGAGAGAAACGGTGTCTCCACAGGAAAGGAGGGTCGTGTTGCTGTAAATAGCGCACACTGATGAGGGGGTTGCAAGCACTGATTGCAAGCGCAATGGCACATTAACTATGGCGGCATCTGAAGGTGGGGCTGGTGACTAGCAGCACATTAACTATGGCGGCATCTGAAGGTGGGGCTGGTGACCAGCAGGCAGGTACTGTCTGTATTGGAACACGCCTGCACCATTACACAGACCAGCAAAGAGCCACGGTTACAGACCCCAGCCTGACTATCAGAACCCTAAAACCCTAACCTAGAACCCTAACCCAGAACCCTAAACCCCTAACCTAGAACCCTAAACCCCTAACCCAGAACCCTAACCCAGAACCCTAACGCAAACCCTAAAACCCTAACCTAGAACCCTAACCCAGAACCCTAAACCCCTAATGCAGAACCCTAAACCCCTAACCCTAATTTTGAGGGTTTGAGAGGTGCCAGACTCTGCTCTCACTCCTCTGTCGTGAGTGTGTGTTTCTGCATCTCTGCTCTGTTCTTCATGCCTAAATTTAAAAGTAAGCCCTTCACATTTTGTGAGCTCAGTCACAGTCTCTGTTCTCCTGACAGGAATCGTACATCTATCTGCGATGTTGTGACTTCCTGTCAGCATTTTTATGTCCAGGATGTCATGAAACGGTGAAAATGAACCTTAAATCCTCCGAACAAGCAAATGTGGATTTAGTGTGGGCAGGCAGAATAACATTCCTGACCTTCACGTGTGGAGATTGATGGCTCTGCACAGCCCGGGGAGCTGTGGGCTTTATTACTTTTTAAATAAATGGCACCTGCCGTAGACAGGCGGGAAAGCGCTTTAATCAGCCGCGCCAACGCCGCCGCTATTAAACGCTGTGACTGAGTGGGGTGGACTACGCTGTGACTGAGTGGGGTGGACTGCGTTCACCAGCCTATCGGCCTGGAAGTCGCATGTCCGTATTTTGAAAACAACAGCTCCATTTCATTTGGGATTTGTCAGTGTTGATTTATGTGCACTGAGTAGTGAGTCAGTATTGGTTTATGAGTACAGAGTAACAGGACAGTATTGGTTTATGTGGAGAGTAACAGGGACAGTATTGGTTTATGTGCAGATAAAGTTTGAAATATAAAGTAAGGAAAAGCACAATATTCACTTTTTTGATGTAAATATGATGTAGATATACTGGTATATTAAAATTCCCTTTCTTCGAAAGGAAGACTAAGTGAGTTGAAAGACTGGCAGTATTTGGGCGTGTACAATTTTAAATAGAATTACTGACAACTGTTATTTTACGCTTTATTCTTGTGTGAGCCTGTTCATTCCAGTGGTTTTACGTGTCAGAACTGTGAATTTTTACTTCTCACAATTACTCCAGAACTCTGACTCACCATTTCCTTGGAAATACTTCACTTCTTATTGCATTGTCAGATCAATGGCTCTGTCTGGGTTGTGTCTGTAATTAAACTTCAAAGACAGTGTTCTGTGTGGAGTCTCAGTTCACCCCCACCATAGAAGTAAGCTCATATTTTGGAAGCTAACGCAGTGAGCTGTCTTTAGTATTAGAGGCTGACGCAGTGAGCTGTCTTTAGTATTAGAGGCTGACGCAGTGAGCTGTCTTTAGTATTAGAGGCTGACGCAGTGAACGGTATTTAGTATTAGAAGCTAATGCAGTGAGCTGTCTTAGTATTAGAGGCTAACGCACCAAGGTTTAATATGTTGCTCCATATTACCATGTCAGTCGCCATTTTTGGTCTGTTTGTGTGGAAATGAGGGGGTGAGAACCATCTCTGTCAGGTGGAGCGACTCACAGGGGGTGGTCAGGCTGTGGGGGTTCATTCTGTATCCATTTCCCCCCAGCGTGGACCGTCCAGCAGGCGGCGTCTCGTTGTGATGTTTCCTGTTTGCTCAGGATCTGCGCACTTCCTGTGATGTATCGAGCGCCTGGGGTGGTGATTCGGTGCCATTATCCGGCATTTAGCATCCCGCTCCTTAGCATAGCGTCTTCACTGAGAAGGATGTCTTTACCCCCCGTTACATTCAGCAGTGCCTTTCCAGCAGAGGCCTTTTAGTCAGATAGTGCTTGAGAGGTCAAGCTGTTTTCTAAGCGAGAGCTGGTTCTGCATGCAGGGCAGTGGGGTTTCATTTCTGTGTTGTGGGACATCAATCTTCTGGCTGTTGTGTGGAAAGCTTGAGCAGTCTCTGCCAAACAAGCACACATGCTCATGCACACACACACACACACACACACACACACACACACATATGATACAAACACATGCGCACACACACGTGTGGAACACACATAGGACACACACACACATACACACACAGGACATACACATGCGCATGCACACACACACACACGCAGGCATGCATCTTGTCCATGTCATGGGGCACATCCCGATGTTCTGGTCTCAGGCATGCCGTGGGTAGCAGAAGCCGGCAGCTCTGATTGCCTGATGTGTAACTGGCAGTAGAAACCGGCAGCTCTGATTGGCTGATGTGTAACTGGCAGCAGAAACCGGCAGCTCTAATTGGCTGATGTGTAACTGGCATCATCCACAGAGCAGTTGGCGAGGTGCGAGGCCTGAACAGAAATGACAGCAATAGCTGCTGCCGTTGGAACCCAAGCTTCACGTTACTTTATAGAGGGAGCACGTCTTTGACATCTCTGACTCAGCCTAACGGAAACATTGCTGCTATATATTTGATTTTCACTTCATTTAAGACTTCCGAGGAGAAACGGTACAATTTGTTTTTATTGCCAAATGTTATTCATAGTGTCTGTCTGCTAGTTTCATTTGGCACTTCTTACAATGAATCTGCTTCTGCTCCTCTGTATGACACACACACACACAGACACATTCACATGCAGACACGAGCACGCACACACACACGCACACATTCACATGCAGACACGAGCACGCACACACACACGCACACATTCACATGCAGACACGAGCACGCACACACACGTAGTCAGTCAGCCAGGTCTATGTTGCTAAGAAACAAAATACAGCCCTCTTCTCTGTCAGGTATCCCGTTTGGTAGAGTGATTGAGTTCTCATCCCATTTGGCAGAATGATTGTGTTCTCATCCCATTTGGCAGAGTGATTGCGTTCTCATCCCATTCTGCAGTTCATTTTATTTCCCTATTAACAGGGCCTTCATTTGTGTTTGACTGAGATTTTATTCACTTAAAACCCAGAATTTAAGTAGCTTCATATCTTCTGTATATTCTGTTGTACAATCATATAATGGTTTATTTGGTTTACTTTGTTTAAACAAGCTATTACAGATTTTTTTTAAATGATAAAAAGATTAGAAAAAGTCTTAGACCACTTGTATTCAGTTTTATTTATTGGATTTTGTTGTATTAAGTCATAAATACTGTGAAAGGATTGGCCTACAGTAGTGAGAACTTAATCCTGTTCCTGTTCCCCAGTGCTGCCCAATCCTGTGCCAAGGAGGGCCCAGAGCATTTAATTCCAACCAATCACGTCCTCTGCTGATTTCACTAATTCGTGCCCTCCTCTCTGGCTGAAGGTGTGTTAGTTAGTGAAATCAGCAGGTGCAGTGATTGGTTGGAATGAAATACTCTCAGCCCTTCCTGGCGCATGATTGGGCAGCACTTTGACTTCCCTTCTGTTGGCTTCCTCAAAACCATGGACTTCCTGTGGTACTGAATGAGTCTGATTCAAACTGTACTATTTATAAATATAAATCACAAGCTCTGCCCCATCTGTCTTGGAAAGAAAGCGTGCTCATAGTCTGCCTTGAATGTTGGCAGGGGCTCCTGGTATGAGTGCTGTAAGTCTGGACTAATTAATGCTGTTTTTGCGCTTTTAATCTGAAACAAAGTGTTTTGGAACTCTGAACTCTCACAAATTTGGGGGATTTAAAAAATTGTTTAATATTGGTGTCATGAACCGTTTTGGCGGTACTTTGAGATTTTTAAAGGGTTATGAAAGAGCAGAGAAGCCTCTGTTGTGACAGTAATGTGTACAGAGTCGCGCTGCATCAGAATATTTTAAATGTACTCCATGGGGGGTTTAATGTACGTGACCCCAGAATTGAGTTTTGTGGGTGAAGCTAATTTGAGGTATACGGTTCCTTGTGCTTTTATCTGTTTTTTTATCAGATCCTTTTGGCCATCTTTGTGACTTTGTTTAAGCTCAACGGAGACGCTGCATCATTTTCAAAAGGTCAATGAGATGAAAATAATGCGGATTCATATTCAAACAGGGGCACTGGAGAGTTATGCACAAATGCTCACTTTCAACTCCAATATAAATGGAGTTGGGCTCTCATCCCATAGAATTGAAAAAACTAAATTTCATATTTACTGTATATATATAAGTTTTTTTCCCCCTGGAAAAGGAGGAATCATGTTAGTGCTGGGTAATGATTTCACTCATTTACAACTAGCATGCCTCTGTACTGCTTATGTAAATGGAGTGACATTACAGAAATATGAAATTGTGCCAATTTATTCTGCAATTTTCTTCTTTTGCATTTACATTATATTCCAAAGCTTTTCAGCTTTCCTCTGGCGTACGGCAAGGCCTGCGCTTACTTCAGCCTCAGTAAAGAAATGAAAGCCAGATGACATCATGCCTTCGCCACATATTCTGTCCTATTCAGTGCATTGCAGTGAAAGAACTGCAGAAATCTGATTCATTCTCTCAGGCCTTGGGTTTGTACAGTAAGGTTATTTTTATACTGAGCCATTTTCTTATGGTTCAGTGTATGCCTTTCAGAGCAGTTACCTAACAGCAACTATGTGACTATTCAACTCTTTTTTTTTTTTTTTTTTTTCCTCTTCTCTTTTTTAACTTTAGAGCAGTGTGAAACCACTTCTTTTGCCTGGAGTGAATGTTCTCTGTCTTGCTTGGCTCAAGAACAGCAGGTGATCCTTGACACAACTTCTGACAGAGTTAGTTCAATAAGGTGGTGGAACTAAAAAAATCTGTAAAATGCAGTTTTATTTGATTGGACAATTTATTTTTACATGGTTTCTTTTAATAACTGGGTCTTGAATAGTTCGTTACAAGAACAGGATTACGTTTGCCTTTTTTTGTAACAAAGAATAAACGTCACCTCTTGCGTAACTGTAGTTTTTGCATTTATTATCTTGGCGCATATATTATCTTGGTACATTTAAAAAACCTTACCCTCTTCTTCCTCTTCTTTCTGCTTGTTCTCCGTTCTTACCCAACGCAAAGCTGGAAAACGCATCCCGACTGAAGTTTTACTCCAGTTGTGTTTTCTGTGCGAATCCTAGGAAAGGCCCGTTTGCACTACCTGCCACATCGCACTGCTGAATGAGCAGTCCTATGAGAGAGGAGCAGGTACTCTTATTTTTATAAATTTTGTAAATTCTGGAATAATGCAGCTGCAGGTGGGGCATTGAGTTTATTGTGAAAGTCAGTGACCTCACCTTCTGCTCTAAAGATGCAACAATCTGTGAAAATTGGGTTTAATTTTGTTATTTTGAAAAAGAAAAAGAATTACAGTTGGTGCTATCCCTTGTTTCATAATGTTGCCATGAGTCAAATGTGGACCAAAATGCAGCTTCTGCAGTCTCCTAAGTTACCATGGTACCTATTCAAGAGTTTCGTGTAGGATGCAGGCGTACGGCTGCATACTGTATGGGAGATTGAGCCGGATTTCTGTTTAGTTTGGTTGTACAGACATTTATGAAAACAGGAGAACAAGTGTGTGCTGTGGTGTGCCGTGTGTCTCTTCGTATAAATTGCATTGTTATGAAGCCGTTTAAAATGTCCAACAGGGAAGGGGATTGCCGTAATCTCACTGCTTTCCTTCTGACTTGAATTCCATTTGCTTTTTAATTCTTTCTCTAGATTTCACGAAATGTAAAATGTGCATTATTTTCAGGAAGGTTTTTGTTCCAAGCTTTAGGCAAACTGAGTAAGTAATTGGCTGTTGTTCCTTCTTCTACTAAATTGAATTTTCACTCTGCGTAACCTTGTCCCTTCTGATTAGCTGCAAATACAGCCTGGTTCTTGAATAATTTCATTGTCAAATGTGCAATGACCAGGATTAAACTATGACAGCTCAGAACTGGGGCAGAATTATAGCCAGTTATAAAAATAAAGCAAACATGCCGCCACGCTGGGCATTAATATTTCGTCATTTAGCATTTGCTACCCTGAACACTTTCCCGATTTTGGGGGTTCAGATCAGTTGTCCTGCAACGTGTGTTTACAGCGGTGTCGCTGTAATAAAAATGTAAAAAAAGAAAAGGAGATACTCGCTGAATTGAGTAGAAGTAGAATTTAACTGAATCATAATTTAGCTCTTTCCTGTGTTACTGTGCACGCGCAGTTTTGTGAACTGGGAAGCCTGAAGGTAACTTGCAGGAGAGAACTTTCACTTTAACGTCCTGTTATGGATTATGGATTCGAAACGATGTACCTTAGATGATTTTTTTTTTTTTTTTTTTTAATAAAAAAAACTGACGCTTTGTTGTGGTGTGTAATGTAATTTTGCGTGCAGCGCGTGCTTTTCGCAGAGCGAAGCGGAAGTATGTGGGGATAGAGGAACGCGCTCAGGATTTCTTTGCTGAGAAACAATCCCAGCCGCCAGAGAACGAGCGATAAAAGGCCAATTGAAAATGAAGTTGGGCGCGGTCAAACCTGCAGACGCAGCAGATGAAATAATCTGCGGGGGGAAATGCGAGTTGGCGAGCGCAGAGTCAGACGCCCGACTCATTAAATTTTCATCGAAACGGGCGGTCAGGGCAGGTGCACGCTTCCCACGAAGTACTCATCCATCACGCCAGACCTGAGCGGAGATTTATGCCTCGCGAGTAAGGGAGGAAGAGGGAGCGGCGCTCAGTCTCATTAGAAGGTCCGTCAGTCGGGTGCGTGCGCAGCGCGTGCGGTGCGACGGACGTCTGATTAAACCGTGGTCATTTTTCTCTTAAGAGCACGGGCGCGTCTCGCGCTCGTCCATCATTACAAACTAACGTTTTCTCAGACGCAATGTGCATCAGTGGCGAAATGGAACTGTCACTGTAGACCAATACTGCACCCATGGGTAATCTTCTTTTTTAATACGTTTTTGAAAACAAAACATAAATGAAATGATTTTGCCCTTCTCCACTGGACATGGCAGGCAGTTAATCATATTTTCTGGAGTCTCATAGTGCAGCCGGTGCCCTGGCCAGTCCAGATATTTAAATTCCTTGTACTTTATTAGACCGGATCAATCTGAGACATGTGCCCATGATGGCCACCTCACTAAGCTTAAAACTAGATGAAATAACTGAAGTAAAGATGGTTTGAAGTTTAGATCAAAGTCAAACCCATTTTTGAGCTGCCTCTGCCTATTAATTTTCATTTTTGTGAGTGTAATACAATCCTGCAATACCAGAATATAATCAAGTATTTTTCACCCATTTGGTGTTTTATGAATAAATATGAAGTACAAAAAAATCTGGCTTAAATTTCCCTTAATGAAAATGTCTGCTAACTGACACCAAGATAATGACAGAAGCCATCGAGCCTGCCTCATGCACAGATTCTTTTACTCTCGTTATGAGGGTACTGGTCTGTTAATGCAGCTCATAAACGTGCAGGAGGCCTCACAGGAAGGGGCTAATTAAACCTCTGACTGAAGCTTCCATCTCAGGACCGTTTCTTCCTTTGATTAAGCGAAGCGGCCGTTAAACTGAGCCGCCACGTCTGCTTCCTGTGCCGCCATTTTGAAACTTCCCTGCTGACCCAAATGGGATGTGGTTCACATGACTCCCAGTCCCCTGCATTGCACACGCTTACTCTGCGCTACATTTGTGCATTTCTGCAGGTGCTGACGTACAGAGCTTTCTGCTTGTACGTGCAGTTCATTTATTCAGTTGGATATTTACTGATAGCAGTTAAAGATGAGCAACTTCATCGACAATACAGTTATGTCAGCCGCCGTGGGTAAGAGTTTCTGCTTAATGCCTGTAATGTGATGTGATGTAATACACCTGCAGTGCCCCACCTGGGAATCAAACCTGCAACCTCTGAGTTGCTAGCCCAGGTCCCTTACCGCTATATGACCCCTGCACCTCGCCCCATGCATTCGGCTGCCAGCTTTCACCAGAGAATCCGGAATCCAGACCTGTGAATGTGGGGCCGCTGGCACGTGCGGAATTCTGCGGCGTTCCCAGTGTGTAGCGCAGCGTCTCTGCCCTGGGAATACGCAGGGAACTGCGGGTCTGCTGGGGAATTCCCTGCATCAGCAGTATGTAAAAAGGGAACCGCGCTGTATGAGAGCAGCCCAGGTGTGTGCCGGAAGCTTCCATCCCTGTTGCCGTTCCCCCAGGCACCGAGGAACATGACTCAGCATTGCTTTAAGGCAGGGCTGCAGTACATGATTCCTTTCAGGAATTCTTGCCAACTTCTGCTCTTAATTATTTAATTTACTAATATAATGAGCTGACATTTTTATAAGCACTAGCTCCAGCCCCGAACTGCAAGTGTATCCTAAGAATTTTGCTGTGTTCAGGTACAGGAGTGAACCATAGCATAGTTCATAGAGATGTCAGAAAACTGAGACTAAGGCAATTGATTGGAAGGAAAACAAGCAGGCAGACCAGCCCTCCAGGACCGGAGTTGTGCTCCTCTGCTTTAAGGCTTCATTCACCATCTGATTCATGATGTCTCCTATGGAAAAAATGGGTAGGAGTCCACAATGCTTCCTGTGGGAGAGATGGTAGGATGCTTGCTGGTGAAGGGTGGGTGTGTGGGAGAGGATACTGGGGAAGGAGGCTTGCTGGTGAAGGGTAGATGTGTGGAAGAGGATACTGGGGAAGGAGGCTTGCTGGTGAAGGGTGGGTGTGTGGAAGAGTATACTGGGGAAGGAGGCTTGCTGGTGAAGGGTGGGTGTGTGGGAGAGGATACTGGGGAAGGAGGCTTGCTGGTGAAGGGTAGATGTGTGGAAGAGGATACTGGGGAAGGAGGCTTGCTGGTGAAGGGTGGGTGTGTGGAAGAGTATACTGGGGAAGGAGGCTTGCTGGTGAAGGGTGGGTGTGTGGGAGAGGATACTGGGGAAGGAGGCTTGCTGGTGAAGGGTGGGTGTGTGGCAGAGGATACTGGGGAAGGAGGCTTGCTGGTGAAGGGTGGGTGTGTGGGAGAGGATACTGGGGAAGGAGGCTTGATGGTGAAGGGTGGGTGTGTGGGAGAGGATACTGGGGAAGGAGGCTTGCTGGTGAAGGGTGGGTGTGTGGGAGAGGATACTGGGGAAGGAGGCTTGATGGTGAAGGGTGGGTGTGTGGGAGAGGATACTGGGGAAGGAGGCTTGCTGGTGAAGGCCGGGTCCTACTTTCACTTTTTAAAAAAGCAACCAATTCAGACCATGTCATCACCTGCTTTAACCCTTTAAGACCACCAAATATGTGATTAGAATGTTCTTATCTGAACATTCTAATGCTGATGTAACAATCACTGCTGGTGTCTGAAAGCAATGCTGTTCAGAATTTTGAACAACCTTCCGGAAAACCTGCTCTTCAAAGGGTTACCTGCTGAACACCTGGATGGCAGAGGAAACCAGCAGACCCTGCCACTCTCTAGGAATATAACGAGGATCACTGATTCGCTGCTGCTGACCAGTGTGTGTTGGGGGTCTTGAAATAATTGTACCCTGCAGTACCCACATGTGAACTCAGGCTGTTTAGCTAATGAATTAATTGATGGTGGGCATTGAAATGTGCCATACTTAACCACTTGTAATGTATTAGAGTCCTTTTGAATTTCAAATAAGTGCTTTTATAACATTAGGCTTTTTTATGCTTGATTACATAGCGAAATCACCAAATAATTATTCTAGAAGTAAAAAATGCTAAATTGAGTTGGTTATATTATTAATGCATTTCATAAATGTACTAAATGTCTGTCAAACATCACATTAGGTATAATAATTTTGTTTGTTCTGCAGACTACACACACACACACAGACACACACAGATACATAGATAATGGCATCAGTGGGTACGCCGGACATCACTTCAAATTGTTGTATTATTTTTGCTTTGAAGATCAATTTCAATCAAATTCAAATTTTGATTTTTGAATTATTTTCAAGAATTAATTGGACGAAGATGGCAGATATAGCCACCAGCAATTTATCTTTGAACTGTGCCATTTAAAAAATTGATATGGAAAGGGTCTCGGACTACGTTCAGAGACGAGGTCATTAATCAATGACGCTTTGACTGCGGCGGGGAGCCAATTAAAGGCGTCCATCAACAGCCACATTCTGCCTCCGTGTCTCGTCCTGCTTCCGTCACTGTGGCTAGGCTATCTACTGCAGCCATTTCACAGCGTAGCTTAGCACTGTACATTTCTGCTGCGAGTTTCTGGCTGTTTTTCCGTTGGTGTCAGTTAGTTTTCTGATATTGTTTTTCATGAGCACCAACAGGAGGCTTTGTGTTTTAGATGACTGTGAGCAAACTCATGTGCAGGAATGAGAAGCACCCTCTATGACCTGTACACTAATGGCGCTGTTATTTTGGGAGCACCAACACAGTTTTGTGGGCTAATGCGATTGTGTACATTTGCTTAAAGGAACCCAGTCACAACCCCTGTCACTTAGAACAACCAGTGCTTTCATTTGTGGTGAATGATAACCAGTTCTGTTAGAAAGAGGTTATATGTTGTCATTGATTGATTGTAGACTGACGAGTGAAATCTGAGGGTGTAAATATTCAAAGTGTGGTGAGTGGATGCCTTCGAGGTGAAGGAAAAACCAAATGGCTCAAACTCCAGTCCTGGAGGGCCGCAGTGTCCCCAGGTTTTTGATATTTCCTTTTGATCACCGGCCATTTTAGAGTTTGCAAATCTAGTGGTGGAACTCTTTAACCAACCGGTGACTTAAATTATGCCTTTAAGGGCTGAAACCCTCCAAACACCAGCAGACTTACCTGCTCCACAGTCCTGGGGTTTGAGACCCATGTTGTCGATTTTTGGAATCCTTAAGCAGTCTCCTGCTCTCAGCTCAGTACCTGTGCTTGTTCCAAATTGGATGGTGAGAGAATTACAAATATTTAGCAAACTATATTAATTCTCAGCCAGAACACAAACGGGAAAAACCTCAAGAACACGTGTTAGTTCCCTGGGATTTGGTAAATTAGTTGCTAGTCCAGGACTAAATAATGACAACTCCGGTTTCAAATGTTTCCAAGCCTGCAGTTTTGAGGAGGTTATGAATATGGTAAGCATACGCTTTTGAAGATTTAGATCTAATGGCAGTTTCCATCTGAATGCATTAATCCCCTCCAGTTGCACAGGGAAAATCAAGCTACAAAGCACTGACCTCCAGCGGGACTTAACTGCTGGTCATATGCATACGACTGGCCTCATTTACGTAGCCCATGGGAGGGGAATGTTTCTTAATGTGTTTGAGGTTGGGGGAAAGAAACGCAGCAGACGCTGGGATGAGGTCACGGTGGCTGTTTGAGGGGGTGCAAATGACTTTGTGACGGTGAATTTTACACCCCGTTAATGCGGTGTGCATTTCTGTCCTGATTCTGGTGTCTGATGGCTCTTAATCCCCCCCCCCCCCCCCCCCCCCTTCCCCCCAGTCATTCATCCAGATGAATGTGTGAGAGATCTTTGTTGGCACGGTTACAGGGACGACAGTGGACCACTGGGGGTGCTTCACACCGTGAATCTGCGTTTAAATACGCCGGACACGGAGAGCGATCGCATGGTCTGCATGTGTCTCTTTTTGGCCCTGAATCCCATCAGCCACTGCGGGGGTTTGAGCCTCCTGCTCAGGAGCCTGAACGTGGACGATATCGACGTTATTGAGCCGGTGTTTCATGCACAGCTCTTCTCTGTGAGCAGTGTTTTCTCATATGTGCGTGGCTTGGTTATCCATTGGTCGGTTATTTTTTCAGACAGATGATGACCTCGGTATGTGGGGTATCGCCAACGGAAGCGCAGACCTGCTGCACAGTGATGACTCGCGTTCTGAATCATACTGCAGGGCTTAATGCAGGCCCCAGTCTCACACCTAACTCATAGACACCTGTGGGCAGTTTAACCTGCTGTCTAACCCTCATGTGGCATGTCTTCGCTAGTGCGTACACCGAGTGAACATCGCTAACTCCACACAGTCTGCCGTCTTCCTCCGTATCCTCGAGTCTGCTTCCTGTGGAGGCCTGGTCTGGGTGGCGGTGATGTACCCAGCATGCAGTGCTGCTATTGCCTGTGCCTAACCCTGTACCCAGCATGCAGTGCTCTTATTGCCTGTGCCTAACCCTGCACCCAGCATGCAGTGCTGCTATTGCCTGTGCCTAACCCTGTACCCAGCATGCAGTGCTGCTATTGCCTGTGCCTAACACTGTACCCAGCATGCAGTGCTCTTATTGCCTGTGCCTAACCCTGCACCCAGCATGCAGTGCTGTTATTGCCCGTGCCTAACCCTGCACCCAGCATGCAGTGCTCTTATTGCCTGTGCCTAACCCTGCACCCAGCATGCAGTGCTGTTATTGCCCGTGCCTAACCCTGTACCCAGCATGCAGTGCTGTTATTGCCCATGCCTAACCCTCTGGCCACTGTTATTCCACAGGATGGGCTTTCATAAAGGAGTCCTCGTCAGGAAGCTTATTTTGTACCCTCCCATTCAGCCTATTACGTGTCATTTCTCTAGAAACCCACATAAGGAAAGCACTGAGCTGTGGGTTAGCGAGCCACCTCTTTGTAGCGCTAACAGTGCTGTGAGCACCGCGGTGTATATTTAGCGGAAACCACTGGGGCATAAAATGGGGTCTGAATGGCGGTATTGTGAATAAGATGCTTCGGCCAATGGCGGTACGCTCCGCTGTGACCTCGTACTGCGCTAACGCACATCTCTCCTCTGGGAGGCCGTTTGTCTGAGCGGACATTTTGTTGATGTTTTAAAGGGTGTTCGGATGGTGTGGCGGTTGTCCTTTCATGTTCTCTGTCTCCGCCCTGGTGGGCACACTGGTGATATTGTGTTTTGTGGGGGAAAACCGCTCAAGTCGGTCATCTAGCCAAAAATCATCATTTCATTTGTTGGACCTCACCTGGTCCTCACCTCACCATTTATCTGTCACCTTTGTAATGTGTTACAGTCCACAACAAACAATATGTACACCACGTCCCACCCTAAGCAGTACCACCTGAGTGTGATGTCACCTGGGCATGTGGTCACCTGCGTAAGATGTCTCTCCTTTCCCCTGTTGGAATGGATTCAGAAAATTAAGTAGAGGCTACTGTTCAGTTTAAAATTAATCAGGACTCCAAACAATTTAGAATATGGTGGTTATGACTACAGAAGTACAGACAAAATAAGATTTCCCACAATGACACTGTGTTCTCCATTTTTTGCAGTTGATTACAGAACTTTGAATTTGAGCTTGAGTGCCTGCCCTGTGACGTTGGTGATGTCACCTATTCTGTTCCCAAGCACCTAATCCTCTTTAGACTAGCAGCACTTAAAATAGTCGCTTGCGCAAAGACGTGAGCGCTAATGTGATCTCGTAGATGGATAACCTTTCCTCGACATTGCTGGCCTTCCCTTCCCGAGTCCTTTTTCATGAAGGAGACGCGAGCAGAAGACCTCTTCAGTAGGTCAGGTGACGTCACCTCAGGGCCTGCGCTAACCGGAGTGTAAAAACGTTCTGTTGTTTTATTCTGCCTCTCTCCCTCTCTCTCTCTCCCCCTCTCTCTCTCTCTCCCTCTCTATCTCCCTCTCTCTCTCTCTCTCTCTCTCTCCCCCCCTCTCTCTCTCAATGAGTCTTTCCTGTCAGCGATGCAGAGGTCTGTCAGGCGTGGGGGTGAAGGTGTAGGTGTAGGTGGGTCTGACGCAGTTCTCTGTGGTGTAGACCTGTCTGGTCTCAGCGTCACTGCTGACTGTAGTCGTAGTCAGGACTGTGCAGGAACTCGCCGCTCAGCAAACACTTTACGGAAGAGTGTAAGAGCTCACTGCCGTCACACTGGGCAAGCGGGAAGATCATCGAAACACACCGAGTTCACCCCCCCCCCCTCCACACTGCTCCTCCATCCTGGTTTAAATGCCCCCACCCAGCCTGACAGGTCACATGTCCCACTCATGAGTGCTTGTCTCTGTGTTTAGGAATGACATGCTCTGTTCACAGGTAACACGTGCTAAAAACACAGAACTGCGAAACCCATCGCCCTCAATGTTTATATTAAAAAAAAAACTAACCATGCGGTTGAATTGTCCTCTTCTTGGCAGACTTCCTCTACCTTATTGTACATCTCTTTAGATAAAAGCGCCAAATAAATGTAATGTAATGTCTGCCTTGGATTTTTATTAAGCACTCAAGCCTTTAACTTATTTGCTTTATGACTCTTCAAGGGCTATTGAAGATTGTGTTATTCCAAGCTTTTTTCCATGTCAAATTTAAACGGATTTAAAGACTTGACTCCTTTGCTTTCCATTTAAAAAGGAACTGCCAGATTCAAAATGTACAGCACTGTTTTTACAGTTGGGTTGGCTAATCCTATTAAAGTTTCAGTTAAGAGTTCCCCGTAAACTCGCCCGTGCTTACAACTAACGTGTTCCGCTAATACGTGTTGGGTTACACTTGCATAAATAGTGCGCATTGCAGACGTGTGTGGGCAGTGTGCGAGTAGCCACCAGTACACATGGGTGTGATGCATAAATAGTGCGCATTGCAGACGTGTGTGGGCAGTGTGCGAGTAGCTACCAGTACACATGGGTGTGATGCATAAATAGTGCGCATTGCAGACGTGTGTGGGCAGTGTGCGAGTAGCTTAGCACTCGACTGTTTTTAGAGTACGACTTAACAGCACAAATGGGAGGTAGGGTGTTCGTCACAGAAAATGAGACATTTCTGATTACCCTACTAAAGGCTGTGGTCCTGTGGTCTTCATTGTTGTTTTCCTTTTAAAAATACTTGAAATATATTTCCATCTATTTAAACATACTTTTTGGGGGCTAGCGTAGATGTGAAAGCTAATGTTGATTAGCTTTGAGGCTCACAAGGAGTCATCAGCTACAATCTCAGATACTTTTGGAAATGTAGTGTATTTGGACATCTGAACATCACACCCATGTGTACTTGTTGAACATCATTGTTGTCATGGTGATCTTAGGCTTGTGTACGGCTGCTCGATCTTAGAAACCCATTTCATGAAGCTCTTGATGAACAGTTCTTGTGCTGACGTTGTTTCCAGAGGTAGTTTGGAACTCTGTAGTGGGTGTTGCAACTGAGGACAGATTATTTTTAAGCACTACATGCTTCAACACTTCGGTCCCGTTCTGTGAGCTTGTGTGGCCTACCGCTTCGCGACTGAGCTGTTGTTGCTCCTATACATTTCCACTTCACAATAACAGCACTTACAGTTGACTGGGGCAGCTCTAGCAGGGCAGAAATGTGATGAACTGACTCGCTGGAAAGGTGGCATCCCATGACTACATTGAAAGTCACTGAGCTCTTCTGTATGACCCATTCTACTGCCTGTCAATGGAGATTTCATGGCTGAATGCTTGATTGTATGCACCTGTTAGCAATGGGTGTGGCTGAAATAGCCAAAACCACTAATTAGTAGGGGTGTCCACTGTCCACAAACTTTTAGAAATGTAGTGTATGTTGGATATACTGATTTTTGGTTGGGACAGCAGTTGATGTTTGAAAATACTCAAGTTGAATTATTGGGTTAAGGTTAGCAGCAACTGTTTCTCAGCATGAAAGAATCT
Organism: Anguilla anguilla; assembly: GCF_013347855.1. Lineage (NCBI taxonomy): Eukaryota > Metazoa > Chordata > Actinopteri > Anguilliformes > Anguillidae > Anguilla > Anguilla anguilla. The sequence goes on along the minus strand of NC_049218.1, from coordinate 654,262 downwards.
CAGCTGCTACCACAAATCAAATTCTCATGTAATCGCTTGACGTGCAACAAGACTTTCCTGGAAAGATTCAGGCCCGTACTTGAGTTTTCCCATCTCTATCGAACCTTGAAGACACACAGTACAGTGAAGTCAAAGATAACAAATAAAAATATATTAGCTGGGCTTGAGCCATGGAAACGCTGAATAGAATTCTCCAGTCTCTTTAATCATGATCAGGGCAATATTTACTTTTCTCTTTGGTAACAAAATGGGCACAGTGTGTGTAGGTATGTGTGTGTGAGTCTCAGTCTATACACGCAAACAATATGTACACACAGACATACAGTACTGAAAAAGAAAAGACACATGCGCACACACATTTTTATTGGCACTATTATAATAACATTAATATTCCTTTTGTGTCAGCAGAAGTATTTGGGGTTCTTAGTCTTGTTTATAGTCACTGTACCCGTTTTTTTTGTTTTCTTAGCTTTTGTAGCATTATGGTTGTCTAAGTATGCTATCAACAGTAGCTGTTATTTATTTTTAATGTTGCATCCATGTACTTTTGATTTAGATGCAATACATTCCAATACTTTAAGTGCAAACTGCACCCAGAAGTAATGTACAAAGCGAGCTCCAACTGTAAAACCAAGAATCAAACTGAACAATGGAGTTGGTAAGAAAATACAAAGTTACACCCCTGGGTTTAAGCATTTCTAACTGCAGAGTGAAAATAAGAATGTCAGAAATACACTGAATCATGATCAGGAGCTCACAATCAGTCTAAAAAAATAATAGGGGAATGCGTCACATCAACCTACTAGTCGAATCCAGAGAGGAACTCCACCAATCACAGAGGATGTTGGTAACGACCAGTTGAACAACACTGCTGGTAATTGGTGGATAGTTTCTGGCTGTACTTCCTGGATGCCAGTGGATATTATGAGGAAGTAATATCCGCCGATCCCCATTTCCTTTATCCACCTGGCTGTTAGTGCAGTGCTCTCTGTTTTCCGTCAGTGAGGTAAAATGGTAAATGGATTACATTTATATAGCGCATTTTCCAGCAACAACAGGGCAAAGCGCTTTACAAGGAATGCCTCATTAACCTATTCACACACACACACACACACACACAGCCCAGTGGCAATCAGGGCAGCCATGCACGGCGCAGACCAGCTCATTGGGGGCAGTGGGGGGTTTAGGCGTCTCGCTCAAGGGCACTTTGACACACTCAGAGGACTGGGGATCAAACTAACAACCTTATAGTTGCCAGACTGCTCTACTCCCTGAGCCAGTGTTGCCCCCGAGGTGAGGTCATACCCGCCTTATCCCTTATCCCTGCCCATCAGGACGATCCAGCTCCTTATGTCTGACCAGCAGGGCTCCAGCAGCTCCTGCCTTTGACTTGCCCCAGAGTCCGACCTGAAACCTGAGGCCTCTGTGCTGGCATTACTCTGCTGGCCGGTGGAAAGTAGACCACGCTGTCCCATTGACAGATTTCCTGTCCCCCTGGTTTGGGTTAAAAATAGGAGTCACCCCGGAATAGAGTATCCCCCAGTGATGCAAGTGAAAGTTAGCGCTGAGGAACAGCTGCGGTAAAGCCAGCAACCCCCCCCCCCCGCCCCGCACCCGCCCACCCCCCAGCCCTCCCCCCGTCATTCAGCACAGTCTCACGTCCCACTGCCACTTCAGAATGGACACTCCCTCAAAAACAACTTTTTTGGTTAAATACACATTGTAATATAATTGCACAATAAAGCGATTACTCAGTAGCACCAGTCTTTTTTTTGGTGAGATCCTGCTTCATTTCCTCTGCTTCAATGGAAGGTGAATCATGGTTTCAGTTGCCATGGGGATGGAGGGAGGTGTTTTGGGGGGTGGGGGGGGGCTTCAGATGCATCTGAAGGTCTTGTCCCTGGGACTAACTTACCACACAAAACCGTCTCCCAGACTAGCCGTGAAGCGCAGTGTTTTTTGCTGTGCGGGGACTGAAGTGTGTCGCTGACGCGCGTCTCTTCGCCGTCTCCGGGACGACAGACACGGAAGACGTGAATCGCAGCAGAAAAAGGCTGCTGCATATCCCAGAAACGCTTTCTTTCCAGAGTGGCTTTTCACCCCCACAAAATCCTTGACAGACCTATTAATCTATTTTCAGAGTGCCACTTCAATTAAAGTCACGTCTTCTGAAATGCTGTGAAAAGGAAATAAACTCTCAATTTTAGGGTTTGAAATAATTTCTAATTTACTTTCAACCTTAATTTTTATCAAGTCAGGTTATATGATTGATTAACAGAAAGTAAATGGAGATCCTGGTTGATGCAGTACAGTAACAAACATATAAAACCATATCCTGTGCTTTTAAAGAGCACCTAATGTGGTCCTATTAGAAAATCCAAACTGATTGGATGTACCATGCAAAAATAGAGCAGGCCTGCCTGGGCTTTTTGTATTGGAATGTCTAAGTAAACGGCAGTTCATTCCCAGAAAATTAAGTTTCAGATGGATGTGTATATAAAGGGTGTGTGTGGGGGGTTACTAATTCCAGTGTTTCAGAGAGCAGTCCTGTTGAGTCCTGTGCCATTTCTTAAGTCTCTTGTGTAATTTTCTGCCGGTGATAACTTGCCTGGTTCGTGTTCCTGATTCTGGTTAATGTTCTGAGCTGTGTGAGGGCACTCTGACCCGTGAGTCCAGTTCTCCTTCAGATTTATTTTCCAGGCCAGGCACAGCACATACTCCATGGGTCGACGCCAGGAGTTCTTTGAAGTAGAACATCCAATCAGAACGAAACATAATCTGCCTCCTTGCACCGTGTGCTGAAGAGCTGGAGAGGGTACGTGTGTTAGGGTAAAGCCACACATCCTCTAGCGAGAAGCATATTTTAATCACATCCATTAATTTTCAATGAGAGCCGATTCTGGTGTCAGCAAGGCATGCTGGGATAGCTGGCAACACAAGGCAAGCGGGTGGAAGTGGCCAGAAGGACGGGGGATCGTGGCGCAATAACTTTTAATCAGATTAAAGATCCCACGTCTAAATTGACCCCTGTTAAATTTTTTTAAATTTTTTATTTAAAATTTTTTTTTTTTTTTTAAACTGTGCCCTGTGAGAGGGGAGAGCGATGCCAGGTGATGTCATCGGAGGATGTGTGGCTCTACCCTTACCCAGGTGACGGGTCGAACCTGCACCCCGCCTGTAGCGGGACAGGGCTGGGCTGGTGTGAAAATAACTCCATGAACACAACTGTATGCTCTGTGACAGAAAAAAGTTGACTTTTAAAAAAACTGAGTCCAGCCATGAAGGGTTGCAGAAGCGGCTCACTGGCACCGTTATTTTAATTATCAAAACACCAGCTGTTTCCACGTCTAACAATTACAGGCCATAATCCAATTTGACCAGAAAATCCTCTCGCACCAGAGTACACGGCTTATTGTGGCCCTGTTTGGGATGGTCAGGCATGCTCGTCTCACTGCTGCATGCTGGGAGTTTTCCAGATATTCGGGTTGCTCAGATTGGGGGTGGGGGGGGGGTTGGCTGTTGTGTCGGCAGTGATTGTGGCCCAGGGAACTGGGATAGATTGAAAATGCTATTCACATCCTGTGAATACTGCGCAATTAAAATGTCTTTCAAAAAATAATAAAAAAACACCTCAGCACCTCAGTGGTTTGGCCCGAAGATGGCTGTGGCCCTAAACAGCTGCTCAGAGCGTTTATGCCTGCTGCCAGACGGTGAGTCGTTTCCCTGGCCAATCACAGCTGTGAAAGGAGACCAGGGAGAGAGCGAGAGGGCGTCCAGCGCGCTCTCAATAAGACATACAAATCATATGCATCCAGCAGATGGCTGCTTGCTATTCCATAAATATATTTGCATAGGGAAATGCATATCTTACCAGTGTTCCCCTCCTGTGGGTCAGCCGGTGCAAACCACCAGGAGGACATGTAAAAGTGCAGGGGCGGCTCGCTTGCCAGGTTTCCGATATTATTTTAGTTTTTGTGTACGTTTTGAATTGGCCCGGACAGTCTTTGTGTCATGTGACCAAAGATTCCGATGTCCGGCTTTGCGATGGCTGGCATATGGGCTTTCAGGGGTTTGTGTCTAAAGCAAGAAAATTCACTTCAGGTGAAGCTGCTTGTGACAGTGATGTCATGTTTCCAGAGGTCTTTATGTAGGCTGGATTACTAAACTTACGGTTTGTACCTTACAGACTTACAGCTGCATGGAGCAGTTCAGGGGAAGTGCATAGTAGTTCTATCGCTCAGTTGGAATAGCGAAACAGTGCAAGGGCTGTCTGTTCAATCCCAGCAGGCCACACTGATAAATGTATGCATTCACGTACGGTGCTTGGCTTTGGGTAAAAGCCTGTGCTGAGAGGCGTGTATACATGCTTACATACGAATGCCCCGATGAGGAGCCCCCACCCGCTCACTGAAGCTCCGCCCCTCACCACCGCACAGATTACCCGGGGGGGCTTCGGTGGGGGACTGGCTTCCTGGAGCGAGCGCTGACAGCAGAGCTGGCCCGCTCTTAAAAATGTATTTCTCCCGGTGATGGGTGTGACAGCCCGGACAGCTGGGACGGTCCCAAACGGGACGTCTGCCTGGTGGGGCGCGTTTCGGAGGGGTACAGGTGTCTGTCGCTCAGCCAGAGACGGGGTTTCAGGGGCGGCCCGCCTCTTTGTTTTTAACATGTTAATACTTCTGTTCCATCTGCAGACCGGACCTGCTCCTCCAGCACACACACAGCAGACTCCTCCACCATTCTGCCTTTCTTTTATAGATTTTTTTTTGTGAGTTATTTTCGGATTTGTAACCAAATACTTTTTTGCCCGTCCCTGTCTGAAGGACAGTGTGGTTCAGATGCGGGGGCTGGTGGGTTGGCGGGGGGGGGGGGGGGGGGGTGAAGAGGTTCAGATGGGACTGTGGCTTCTAAAGCAGCTGGACCTGCATACACCAGACGGGGCGGCACCTTTGGATACAGCCAGTGACATCACCGTGCCCCCTAGAGTGGCCTACCGGGGTCAGCCACAATTAGGGATCCCTTCCCCGGTGACCTGCCCCCCCCACATACCCTGACAGCTGGTACCGTGTGTTTGAAGAGACCGCCCCCCCCCCCCCCCCCAGTCTAAATCCATGAACCTCGTGACCTCACAGGCCAGACCGAGCAGCACTGCCTTCCCTAGGAATTCTGGGACGGATGCAGGTGGGCCTGAGAGGAGGTATAAAGCTAGGGACGACCTAGGAGGGAGGAACAGGGCAGGACAGGTCCTCATCTTTAAACCCATAGCTCTGCTTAGCCTCTTTTTAAATATATAGGTTCAGTTATTAATAGTTTTGCCAATTTTAAGTAGGTCTGGCATCATCCATCCGCAGTTGATGTCATTGTGCCTGTTCGGTAAGGGAATCAGGTCACTGTGCGTTTAATAGCTTTGATTGTAACAAAAGTTGAACGTTTAAAAAAGTAAAATGTAAGTCCTGTTGGTATTTAGTTACGCATCAGCTGACCTACGGAGTTGCACTTCCTTAGGAATTCAGTCAAGTGGAGTAGAAAAAGGCTAATTTTCATTTTTAAAAATCTGAATGAAGGACCCAGAGCAGGTTTGCAGCCAGCACAGCTGTGGATTTGGGTGAATACAGAGCTTGAGGAGTTTAGCTCCCGGGTTCACCTCCCTGGAGACACGGTGTTTCTGTAGTAACTCCACAGAGTGAGGTTACTGCAGGCCTCTTAAGAATGCGTTGGGCTGCTTCCCAGTGGTGACATCACTGGACACCATCTTTTGAGGCTCAAAGTGTTCCTCCCCCACCTCAGGCCGTGGCTGTCGACTGATCAGCTCTGCACCATTGGCTGGGTAATAATAGTTTGTTATGCAACAAAATCCGACCAATGTTGCTACAGTTCTGGTCCCGGACACCAAGGCTTGATGTCTTGAGATCTGTTGATATCTGACTGTTTACGGCTTGTGAGAATAGTCCCTTCAGTGTGATTGTGTCCAGCGAGCTTTAGCCTGGGTTGCCTTATAGATAGCTTTCAAGTAACATTGTGCGAACGTTTTGTCTTAGCTGGGTCTGCATTGTAAGAGACAGCCAGTGTAATTAAGATTTCCATAGTTCTTCCAAATCGTTCCTATGTCTGTAAAATGAAAGTGTTCCAGTTGTCCATTACTCAGCACTTGCAGCCAATCAGCAGGGACTTTACTGCACACTCAAGCAGAAAATAAGGTCACAAAAATACTGTAAACATTGAACCTTTAAATCAATCTGGATTTGTTTTAATTTCTTCTGGAACACCAGACTATATTGGATTGCATTTATGCATACCCTTGGTAAAAATTAAAGTGATTGTGTTTTATCACATTTTACAAAACTGACAATCAATAGACCCAGTTGCTAGGGGTTTAGATTTGTTGGTATTATAGCTGAATTTAGCAAGTGAACATGATTTAAATGTACCTTTAATTCTTACATTTTATTGTAGTTTCTGTAGCCATTCATGTTCTTCTTGGGCTACTTTGGCTAGCTAGAAGGTTTCTGAAGTTAAGTTTAATTTGTATGGGTCATTTTTGCATCTGTGACTGTTCGTAGGAGCTTGGGCCAGCTGTCTCAGACCGAATGGAGTGATATGATGCACATCACACTTTGCACATGTTCTGTACCTCTTCAGACACAGTCTCCTGGGTGACGTGGTTTTATGGTCCTTATTATTGTGTATGGGCTCTTATGTAGAGTACAGTGACAGCAAGCCAATCCTCTAAGCTCTGGTGGGGTTTGGATTGGTTCTAATGAGATTCAGCTGGAGATGAGTGCAGTCTGAGATTCTGAGAATGGACCTCGATGGGGAAGATGTAAAGAATGCTCGTGCTGCCAGTGTGCGTGATCAGAAGTGCTCCTCTCCTCCCTTCTCCTCTCCTCCCTTCCTGAAGCTGAAGTATTTCTGTACCTGGGCAGGTGTAACCCTTCAAGCCCAACGCAGATTCCCCGTGTGCTGACTCAGATCCGCCCGGTGAGCTGCCCACGCAGAGTGCGCTTCCTCAGGGTGTCTGAGCGATCTGCTCTGGATGAAGGGTTTCAGAGACAAGCTCTGGCCTGTATTCAGTCACCAGTCATCCTTAAATCTGACTTTCCCTCTCCTGGCTACTGAGACCAGCTCACATAAAAATCAAAACCTTTAGCACCGGGCATCTAAAGGTTTTTACGAAACATATATGCAGTTAAACCGTACTTTATACAGAAATCATGATGCCATTTGTGAAAAATGAAACATCCACAGCAGGTCTGTTCAGGCTGGTGAACCTCTTCTCCTTCTGTGGCATAAACAATGTTTACTAACTAATCGCATCAAATCAGAGAAGACAGCTGTGAGGTGGATGCAGTATTTTAAATGAAGAAACACTGCCTCTTACTGCCCCTCTGACCAACGTCTGACCTGGCAGTCTCCCTGGCATGCCTCGTGTTGCCACAGTACGTTCTGTTCCCTGATGGTAAGCCAAGAGTGCCTTGAGGTCTGTGGGCATCTGATCATCTGGGTTCTGGGCCTGGCCACCATAGGCTCTGTGATTGCTCCAGCTATTTCACGTCTGTCGGTCAGTGATGAGTGTAGATGGATTGAGTGGCCTGTTCTTGTCATTGTATATTCTTGTTTTCTTCTTCGCATTACCCAGGAGGTGATGGCTACAGGGTGTTCCCCTTTCTGATTGGTCTGGTCTGTCATGGAGGTAGCAAACCTAATCTGGCTGTTGATGTTGTCATCTGTCCCATGTGTTTCAGGAGGTGCATAAGGTCAACAACCCGGCCAATAACCCGGCAGATGGGGCGTCCAAGGCCAATGGGGAGAAAGAGGAGGTGGCCCCCATCAGCGAGGTGGGCTGGATGACCTCCGTCAAAGACTGGGCCGGGGTCATGATCTCCGCTCAGACCCTGACCGGCAGAGTGCTGGTGAGTACTTCCGGGTCGCCTTTAATGTCGAGCTGCACCTCATACGGCTCCCTGCTCTCATGCAAACAGGATCTGGCCCAGCGGTCTGAGAGGCAGCTGTCTGTAGGCTGCAGGAGGGTGGGGCTTGATGTCAAGGCTAAACTTTAGAGATTTCCTACTCCCAGATTCCAAAGGTGGAATTGTTTTTAACCAATTGCATGCCTTGATCAGTGGGGTTTGATGTCAATCCCCACCCGTAGACTTCCTGCCACGCCCTCTCTCACTTCTTGCAGTCTGATGTGTTTTAATAGTTGGCTGTTTTGAAAACAGGCACAAGAATGGCTGGTAATAAAACTGCTTTTGGGTTTATTATCTTCCTTGCGGTCTTCAGGCCTGTTTCTGATGGCATTAGGCTCATGCGAGCATGATTTCAGTCTTGAAGGACAACCCCTTGGATGCGCGCAGGACACACGCGCGGGACACATGCGTGGGACACATGCGCGGGACACACACACAGGACACATGCGTGGGACACACGCGTGGGACACACGCGCGGGACACACGCGTGGGACACACGCGCGGGACACACACACAGGACACATGCGCGGGACACACACACAGGACACATGCGTGGGACACACGCGCGGGACACACGCGCGGGACACACGCGCGGGACACATGCGTGGGACACATGCGTGGGACACACGCGCGGGACACACACACAGGACACATGCGCGGGACACACACACAGGACACATGCGTGGGACACACGCGCGGGACACATGCGCTATGTCTGCAGAGGGCCAGAGGCGGTCACCGTTACTTTATTTAGTGAATGCGAGCGGGACACCCTCCCCTCTGTCTAGCGTCCTGCTGGGACCACCGCGATCGCTGCGGCAGTTTGGGGATTTCACCGCCAGCCTCTACGAGTTTAAAATTTACATAAATGGTCAAAACATACAGTATGTTTCAGTAAATTTAATTCACAAATGACGTTAAATCGTAAGGAATGCATAAAGAAAATTTAGAGATAAAAAATCAGATTTCAGACATTTGCGTCTGAGATATTACAGATATTACACGTGTTGGAGGCATGAGAGTTTAATGGAATGAACTAAACTGTCAGAGCAGACAGTCTATCCACTTTAATGCACTTGCTTCAGATGCATGTAAAGGATACACTCAGTGTCCAGTGTAGCTGCGGTCAAAGTTGGCTCCTGTCTAAACAGAAAATGCATCTCTGTGATTTAATAACTTTGGTCGTGTGACATACGATGATAGCGATCATGTTCCTGCTAATGCTGTTACACAACCTGATGGAGCACGTCTCCCTTGTGCTGGGGTGCTGTGGGCCATCGACTGAAGCCAAAACAAGTCGATGGCCGCGAAGTCGCTGGCGTATCGGGTGGCCGTCAGGGGAAGAGATGGTCTGACGCTGTCGGAGAGGGACGGTGTCGGAGAGGGACGGTGTCGGAGAGGGACGGTGTCGGAGAGGGGCGGTGTCGGAGAGGGACGGTGTCGGAGAGGTCAGCGGGGGCCGAATCTCCCCGGCGGGAACCAGCTCGCTGAATGTTGTCGGGGGCAACTGCATTTGGCGGGAAAACGGCAAGGTCTCCATCGCTGGCTGCCTCTCAGGGAAACTGGATCCAGTGCTTTCCCTCAGTGTCCTAATGCTGTAGGACTGGATCGGATTATTACATTATGGCAGTCATTAGCATTGCAGGCTGCCTGTATCAAGTGAATCCGTCTATAGCGGGGAGCCAGTTCCATTCCTGCAGGACCGGTGGGTATGCAGGTTTTCACTTTTTTTTATTTTAGTAAAACGGGTATCAGTTGTTATTCATGAACTTATTAAATTTAGTAAAAATGGCTGTTCATATAAATGATTGGGCAAATTAAACGGCCAACGGCCTTCCATTTTCTAACCGCTTAGTCCAGGTCAGGGTTGCAGTGGTGGCGGTAATAGGGCAAGCAGAGCAGCCCAGACGCCCCTCTCCCCAGCGACTTCCACTAACTCCTCCCGGTGGAAACCCAGGGGATCTCAGGCCAGCCCGTGGATATAACCCCTCCAGCGTGTCCTAGGTCTGCCCCTGGGTCTCCTCCCCGGTGGCCGAGCCCGGAACACCTCCAGAGGGAGGCTTATCTGGTGCCCGAACCACCTCAACTCCTTTCAGTGCAAAGGAGCAGCGGCTCTACTTTGAGGTCCTCCTGGCTGGCTGAGCTCCTCTCCCTATGAAGCAGAGTACGCCCCGCTACCCTGCGGAGAAACCCCATTTTGGCGGGGTTTCTGAAAAGCCGAAGCTTTCAGAAAACCCAGAAAGGGCACTCCAGAGTGCTGGATCTGCAGTGCGGATCTCACCGCTAAGTGGTTGCGTTGCACATTATGCTGGCTGACTAAATCCATCTCCATCGAGTGCGATGCTTGGTGCCTTTTGATGTTTTATTCTCTTTTTGTTCTGGGCCTGAGTGGCAAAGCCGTGAGTGCCTGCAGAGAGCATGCAGGTACAGTCCGCCTTCCTGAGACTCGTAAGCTGTCCAAGGACAACTGCAGTCTTTCAGTCAGATGAGGAGACGAGGAACGCGGTGTTTTTGCGGTAATGGAAAACGCTGGCACTAAGTGCAGAGAGTCACTGGCAGTGGGAGGGGCTTATGAGGGCCCGGGCTGTGATGTCACAGTGTGGATTTTCAAACTCCGTATTGTGCTGCTTTTTGTCCACACAGTACCTGCTATTTGTAATCAGTGAGATCAAATAATGCTTTAATTTTACAGCAGAAACCAGCGTGCGGACGGAGTCTGCACCCCTGACGCGCAGTTACAGGGCTCAGCATTGGGAGCGGAGTTCTCCTTTAAGAGGCTGCGGGGAGGTTTAGGGCCCGTGGCGTGACTCATGGTGGAGCGTGATGTAATAGCGTGAGTGGGAGTGCTGCGCTGGGCCATCGCGCGGCCTGGAGCGTCCCCCCCCCCCCCCCCCCGAATGCGCCTCCCTGCCCAGGCTGTGACTCCAGCTGGAGCGCTTTATCACGGTCATAAATCAGAGCTTTACAACTGACCCCCGACCGCAGCCTCCACCTCTACCTCCACCTGCCCCTCCACCTTCACCTCTACCTCCACTTCCCCCTCCACCTCCACCTGCCCCTCCACCTTCACCTCTACCTCCCCCCCTCCACCTCTGCAGGCCTCCCCCCCCTCCCTCTGCGCTGGGCTTTTCTGAACATTAATAATCAGATTGCAGCGGCAGCTGAACATTAAAATGGCAGACAGGTAATGCAGCAGGTCTGCCTTTTTCTCTCAGTCCTGCCTGTGTGAGGAGTGTTTTCATATCATAAAAATCATATAACATTTAGATGATGTAAGATTTAGCCTCTATGATAAAGAGCGTTTAGTATTATCTTGTGTTTACTTTTCAACATTTACTAAATAATGAATAAGAAAGTGTTGAATAATGAATGAAGGGAAGCTCGTTTAGCTTGGTATCGTGCCTACCTGTGAACGGTGTGTGGCAAGGTGCACTGGAGTCCTGCAGTTGAGTTTTCTCTGCTGCTGGGAGTCTGTACATAGAGCTCAGTACGGACTCAGTACGGACTCAGTACAGACTCAGTATGGACTCGGTGCAGGCTCGGTGTGATGGCTTCCTGAAAATATCTGCGCCATCATTAAGCAGAGCCTGTGGTTTGCTGCTGTCGCTGTTTAGAGGGAAACCTGGGAGGCCCGTGGCGTTTTGCCATTCCTTTGGTGTTGCCTTCCTCTGCGCTGCAAATCTATTCTCTGGTTATAACAGGTCTGCACACCTCAGTGTCTGAGTCTGTGCTGCTCCTGCAGTCTTACAGGCTGATTGTGAGCCTCAGTGTCTGAGTCTGTGCTGCTCCTGCAGTCTTACAGGCTGATTGTGAGCCTCAGTGTCTGAGTCTGTGCTGCTCAGTCAGTCTTACAGGCTGATTGTGAGCCTCAGTGTCTGAGTCTGTGCTGCTCCTGCAGTCTTACAGGCTGATTGTGAGCCTCAGTGTCTGAGTCTGTGCTGCTCAGTCAGTCTTACAGGCTGATTGTGAGCCTCAGTGTCTGAGTCTGTGTTGCTCAGTTAGTTTTGAGGACTGACTGAACCCAGATTCTCTAGCTTCTCCAGATTCTCTATTCTCTGCACTACTGAAAAGGGTTCAGTTGTGTTTGTTTGTGCTTAGCCTGTGTACTGATGTGTGTGTGTGCGAGTGTGTAATAATGTGTGTGTAGGTGCGTGTGTGCGTGCGTGCGTGCGTGTGTGTGAGTGTGTGATAATGTGTGTGTAGGTGCGTGTGTGAGTGTGTGATAATTTGTGTGTAGGTGCGTGTGTGCGTGCGTGCGTGTGCGTGTGTGTAGGTGCGTGTGCATGTGTGTGTGTGTGTGTAGGTGTGTGTGTGTGTGTGTGTGTTTGGGTGGGCGGGGTGGGGGGATTCATGCCCTCTCTATCAGAGCTCTTCTGCAGTTTAAAAATGGCTCTGTGCCCCACTGTGTACTCAGCCTGGCCTGTCTCCATAGCAACGGCAGTTTACCTAAGCACATGAGGGGCTTGTCTCTCCGCTGGCGTCGGTCCTCGGGTGGAATTAGAGGCTGTTTCTGTCTGTGGGGTTAATAAAAAAGGCACAGATGAGTTTGGCCCGCACACCCGCGGAGATGTTTCTGTAGTGTCAGGGAATCAGGAGCCGAATCGGACGCCTCTCTTAAGACCCCGGTGCTCGTTCAGGCACCGAATCGGACACCTTTCCAAAGACCCCAGCGCTCATTTGCTTGTGTGGCGTGACATCATCTGCACTGAAGTGGCACACTGGATTATTTGGCTGCAGGATTCATCTGAATTGCACTTACACCGAATGCAGAAATGTCTGTCTTAATGAGACAAAATATTTTTTTTCTCTCTGAAGTAGAAAATGTCAGTAAACTTTTATTACCCCATTGGAGAATCTTTAAATGAGTCAAATTTGTCTTGTTTAGCAAAGCGTAATAAAAATAAGATTTTGAGTCTAAGTGTAAGACTAAACTACAGTGATTGGCTCATTAGCAGTGCAGTGGGGCAGGTGGGGTCCCCTGTGCTGTGGTATACTGCAGAGGGGAAGAGGGTTATTTCACTTGAGCTCTGAGATATTAGCCAAACGGCTGGATGATTATTTCAGAGGGTATTATGACATTAATTTCTATGCGTTCTTCCATTAATATTAATATAGAAGAATGAGACCCTTGACATTACCCCGTTTTTGTCTGAAGTATTTTGGTGTGGTTGCCGTGGAGAAGTCGCGACAGAGGGCTCTCCCGCGCGGTGGCGTTGCGGTTCAATGTAAGGACGCTAACTAGCGAAAGGACGAGGCGTCCTGCTGCACGGTGCATTATTTATGCGCTTACTGGGGGGGGGGGCGGGGGGGGGCATGGTGTGTTACCTGTTATCCATTTATAGCGCTGCATTTACCTACCGGGGGCCCCTGCAGCGGAGCCCAGGGGCTTGGCCCCGTTGCATTCTGGGTACAGGCTCGTTTCCCCGCATAGCTGCTCCCGAGCGGCGGCCGGATCGCGCGACTCGGCGTTCGCGGCGGATTAGCGCAGGAAGGGCTGTCTGAGGGATGAGTGACAGGTGCAGGCGCTAACGCCGCGTGTTTCAGAGTCGAACACGCCGGGGTTCCGGTCCGGTGACATTTCCCACTCGCTGCCAGGGAGTGATCGAATGCGCCAGAGTGCACAGGAAATGAGCGCGTTCCCGTCGCCATGATCCTGAGTACGTGTGGTGTAGGCCTTACAGACTGAGTACGAGTGTGGTGTAGGCCTTAGTCTGAGTACTAGTGTGGTGTAGGCCTTAGTCTGAGTACTAGTGTGGTGTAGGCCTTACAGACTGAGTACTATGTGGTGTAGGCCTTACAGACTGAGTACTAGTGTGGTGTAGGCCTTAGTCTGAGTACTAGTGTGGTGTAGGCCTTACAGACTGAGTACTAGTGTGGTGTAGGCCTTACAGACTGAGTACTAGTGTGGTGTAGGCCTTAGTCTGAGTACTAGTGTGGTGTAGGCCTTACAGACGGAGTACTAGTGTGGTGTAGGTCTTACAGTCTGAGTACTAGTGTGGTGTAGGCCTTACAGTCTGAGTACTAGTGTGGTGTAGGCCTTACAGACTGAGTACATGTGTGGTGTAGGCCTTACAGACTGAGTACTAGTGTGGTGTAGGCCTTACAGACTGAGTACTAGTGTGGTGTAGGCCTTACAGACTGAGTACTAGTGTGGTGTAGGCCTTAGTCTGAGTACTAGTGTGGTGTAGGCCTTAGTCTGAGTACTAGTGTGGTGTAGGCCTTAGTCTGAGTACTAGTGTGGTGTAGGCCTTAGTCTGAGTACTAGTGTGGTGTAGGCCTTACAGCCTGAGTACTAGTGTGGTGTGGGCCTTACAGACTGAGTACTAGTGTGGTGTAGGCCTTACAGTCTGAGTACTAGTCTGGTGTCGGCCTTACAGACTGAGTACTAGTGTGGTGTAGGCCTCATCTGTGTTCAAGTTTTTATTGGTCATTTATCATTTCTGAGGTCTTCATTTATGAAGACCTCAGAATCGTGGTTTTCCAGATGTTGCTGGTTTGGGTGATATTCCCATTGGAAATGAGCTGTCAGAAATAATGATATTTAACTGCAGCTTTATCATTGAAAGTGGACCTGTTCATTTTGTTAAACCTTTACCCACCAAAAAAAAAAAAAAATCAGCCAAGATTGTGTTTTAAAAAATGATTTGAGACTTTGTGAGATGGATCTGCAGTACGCACAGTAGCATCGGCTGGGATGGTATTCAAGATTCAAGATTCTTTATTGCCATGTGTAACAAGTACAATGGAATGCTTATTCCCCATTCACTCCCGCAGTATAAATTCTATACATAGATTTCAACAATAGATAAAAAGTATGTATGTACACAATAAGTACACAATAAGTACCAAACTAAGTAAGACTTTTCAATACTATGGCACATTATGGCGGGTGGTGCAAAAAAGTGGTAAAGTGACCAAGTGCAGTACAGTAATGATAGCAGCATAATAAATACAATGAGGTAATAACGGCTCAAAATGTGTTATTGATATTGATGCAACAATATAATTATGGTAATAGCAGCACTCCTGATGCAACAATCTGGCAGATGATGCAAGAATGTTATAAAGTGGCCAGTGCAGTGCAGTACAGTGAGTGCCTGCATGCTGTATGGAGTGCCTAGTGCAATCATAAGTCCAGTAGCCTAATTGAGCGCTTAATAGTTCAGTAGGCACACTGCCTGTGGGTAGAAGCTGTTCTTGGACCTGCTTGTCCTGGTTCGGATGCTGCGGTACCGGAGACCGGACCGCAGGGGGAGAACAGTTGGTGCCCAGGGTGGTTGTGGTCCTGTATGATGGAGTTGGCCTTGTTCCGACGCCTGGTCCTAAGGCTGTACAGTAACACAGCCTGTTGGAATCTGACAGCACGGCCTTTGTCTGGTCCTGCCTGACCCTCCTGCACGTTAGTCCCTCTTTAATTTTAATCAGCTTCTCGGTCTGCAGTCTGTGCGGAAGCCATTACCACTTTTACATCGCCTTTCGTTTGTGTTTGAAGTGCTCAGTTTTCAGAAAGGCTTGTTCCTGACTTCCTGTCTTCGTACATGTCTCTAGATTGGCATGTCAGACAGGATCTGTTGCTGTAAACAATGACCAGGATTAGCCAGAGAGGCTAACTGCATTCAATCAGCAGGGTGATACTGGCCGTTTAAGACCGCTTCTGACCTAATTAGGAAGGTGAAGTCAAGAGCAGTTGAAGTATCATAAATAACAAAAATAGTGAGTGTAAATATTTCTGTGAATGCCGCTATGTTGATGTGAAATTGAAGTTTGTGAGAACACTGTCTCTGTGTTCTGGCCACTATCGCTCACGTATGTCACCGATCCCTGTTCTTTACCTGATGTAACCTCTGTTCTGATTGGTCGGCTGGCGTGGACTAGGTGCCTCATTGGTGAGTCAGTGCTCCTCCAGTGCTGTTGCCATGCGGGTTGCCGTGGCGAGGGGGGGTGGTTACCGTGGGCCGGACCGTGGGCTACCTGAGCACAGTGGGATTGTGACTCTCCCCTCTGCTGCCCCTCTGTGGCCAGGGGGAGGTATGGCACTTCTCTGTCTGGCTGTTTTTAGAGCAGGCCTGATCAACTCCAGGAGCATCACCCCCCAGAGTCTGCGATCGCAATCTCCTGCACCCTCCTCACCCCCCCCCCCCCCCCCCCCCCCCCCCTTAGCATTTCTGTGAATTCTGATGGCCTAGATGCTGGGCACATCTCAGCTCAAGCACTCACCCTTGTGTGTGTGAGGAGCTCTCTCCTGTATGATCAGGAGTGTGTGTGTGAGGAGCTCTCTCCCGTATGACCAGGAGTGTGTGTGTGAGGAGCTCTCTCCCATATGACCAGGAGTGTGTGTGTGAGGAGCTCTCTCCCATATGACCAGGAGTGTGTGTGTGAGGAGCTCTCTCCCATATGATCAGGAGTGTGTGTGTGAGGAGCTCTCTCCCGTATGACCAGGAGTGTGTGTGTGAGGAGCTCTCTCCCGTATGACCAGGAGTGTGTGTGTGTGTGTGAGGAGCTCTCTCCCGTATGATCAGGAGTGTGTGTGTGAGGAGCTCTCCTGTTTGAAGCTAATCTGCGGCTGTCAGTGAAGATATCAACACCAGTGCTGCTGCCAGCGTGAGTCTGCAGGGGGAACAACAGGAGCGACTGAAATGACTTCCTAATGCGAGCGGAACAGCCAGCTCCCAGCCATGGATTTGAATCTGAACTGGCACGGCCTGTTTACTCCTTATTAAGCACTTTATTCTGCCGGTGAAGCTGCGTTGGTCACGAGAGCAAAGAATATTTTTCCCAGTTTCCCAGCGCCAAAAACGATTTTCCTATTATTTTGTGAAATTACAATGTGCCGGTGTCATGGGAGACACTCTATTGAATGGCACTGCAAAAAAAAAAAGTATGCTGATGTTGGAAAGTTGCTGTTTTTTTATTTTTTATATTTTTTTCAATTAAATCCAGTCCCCCGATCCCACCCTGGGTGCCTGCCACCGTGAGCCTGTGCTGAACTGAAGCTGTGGCTGCAGATTAAAATGTGGCTCTGGGCGTGTGTGTGAAGGTGATTGAAGCGGCTGCCTCCTGGTTTTATGAGGAAGTGCCGGCTTTGTGAGGCCCGGGACTCTGAAACGGTGCCCTGCCAATCGGGGCTCGGCCGGTACGTGCGCAGTTTCTCCGCGGGGATGGATTCTGTCTTCCTTTTGAGACGTTAAAAACGTGCTAAGGTTTTCCCGGTTGTGCGGTTAAACTGTTTTTGTGCGAGAGAAGATTGTGTGATACAATGCTCTGCTCTTTATGGCCTTTTTACACCACTCTTTGAATTACTGTGGCTTAAATCAAACGAGTTGACACTTTCATCCATATCCATAAACTTTCAGCTTTTTAAATGAAACTAATGCAGCCGTTAAAGCCGAAGCCATGGCCTTTGGCGGCTGTGGTTCAGTCTGATCGAAAAGGGGCCGTTTCACTGCGGATGTTTAATTCATTCGAAAAAGGGTTTAATGAGATCAGCACAAGTTGATAAATGGAAATTAGTGAGGTAAATTCCACACCAATCTCAGGAAGTATTTTTCACTACCGAGTTGTAAATGCTTGGAACGGCTTTGCCAGGTCGTGTAGTGGAGGCAGAGAGCCTGGCGGTGTTGAAGGTCAGGCAGACGCAGTGCTGGATGCTCTCTGGTCTTTGGGCGCATGTTGATCCCAGATGGCCTGGATGGCCTGTTCTCATCATTATCCATTCTTTTGTTCTTATTTGCATAATTTGTTTAGCCAATCACTTTCAATTCAGATCTGCGTTGGCTTCATCTGCATGATGAAGGTTTCAGTCACTTCCCAGAAATCGAGAATCTTTCCCCAAACGTCTTTGACACTATCTCCCCCAAATCATGCACTAAAACCCTAAACTATACTCAAAGCACCCTACTATGGCCTGTCTTTGTGTAAGAGCTTAACACTCATAGTTTTATTTTGCATTGTTATTTTGGCCATTTTTATATGAACATTTATTGTCATAAATGTGAGATTCCTGCTGTGCACGAATCACTTTAAAAAATCCCTCAACATAGAAGCAGCAGAAATATGCTTTTTCTTTCACGCATTATTTACCTGCTTCTTCTCAGAAGATGAGGAAACCTTGAAGAAATGTTGGGGACATGTACTGGAGAGAGCATCAGGTACATGTCTCTCCTCTTTATTTTATTTAGTCAGGGACTGCTAAACATTTTTTCTATATCTGACGGTACATTTTTTATTGGTGTCTGGTAGACCAGTAGTATGAGTGTGAAACTGAGGTCTGAAAGCAGCAGTTGAACTCGTGCGTGTGAATTGCATGTGGCCCCAGCGGGGGTGAGATGTTACACAGAGGTTTACCTTCAGGCTGTCACTCAAACGGGAAACAAAACGGGAAAATGAATTGGCTTCAGGAGCTAAGGGCGTATGGGCTTTACAGCTGATTCCAGCCCACTTAGTTAATTGCAGCCAAGTCTGCCGGCATCAAGCAGCAAGCCATCCTACTTAAGTAATTAAAATATTTTCTTGAGTGCTTGTTATAGAAAAATGAAATGATTATTTTAGCGTCTAAATGTAATTTATGTACTATGTAAACAGAGACAGAAAAACTCCACGGCTTTTCATAGATGAAATTGAATCTGATACATAAATATATGCACTCAATGGTCAGGCTTTGCGCTGTTTTTCCAGTCGGTTATTTAAATATTTGAGGCATACCTTACCACTTGATATTCTTTTACCTCAGGTGCAACTGATGCTTATGACTTAGTGGATGGATGTATGTTTAGGTTTGGTTCTAGGATACTACTTTTGGAAAAGATTTCATAGGGTAGTTTATGTCTGTATTGTAAAATGGGTTGTTTCAATCCTGGACGCTGATTGGCTGAGACAGTGTTCAACAGTGATTGAAAATCCGATACAGTAACAGTTAATCAAACAGCCTGTTTGTAAGCAGTTTCACTCCACGCACAGTCTGTTACTTACATACAACATTATTCATTTTGTAATATTATGTCATGTTTCTGTGTGTTGCAGCTGTTTTAAATAAGCAGCGTGCGTCATGGCTATCGGCTGCCCTGTAGCTGTAATGTATCAGGATACAGCACGGCTCCCCTGTAGCTGTAATGTATCAGGATACAGCACGGCCTCCCTGTAGCTGTAATGTATCAGGATACAGCACGGCCTCCCTGTAGCTGTAATGTATCAGGATACAGCACGGCCTCCCTGTAGCTGTAATGTATCAGGATACAGCACGGCCTCCCTGTAGCTGTAATGTATCAGGATACAGCACGGCACGGATGCAGCACGGCCTCCCGTGCAGTGCTGCTTCAGTACCCCTCAGTCTGGCCTCCCGTGCAGTGCTGCTGGGTGCAGGTACTCCATTCAGAGCACAGAGGCCCTGATGCACTCTGGGAAATTAAATGGCTGCATTGGTGACAGTGACTTACCCACCCCTGTATTGATGCACAGCCAAAGGCCCATTCTCGGGGCCAGTGAATCACAGCAATTGCAGGAAGTCTATTTTTTAAAAACCAGTAACAAAACACAGAAGGCCTTAAAATATACATTTTAAAATAAAATAATAAAACAATATAACAGACTTAAAAAGGCCTTTATGACCAGACAAATGCAACACATACAACATTACATAAGGAGTGCATAAAATATTGCTGGTATTAAAGGGAATTACAGGAACAAGGCTGACTATCTTATCTGTAAGCCAGGAAATGGCGGGAGAATGGTGTGTTATATGAGCGGTAATGCAGGTAATGGCTGGAAAAGGCCATTTTGATTCTAATGGATGTTGTTCTGCCTTCGCTCAGGTTTGCTAAAGGCTAATGCTCTCAGCTTAGACCAGTCGAACCCGTCGCTGTGGAGATGGGTGAAGCTGACAGTGGAATGGCATGCAGATGAGTCGGGAGAGATTTGGCCCGAGGCTGCAGAGATCCGGTTAGCCTGTGTCAGGTGGGAAACGGAGGAAACGCCGTCCGTTACGAGGGTCGGGACCCTGTGTCAGGAAGCAGGAGTACTGAGCTAGCTGGATACCTGCGCTGAGTAAAACCCGGAGCAGCTCTTTTACTTCAGTCCATGCTCCAGATTTGGGAGGGTTCCAGGTTTTACTCGGTGCAGTTATCCATCTATCTCAGTAATCCTGCTTCGTGATTCAGACCCCAGGTGCTGTAGTCGCTGCACACACTTTAGTGGTGTACAGATGTAGTCGTGAGCGAAGCAGTTTGCCATCGCACAGTCTGTAGTTTGGACAGCTGCTCTTTTTTAATTATTTTTTTTGTCGGGAAAATAAAAACAACCATAACAGTGAGAGAAACTGGCAGCTGCACTCTTGCAACAAACCGAGCGCTAATGGTGTGCTTCTGACTGCCTGTGTCAGCTCGCCAACGAGTCCGTGGTGCCCTTGTAGCTCAAAATGAGCTTTTCCTTCGGTGGATGGTTCAGCTGGTAGATGGTATGCCTTGTGGGCAAACACTCTGTGCATCATTACATGAAATGATATGTTGAAATGTTTTTCGGTCGTGTTCCTTCTCAGAAATGGCCATATTTCTGTTTCCTTGGCGATAAACTTTTTGTAAAAAAAAAAAAAGTTAGCTTTTTTGTCTTTCCTTTGTCCAAGCTGAATGCAGAGCTGTTATTGGCTCTGTGACTTTGTCCAAGCTGAATGCAGAGCTGTTATTGGCTCTGTGACTTTGTCCAAGCTGAGTGCAGTGCTGTTATTGGCTCTGTGACTTTGTCCAAGCTGAATGCAGAGCTGTTATTGGCTCTGTGACTTTGTCCAAGCTGAATGCAGAGCTGTTATTGGCTCTGTGACTTTGTCCAAGCTGAATGCAGAGCTGTTATTGGCTCTGTGACTTTGTCCAAGCTGAATGCAGAGCTGTTATTGGCTCTGTGACTTTGTCCAAGCTGAATGCAGAGCTGTTATTGGCTCTGTGACTTTGTCCAAGCTGAATGCAGAGCTGTTATTGGTTCTGATGTCGTGGATTTGGCCTTCGTGGCCATTCTGATTAGGCTGCATTACGGTGGCTTGAGCTTTTTATTCAGCGGCAGAATGTTCTCATTTCATTACAGCGTTCCTGCGAAACCAAAATGTGTTTTTGTAGTTTTTGTCGTGTACATGTAGAACGCTGTAGGTGGTGCTAACTCACTCATCTGCTTGTCGTGTGTTTCTTCTCAGCTTCATGCAAAGTGTGCACTTGTCCCCAGTGTCATATTTACAGGTTAATTGGTCATCGCTGGAGTAATGCTGGAGAACATTAGCCAGCTTTGCTCCATGTCTGTTGGCCTTGGCATATATCCTGCTTCCCGTCCTAATGAGGCTACGCTGGCCGGCTCACTGCTATTGATTTAGTATAAGATCACTTGACCGAGACCCTCCTGAGTGTCACTGATGTTCTAAAGGCACCTGCTCATCAAAAAGCACTTCAGAACGGTTTTGAAGGCTTGATTAATGATTTCTGACATTTGTTTTTGCAATTAAACAATGTGTGTGTGTGTGTGTATGTGTGTGTGTGTGTATGTATGTATGTGCATGTGTGTGTGCATATTTGCGTATGTGTGTGCCTATGTGCATGCGTGCATGTGTGTGTGCATGTTTGTGTATGTGTGTGCCTATGTGCGTGTGCGTGTGCATTGGACCTCACATCAGCCACATTGATATTTGTTTTGGGCTGAGCTTGGACCCAGAGTTTGCTGGTTCAGTTCTCAGGTGGGGCATTGTTGCCATACCCCCGAGTGAGTAATTTATTCAGTTCTCCAGCAGTATGAGTGGATGCTGTGTACAGAAGTGTGTACGTCTGTTAAATGCCTCAAACGTGCTGTTTGGGTTGGCCTCATATCCTTCACAGAGTCTGAAATTGAGTTACTACCGACCTGAAAGCATCAATGCTTCAGCAGCTACACGCAGCTGGGCTGGGGAATACCCCTCCTCCACCATCTGCAGCCTGACTTTACCCTGACCCTCCTCCACCCAGACCCTCCTCCACCCTGACTTTACCCAGACCCTCCTCCACCACCTGTAGCCTGACTTTACCCTGACCCTCCTCCACCCTCCTCCACCATCTGCAGCCTGACTTTACCCAGACCCTCCTCCACCCTGACTTTACCCTGACCCTCCTCCACCCTGACTTTACCCTGACCCTCCTTCACCCAGACCCTCCTCCACCCTCCTCCACCATCTGCAGCCTGACTTTACCCTGACCCTCCTCCACCCAGACCCTCCTCCACCCTGACTTTACCCAGACCCTCCTCCACCCTGACTTTACCCAGACCCTCCTCCACCCAGACCCTCCTCCACCCTGACTTTACCCTGACCCTCCTCCACCCAGATCCTCCTCCACCCTGACTTTACCCAGACCCTCCTCCACCCAGACCCTCCTCCACCCTGACTTTACCCAGACCCTCCTCCACCCTGACTTTACTCAGACCCTCCTCCACCCTGACTTTACCCAGACCCTCCTCCACCCTGACTTTACCCAGACCCTCCTCCACCCTGACTTTACCCAGACCCTCCTCCACCCAGACCCTCCTCCACCCTGACTTTACCCAGACCCTCCTCCACCCGGACCCTCCTCCACCCTGACTTTACCCAGACCCTCCTCCACCCTGACTTTACCCAGACCCTCCTCCACCCTCCTCCACCCTGACTTTACCCAGACCCTCCTCCACCCTGACTTTACCCAGACCCTCCTGACTGCACTGCAGGCATGTTCATGGCTCCTCAGAGAGTCGCTGTTTAAGCCGACGCTCTTTTGCGCGGTGGGGTTATGGCGGAATGAGTCCTGCTTCCGGACACAGCCTCTCCACGCGGTGGGGTTATGGAGGAATGAGTCCTGCTTCCGGACACAGCCTCTCCACGCGGTGGGGTTATGGAGGAATGAGTCCTGCTTCCGGACACAGCCTCTCCACGCGGTGGGGTTATGGAGGAATGAGTCCTGCTTCCGGACACAGCCTCTCCACGCGGTGGGGTTATGGAGGAATGAGTCCTGCTTCCGGACACAGCCTCTCCACGCGGTGGGGTTATGGAGGAATGAGTCCTGCTTCCGGACACAGCCTCTCCACGCGGTGGGGTTATGGAGGAATGAGTCCTGCTTCCGGACACAGCCTCTCCACGCGGTGGGGTTATGGAGGAATGAGTCCTGCTTCCGGACACAGCCTCTCCACGCGGTGGGGTTATGGCGGAATGAGTCCTGCTTCCAGACACAGCCTCTCCACGCGGTGGGGTTATGGAGGAATGAGTCCTGCTTCCAGACACAGCCTCTGGGGGCTCTGCGCGGGGTTTCAGCGGCGGGTTCAGCTACGGCCCGCCCGCGGTGTGGAAATGACTGAAGTGGTGAAAGACCTCGGTCTCCACGGAAACGACACTGACATCCTGTCTCGTGTGAGACGCCGTTCTGGGACTTTTCAAATAAACGTTTAGAAAACCGACCCCGCGCTCCTGCCATTCACACTTCACATGCAAGTGTCTGTGTTCACTGCCGTCTGCACGCGGGGGGGGGGGGGGGGGGGGGGGGGGGGGGGGGGGGGCACGAGGGGGGCGCAAGGGGGGCATTAGTCAGCACGTGATTTAAAATGTGAGTCGTTCTTCCCTCGTTAGGACCCGTGTGGCAGGACTGTGATGGGTCTCTGTGGACTCAACACACAAACATGACAGCGGTATAAAAGTGATATTGCTCGTAATATAAAAGATTACTTTCCAACTCTGTCTCCCACGGCAAAGGAACGGTAAACATAATGATGAATAAACATTCCGTGTGCATCGTATAACCCATCCTAGTTTATCTATGTAGCTGTATTGCTTATGTTTATTGATTTAGTGTCTTCTTCGTCATAACACTCGTTCAAGCTCTCAGCGACCTGCGGTATTAATTTGGAATTTTGCAATTAATTATGGACAGCGCGGCTCTGGAGTCTGTTTCATATGGATCCATCCTCTTCAGGAGCCAATGAGGTTGCAGGAGCAGCGGAGCATGCTCAGACGTGAGCATGGCGTGGACTTGCTGCTGAGGTGGTGACACACGTGCATCTGAGATTCATATGAGATTCTGCCTGTTTGAGGGTGTCTGTATGGCCAGTGTGATGAAAGAATTAGTTTGGCTGCTTTAATTTGCTAGTGTTTCGATCACCTAATGTTTTCTTTATGATCTGTGTTTAATGGACATAACTGTTAAAGCAATGCTAACTGCTTTTGGTAGGAGTGTTGGAAATACAGAACTTTTGTAAACAATTTAATCTGCATTTAATAGTTAATGTCCACTTGAAAGCACTCATTCATTCATTCATTCTGATGTTTTTATTGTCAGCATTTCCAGTTAACATACAAAATAAGCATGAGAAACGAAGGACCTCATTCAATCAGTGAACGTGTTTTCATACTGCGTTGCTAATGAGTGCTAAATTATTTGTTCAGAATGCATTCTGAATGTTTGAGGGAAAACAACATTTTTTCCTGTAATTATAGCTGCTCGCTGTTGAAAACAAGAACATGCTACAAGACTTCTGAAAATTGGCACAGAATGTATTCCCAGTGAAGGTGACATTGAGCACCAGCCTCGGTGTCCGAGGGAAGGAGGCGACGCACCACAATATTTTACTAGATGAAAAATCTCTGAATCTCATGTTCATTTGCATGCCGATGTGATGTCATTGTGTTCATTTACATATGCATCCACTCCTCAATTTTCCCATTGCAAACGAAGTGTAACTTGAACATTTGGTCTGATTTAGACCAACTATTTATAGACAAATGCAGTTTAAGCAATGAAGCCATTCTGAAAGCATAGGAGGAGTGAGAGAGTGCTAGCAGCCGCAGGTGCTCAGAGCATCCTCCTACCACACTGTGTCCCTCTCATTCTCTCATGGGGAGGGCAGGGGCATTGGGGCCTGCGCTGGCAACCTGGCTGAGGCTACTGTGTCAGACAACTCTTACTCTGTTCTGTGTGGCATCAGTAATCACTAAGCATATTGAGAATCTCAGAGGTTACAGTGTCTCTGGCAGTCCGGCAGAGCAGCTGGATTTCCCGCTGGTCAGTTTTCAGAAATAAAGC
This sequence comes from Anguilla anguilla, assembly GCF_013347855.1. Classification (NCBI taxonomy): domain Eukaryota; kingdom Metazoa; phylum Chordata; class Actinopteri; order Anguilliformes; family Anguillidae; genus Anguilla; species Anguilla anguilla. Next base: position 629,256 of record NC_049218.1, on the reverse strand, counting down.
CATTATGGACGCCCACCCAAGGACTCGGGCACAATGTCAGAGACGCCCGGGGCTACCCGCTGGTCTGATTCTGCTGTACGTGCTTACAGGGATTAGGGTTGTGTGAGAACATGAATACCCCTGTATATGGTAAATAAGTATCATTAGTGGCTTTATGTAATTAGGAAAGGGAAGCCAGCCATGCCGTGCTGAAGCCGCATTCTCAGCGCTTACAGCCTCCTGCTGTTTGTGCCGAGCGTCTGCTTGCCTGTCCCTGGTGGGCCGCGTTTCTCTGAGATCTGCTCCTTCCACTTCCCACTTCCTGCGAGGCGCTACTCATTAAAGCGTGGCGGGGCGCGACCCACCGCATGAGTTTGGGTTCTGATGCATGCTGGGATATCTGCGCGTGCTCGCTAAGCGTCGCGGTGCAGCAGGGCCAGGGGAGGGCGCTGTTTCTAAAGCTCTCGTTTGAAATGCATGTTTGTGTGTGTGCATTTCACATTTAATATGGGTTCTCACCTCATTATCGCATGGGTCATAAGATTGCCACCTCTCCCTGCTCCTCCAGCATTCTGATGGGTACTTTTACCGTATTATACATCGATTTATCTGGAATGTGATTTGTAAAAAGGAAACACGCCATTGGAGGGCAATAAAAGTGCTACATTTGGGCTGAGATCACTTAGCATGCACCAGGCGTTGTGTGTGTGTGTTTTGGACTAATTGAAATGACCTCAGCACAGGGGCTTGCTGCTCGATTGTAGACCACTGAGCTGTATTGGTACCGAAACTGCTGTTCCTAATCTTGCAGATTAATTTGGGCGGGATTTGGGTTTCTAACGGAACTCATAGGTCGAGCTGTGGCTTTCACACAAGGTTCAGACTGCCTGGGCTTTTGCAGTTGGCCCTATTTGTCAAACTGTAGAAATTAAAGACCATTGAGACCATTTCTTCATTTTAGCACTGTTACTCTGATTCAGCTCTGTAACTGAATGTCATGTAATCATTTCATCCTGCTTTTCAATCTCTTTTTGAAGAGAAATGAAATTTTAATATTCTTTTGCACTTCATTTTTGGCCTGGGTGTACCTCCAGTGGATCTGGTGTTTTCCCCAAATGTGTGACCTTGTAACCACGGGCCACATTTATATCTTTCCCTTACTGTGCATAACAGTGTGTTGATCAGTACTGTACTGTATATAAGCAGATGAAGCACTTACTGAGACATCGCTGACGTTTCTGGGAAATTCTGAAGGATTATACTTCATTGTTGCAGTTGAAATGCTGACTAATGCTAATAATTATGGGTGGCTGATAAGCCGAAAAACGGAGGATTATTGGGCTCTTTAATGTGCTGACGGATAGCGAGTAACAACTGAATTTAGTCCCAGCTGGTGTCTTCCTACATTTGTTGACACATTTATGAGCATATCACTGCAAGCAGGAGCGTGGTCGTAAGTAATATGATCTTGTTTTTGTTGTGGATAGCTATTGTATTGATTTATGTGATTCATTTTCCATAATTGTGGTTCCTGTGAATCAGTTTCAGCAGTGCAGCATCAGTGGTAATGTCAGGGTGTGATATTGTATGGCTGTGTAATATCAGGGTGTGATATTGTATGGCTATAATATCAGGGTGTGATATTGTATGGGTGTGATATTGTATGGCTGTAATATCAGGGTGTGATACTGTGGGTACTACAGATAGGAGACTACAGATAGAACAGAACATAGGCTGTAAATTAAACGTCCTTATTGTGAGCAAAAATACCAATACTGACACTAAAATGCTTTATTCAGGATGATGAATGCCCCATCTTATCGTTCTCGGTACTGCGCTGGCGTAACTGTTAACTGGGTGAAACACTTTCTGTAGTCGTGCTTCTGATTTAATGTTCTCTGGGTGTTGCTACAGGGTAAAATGTTAATCTGTTTGGATCTGCATTAAAATTCAGAGTTCCGGCTCACTTAAGTCATTATGGGCAGGGCTTTGAGAAAGGGACGGTGGGCAATGCTGCTGCTGTTTTGCCCAGTTCCCAGAATGCACAGGGACATCGCATGCAGGATGGGTAATGAACATCCGGCTATTATCAGGGGGGTCCCATCCCTTCTGAAGCTCCAGGGTGACTGCTCAGCTGGGGCTGATTTGGACTCGGATATGAGTCTAGGTGTTACAGTGCAGAAGGGGAAAAATCTCAGCCACCATTAATAAATGGGATAAATGGGATTTGAAGATGGCATTACAGTACCAGGGCATTTGTCTGCATTAACTGTTCTATAATTTTTTGTCTTTTAGTTCAAACCCTTTTTAATCTCTGTGTGCAGTTGCTTAGCTTTGCAAATAAATGTAATGTAATAAGCCTGCGGGCAAATGCGTGTGTGATTGAGTTTTCATAACCAAATCATGAAAAAGATCGTTACAAAGGGAAGATCAATGCTGCTATAAATTACTTGAATTTTTGAGGTGTCAGCATAGGTTTGCGCTGTGTGATTAGATGGCACAGACCACTGGAAAACTTCCACACACAGACTTAATTGCGGCCTGGCGATTTTTCCTTGGAGAAATATAAAAGAGCAGCATATAAGATTTATGATGCGCTGATCCTGAACATTTCATATCAGTCTGCGATGTGATGAAATGGCATATTAATGTTTTGGATGGGAACAATGGGCCAAGCCACATTTAGGCCTGTTTTATAATACCTTCTGGCATCATCCCGATTCTGCATCCCTGCAGTAGAGTTTAGTTCTTATTTTATTTGCCCCAGCAGAATAATGAAGTGGCAGGTCTGTAGTATTTTATAGTCGTTAGTAATTGTTCTCCTCAGGGTAATTTATATTACCGCAAATAGTTATTTATCCTCAATAATATGTTTATGCTGTGTATTTCAAAAGAGCTCTCTCTTGTTCTTGGCTATTAAAGTAAATGAGGATGGGTTTCAGATATGGATGTGTGTTCTTTATCAAATATGGATGTCTGCTTTTTAAACAGTGCAGTGTGTCAGTGCATTCCAGTGAAGTTATCATTCAAGTGCTCTGTGTGAGCAGAATCCTTAGCTTCCAGGTGCTATCAGTGTTTGGGGGTGCTATCAGGGTTTTAGGGGTTCTGTCAGTGTTTGGGGTGCTGTGAGGGTTTGGGATGCTGTGAGGATTTTTGGGTGCTGTCAGGGTTTGGGGTGCTCAGGGTTTTTGGGTGCTGTCAGGGTTTTGGGGTGCTGTTAGTATTCGGGGGTGCTGTGAGGATTTGGGGGTTCTGTCAGTGTTCGAGGGTGCTGTTAGTATTTGGGCGTGCTGTGCTGGGACTGGGCCCATGGTGTGCAGGGAGCTGAGGGGAGGCGCTGGGCTGTGTCTTGCCCTTGCGGTTTTAAATACTAGCTGTTTCAGCGAATAGTTAAGTGATGCGCTGGGCCAACAGGAAGACTTGATGAAACTTGTCCTCCCTTCTGACCTGTGTAGTGCATCACATGGTTCACTCCAATGAGCAATCATCCAGACTGTGTGAAAGGTGTGCTGAAGTTTGACATGCGGGTCTTGATCAGATTAGGTTTTGCATGCATTTGGGTTTGCGGTCTGGCTTTGCATGATTGTCCCTGGGGTTGCTCTGTTGCCCTTGTGCCCTTGAACAAGGTGCTGAGCCCAAATGGCTCTGGTGAGAGTGGACTGCACTGCAGAAAGAGCGCAGCTTCATCTTGAGCCGTTTAGCAACACTGCACTTTTATTTATACTGCCATGTTCTGTCCCAATTTTAATCTACTGATACATGTCTGGGAGTGAACCAGAGAGAATTAAAATAATTACCCAAACCATGGTCTGTAAGGTGGCATGTCTGGGAGGCATGTCTGGGAGGTACCACACCCTGCCAGGTGGTGCTTGGTGTTTTGAGGAGCCTGCTTCTGAAGCCTAAAACCGGTCTCAGAAATTCATCAGTCCTGTACTCCAACTCTGACCTCAAACCCGACACATCAGTTCCCCTTAAGATGAGAAACTGACCCGGCAAAAAATGAATTTGCCCAGCCAATCTTCCTGCTGCAGGGTCATGTGACCCTCCTCTCTGTGGCCTAATAGACAGGACCGCGGTGGGTATCCAGCCTGCTGTGGCAGAGAGGATCCAGTGGGCCTGTTTGGCTCAGATGGGGCCTGATCTCAGTCAGTGATATCGCAGGAACGCCTCGCTCTGTCTGTGGATGAGGCATCGCAGGGACAGAGCGTAAACTTGCTGCGATGTGCTCGCTGCTGCCGTATGCAGCCTGTCTGTCAGCGTCGTTGGAAGCCTCTGTTTGCGCCGTTAGAAGCCTCTGTCAGCGTCGTTGGAAGCCTCTGTTTGCGTTGTCGCGAGCGCACAGCGCCGTTTTGGTGCTGTTTATTTCGGTGTGTTTCCTCGCCGTGTCCATACATTATTAAACGCAGCTCCGGACCCTCCATCCCTCGGCTAGCAGCTGGCTGCTGGAGCAGGTTTGTCCCCGCAGGATGCTAGTCGAGAGAGAATAGGAAGACAAACGCTCTTTTTGGCCTTGGTGGGTTTCTATTTATTATTCATCTTAGCTCAGAATCGGACAGATGTCTACCGCAGCAGTGTGGAAAAAATAAAGAACCGTGACCACAGAAAATTCAAAGTAAACAATGGTTTTGACTAAGGGCGTATTCGTTTATGTAGTATGAGTTTTTGTTTTCAACCACCGTTCATCAAATCTAGAGTCAGAAAATGGAACACTTTTCTATACACCAAAAGTAGTGTGGAGATGTTACAGCTGGCAACAGAACGTTTTTCATCTAAACATGAACATCAAGTGCGGGCATGATCTATGAGGCGCTATAACAGTAACTCTGTTCATTTATTTTGCTTGACACTGTCCGTTGTGTGTTGGATGAGGGAGCTCGCTTAAAGGCAAAACAGAGTTCTTTTCCGTGAAATCAACAAAATCATTTCAGAATACACTGAAAATCACTCTGCGGTCTGTATTTCTCTTTGTGCTCAGACTCAGCACACATGACCACAGCTCAGTGCTGAATGGTGAGGAGGAAAGTGGGTCTTCATGAGCAAGGAGAGTGAACAGCGCTCTTACAAACTCCTGTAAACATTGGTACATTAGCAATGGCAGGTGTGAGACACTCGGGAGGGGGGAGATTTCTCTCTACTGTTAGAGAAGAGAAAGAGTCCCCTCTGCTGCACTACCTCCACATGTGGCACGGACATTTCTCATCAGAAGTGCTTTTGATGAGGGGTGGTTCCCTTAAAAAAGCTCAGCATTACACAGAATCTTTTACTGAATTGATTTCACAGCAGTCCATTTCCGCGGTGTAAAGAAGCGCTAACACGTTACTCAGATTCTCAGGCAAATTGGGCTTTTTCCCCCTTCCCCCTGCCTAGCAGGTAATTGGCGGTGCGTGTGCAGTAGGTGACATTTCCTGTGGAGGAGGCCGTTAGTGATTCCACCGCTCTCTGGTGGGATTGTGTCGTGCGCAGGTCTCAGAGCAGGAGGCTTGCAGGCGCTGGAAATAATGGCTTTTCCTCTGAGTGAATCCGCTCCGATTCAGACTGGAATCCGCTCCGATTCAGACTGGAATCCGCTCCGTTTCAGGCTGGAATCCGCTCCGTTTCAGACTGGAATCCGCTCCGTTTCAGACTGGAATCCGCTCCGATTCAGACTGAAATCCGCTCTGTTTCAGACTGGAATCCCAGCTTTCTGTTATAGAGCCAAAGCGCAGTTTACGAGCCGGTCTCCCTGACAGCACAAAGTAATACGCCTGGCAGAATAGTTGAGGTTTTTTTTTTTTTTCTTTTCCCCCTGTATCAAAATTTGACACCAGGTAATGATACCAGGTAAAGTCCTACTAAATATTTAATGTATGGGGAGTGCGCTGACGTGTTATTTTGATTGCAAACGGAATTTAATTAGCATGCAGTTGAAAGCTGGGAAGGGTTGCTGAGCAACCAGCTGGTAGCGAGTGACGGTGCTCCCCTGCTGAGTTGGAGCAGTCATTCTCCTTCTCACATCGCCATGGCAGTGAAATGGCAGGGATGGCGAAACTCCAGATCTTCTCCTGCTAATCGATGAGTCGTAAATGTCTTCCTTTTAATAAAGGGGGGAATGAATGAAGTCCGATGGAGAGAACTGGGAGTGACTACAGGGAGTGCACAGTGTCAGCCACACAATCCCAGCATGCACCACTCCAGCCTTCTCACTGATGGCAATGCAACTTTAGAAATACAATGCTGAGAACTCGTTCTGGATTGTGATTGGTCAAAGTGCACTGTGTGTGTTGTTGTACAAGCATGGTTGGAAAATTGATTCTGAAAACAGGGGTCAGTACAAGTTTTAAGGCTGAATTTTATTCTTAATGTTAGCATCCCTAATTTAACAGCTGCTATATAAACATATTTATGTCAATAGAAACAATATTGCAAATTGTATTTTTAAAAATGTATTCCTAACATGAACATGGTCCAAATGCACCAGTTTTTATGGATTTTCAACATTTATTGCTTTGAATCATGACTAACATTACTGCTGCTTGATTGTTAAATATACTACTGTCATAATGTTGCTATGCGGAAAAAATGTCCAGTGTTAATTCAGCTCACAGAGTTTATATGAGTCCACTCTGGCCATTGTGAACTCATGGATAAACTCTGTAAGAGTTTGATTGGTCACTGAGCATTTGAGTGCGTATTAAATGAAATGGGGTTATAAAGGAAAGGTCAGGTGTCACAGCGTGATGTCTGTGTCTGTATGGACCGAGCGATGGCAGGGCCTTTCTGTGTGGGTTGGGTGAGATGCGTCTCTGTAGTGCTGCACTGTGCTGCAGGGTTAATCTCACTGAAGCAGCAGGCAGGCATGTGCAGCGAGCTGCTGCTATTGGCTGCGGAACAGGCTGCAGGCCAGACCCTCTTCACTGGGGCCTGTGCTGAGGGCTGTGCAGTGCAGTCTTCCCTGTGGATTGTGCGCTCAACCAGAGACGGGACAAATGGTCAGAAACATGTTCTGCAGCGCAGCCCCGGGTCTGTCGTGTGACGCATTTACTCCTGGAGTCAACGCATGCATTTGATTGGTTGCCAAGTAGCCTTGATAGCCAATGATGTCCTGATGTGCGGGAGAGGGGATTGCAGGTTTGAGTCCCAGCGTGAGATGAGTTTCTCTTGGGTCTCAGCATTCAGGTCAATAAAGCCCATGAGCCGCAGGGGTCCAAAGACTCGATTTAAAGGGCGATCAGGGGTCCAATCAGGAGAGGGGAAATGAGATGGTGGACTCCAAACAGGAAGTTCCCTCCGGGGAGGCCAGCTTGCACTGTGGAGTAGCAACAATTCTTTAGCAGTTCCACTAGCTGTGCTGTCTTTAAATCAACACTTTTTAATCATTATTTCACTTCAATATTCTGTTTCTATGTTATTTTTATATTAGCATATTTTCTGTCTCTCAGATATGCAGACAGGAGTATATAATATAGTAAAGTTTCTATCCTGTACTGAATGATAAATCAAGTAAAATAAGGAAAAATAAAAATCCAGATGTGGAACCTTGGCTGTTGGCATTAAACACAGAACTGTCAGCTGTGGCAGTGTGATTTTGGCTGGGAGAGGAAACTCTTCCATGCTGTTTTTTGGGTAATTGGTTTTCATCTGATAACCGAGAAGGGATGAAATTAGTGCATGTGTCAAAACTGATGAAACGGAGAATGATTTATGATGTGGATAGGTAAACAAAAAGATTAAGACCTTTGTGTATTCCAACATTAATTTATTTAGTCGAACATTTGTGCTTTTCCTGCATGTTGTTACCCATCCATCATTTATTTACTCGTTTAGGGAAATGCACGTTCGCTTTTGGGCAGATTTGGCCACATCTGTTACTAGATTTAGGATGTTTACAGATAATTCAGTACCGTAGGGACAAGCCATCGGGATGGCAACACTTATCTTCGGTGTCTAAGAGCCAATTTCATCTCGTTAAAGGGCAACACTTAATGACTTAACATTAATAATTTATTACTTCAGAGGGAATGATAAATGTCAGCAATTTCATTTTTTAAACTATACGACTGGTCGGAGGACACAAAACATTTCACTAATAAACGAGAAGCTTGGGTACGGAATATGCAGTATGAACATCAGGCCAAGCGAATATCGTTGTTGACATTGCATTAGTGGATGCATGGAGCACGTTAAACGTGAATGAAACTGTGACTGTTTTTTCTGATAGCGTGGATATGAAGCTGTATTATCTGTGCCATGGCCCATATGTGGCTTTATTCAGGTAAAACTCTAAGACTCATGTTTTGGTTTCTCAGATAGATACTGTAAATTACACTTGGATGACGGTTTTGTGTGATAAAACCGTTATTAACTCAAGAATATCGAGTAGCGAAAGCTGCTTTGTAGAGATAAAAAAAAAGCACCCAGGATGGTCCTATCATAAAATTAATCCCTTAGGAAAGTTTTTGGTTGGATTTGCAAAGAATTTACACATACACACACACACACACTCACAGGCATTCACAAAAAATATATATTTGTGTGTGTGTGTATGTGTGTAAATGCTTGTAGGTGCTGTAATATTAAACAAAATCTTTCAAACACATACCGACTCTTCGGGGAAAAAAAAGCTGTAGGCTGTACTGTAAAATAAAGTTAAAAGTTATTTCTTTGAAAATAACTTTTTTATTGGAGTTACTGAAGTTATTTCAACCCTTGTTGAACTGTTGTTAAAGTTTTCTGGTTATGCTGAATTAAATATATAATAACATAAGCTATTATATGTGTTATATAATAATATAAGGTATTATGCTGAAATACTCTGCTCCTATCTGTAGGATGTTGAGCCTCGTGTTGTTGATTTCTGAGGCTGTGATGCTGCTGATTCGCTGTTGTGTTGATTTCCCCGGCTGTGATGTTGCTAAACAATTTATGCTGTCCAATAAAATATGTGAAGATGGGGCCGTCTGGGTAGAGGTGAAAGCACTCGCCTACCACCGCAGAGACCCGGGTTCAATACCCGGCAGCAGTACTTCTGGCTGTCAGGTGAAAAGAAGCGGCTGGTGACTCCACATGTATCGGAGACTGGCGTGTGGTATTCTACACCCTCCCCAGACCGACAGGATAGAGCATTGACCAGGACTGTGATGCACACAGGGAATTGGTATAACGATTGGTATAAAGACTAAATTGGGGAGAAAATGGGAGAAAAATGGCAACAAAAAAAAAAGTGAAGATTAAGAAAAAGACATAAAGCGCCTTAAGCAAACTTTACTACTTACAAATTGCCCTGACCTAAAAACTGTGATTGGACTATACTGTTGACACAGGTTAATATGATGCAGTCTTTGAAATCAATATTCTCCGTAAGGGTATTTTCCTGGCACTGTGTGTGGAATGCATTATAAATATTGCAGTATTAATACACGTGAACAGATATCAGATCTGTTATTGTACTGGGTATCATTGGACTATCATTTCGGAGTCATTTTATTAGCTGTCTGGCTGTTATATTAATGCAGGCAGACAGTAGTAATGTGAAAGAGAAGAAAAATGCTTTTTTAATTACGGAATATGAACCTGACCTCTATGGTCCCTTACGCATGTGTCTGGCGAATTATGGTGTTTAAACTTGTGCTGCTTGTGACCTTCAAGTGCAGCCTTGTTATTTCCTTTATTAACCTTTATAACGTTACAGACCATATAGAACAAATCCCCACATCGGGTTCACATAAACAAACAGTCTCAAGAAGCACACATTTGGTAGCAGTGTATTTTTAAAAAATTGCTTTTACTTTAACGGCTGATTTGACAGTTTGATTTCTCAGCAACCCTGGGTATATAGGAAATCGGTATTTATGATTAATGCGAAGCGATTGCATGTCCTTTTGAATTTCCTGTTGGCTCAAAATTTGTGGCCTAGTTTTGGACTGCACTAACACTCACAGATTAAGAGGAAAAGCAGCCATGTTGTTTCAGACACGGGTGTGGATTCAGTGCACTGTAAACAGACTCTTAACCTCCCATTAACAGACTGGTGAGTGCAGCGGTCTCCTGCATGACCTCACTAAAGCCTGTTTGTGTGGGGCTTTTTATCTGATCCCCAGTCCTAATTCGCACCCCATTCCCACTCCATTCCCACTCCAATCCAAAACCCAATTCCCACCCCATTCCCACTCCAATCCAAAACCCAATTCCCTTTCCAATCAGTCCTTCATGGGGATGGTCATCACTGAACATGAAGCAGGCTTGCCATTGCTAATGATAAACAAATGTGAGGATTAATTAATTTGGGGCACCAGAGAGATTTTCAGTCTTGGGCCTGGGGCCCAGCTAAACTGACTTACTGTAACTTGGTCTTGATGAGCTGTAAATTGAATACTGATTTAGAATTCACATCTCTCAGTACTTTTCAGGCCGATGTCCCTATGAAATAAATATGTTTTTTTTGTTTGAGGTACTCAGAAAGATTAAAAAGTAAATTCCATTCTAGCAAAGACTTTCATTACAATTTGTCCATGAAACAAATGTATAGGACAGCTGTCTCAGTTCATTGAGTGTGATTAGTCTTTTTAGATGCTTTCACAATTATTCTTAATGATCTGGAATGCATTGTTAGGGATTAATGTGAATCGCCATAGACAGACCTAACTAATGCATCTCTCTTGTTCAGGACTCATTCTGCATGCCTGCTCAGGTGTGAAATCTTTATTCTGTGATCGCTTTGTGGCTCCGGCCTGTTTAGAGTGTGAAACAGTGAATGCTCTGTTCCTAGGGCCAGGTTTGGGTGCCCGTGTTGTAGCTGATAAGAGCCTGTTAACTCCTCTTTCACAGCTCAGCTGCGTGCATTAGCCTGGGTTAACTCACCTCAGGGGAAACTGATTGCTCAAGTTTGCACCTTTATTGTGAGATGCCTTGTTTGGCGCTGAGGAGAGAAACTCAGAGTGGTTGACAGGCCACTGCTAATTTAGCCCCTAACTGAGGAATCAGGGTTCAATACTTGGTGCAGTTATCCAAATGCTGGTTCTATGGTCATATTAAATACATATGAACTTATTCAAGATATTAATTTCAAACAGACTTTATTACATTAATTACATTGATTTTCGGAGACTAGATTTAGAAAAAATAATGTCCTAGTGAGTTGTGTATTGTTGATTTAAACTGCGGAATAGCTCATTTAGAAATATTTTGATTACATCGCAGCACAGGCACGAGTCGAAGGAAGATGCTTTACATGTGGCTTTAGAGGCTTGCAGGCGCTTTATTGACCACCGGGGGGCACTGGTGAGAAACAGTCATCCTGGACGACTGGAATCCTACCCTCCCTGGGCAAGGCTTGGAACCAATACTGTCTCCCTGTGGGGATTACGCCTGCATGCACCGGCACGGTCTGGATTCGATACCTGACTGGGGCTCATCCATGCGCTGGAACAGTTACAGGAGTTCCGAACCCCCCGCCCCCCCCCCCAATCCCGAAGCGTTCGGATCTCTGAGGTTTTACTGTCAAAACCAGCGTGATGATGGAGGCTTGTGCTGGGGCCAGACTTTCAGACAGGGCAGCTGTACTGGCGTGGTTTTATGAAAACGCTCTTTTGATCACTCTTAAAAGCCTCCTTCGTTCCTCTCGTTATTATCCACGGCGTTGTGTGGAAATTCCCCTGAAGGGCCTCCCGTTTCAGAAGACAAAGGGCCCCCCGCATTAAAAATGCACAAAGGTGTTTTTCTCACCGAGGTGGCTGTTATGCAGAGTAACAATCAAACGATGCATTGTGGGAAAATAATCGGGCTGCAGTGATGCATTATGTATGGCATTGCCTGCTTCTGTACGCCCGTCTATTGTGTAATAACTAAAGAGAGAAAGGCAGCGGGGTCAGCTGGATCTTTTTAACACAGTGTCAGTCGGGGGTGTGATTGGTGGTGCTGGTGGATCTTAGGGCCGCGCTGTCTTGTGGGTGGGCTGCCAGTCTGGTGCCAGTCTGGTGCCAGTCTGGTGCCAGTGTAGCGTGGTGACACACACAGGGTGACGTGTGATGAGATAAATGTGCTCAAACACTAATAATGATACCAGTGTCTGTGTTTCCTGGCTGTGCTGGGTAGTCCCTGTATGATGTTTTTCTTGCAGTACTGTACCTGTGCAGTGGGTACTCTTTGATGCTGTACCTGTGCTGTCTACGTTTGCCTGTTTGTACTTTTGTCTCCTGACTTATTTCCCCTCCCCTGTCTTAACTGGGTCTGGCTTTTAATCTTAAGTTAAGATTTACTTTTAAATTGAAGGTCGTGGTCATAAAGGTGTTAATATTTCATGGAAAACGGTTTAATTTGTGGAGTTTTAATACAGAGCAGGGTAGAAAGCTTGAAGGCATTTAGGGAAACTGAGCGGGGAATGGGAGCTCGCTTGGAAACGGTCTCTTGCCAGAAACCTACTTAACTTACTTGTTTGAACATGGGAGTACAAATGCTTGATTTTGCATGTTGTTCATGACTAATGGTTCCATTTTCCACTTTTTAATTGCAGTTTCTCAACGCCCAGATGATGTTGCATATTTCTTTGAAAGCTATTTTTGGCTCTCTCTCCAGCTGCGTTTTGGCATCTCCCAACATCTCTCCGGACGCAGTATGCTTTGAAAACTTCTGTTTGCCTCTATTGCGATCTTGATTTAAGAGCGTTTCCTTGATTTGAAAAATGAATGGCAGGTCAGCGGCAGTATGGAAGCTCACAAGCTGAAGCTTTGTGCCATCGTGCCCACCGTGTGCCCAGGCCACTGTGTTGTGCCATCGTGCCCACCATGTGCCCAGGCTGCTGTGTTGTGCCATCGTGCCCACCCTGTGCCCAGGCTGCTGTGTTGTGCCATCGTGCCCACCATGTGTCCAGGCTGCTGTGTTGTGCCATCATGCCCACCGTGTGCCCAGGCTGCTGTGTTGTGCCATCGTGCCCATCGTGTGCCAAGGCTGCTGTGTTGTGCCATCGTGCCCATTGTGTGCCCAGGCTGCTGTGTTGTGCCATCGTGCCCATCGTGTGTCCAGGCTGCTGTGTTGTGCCCACCGTGTGCCCAGGCTGCTGTGTTGTGCCCACTGTGTGCCCAGGCTGCTGTGTTGTGCCATCATGCCCACCGTGTGCCCAGGCCGCAGTCCTGAGTGGTTCTCACTGAACAGTCTTCGTTCGTCTGTACAGCCTCTGCTTCACACTTCCCCCAGACTGCCCCTGGCCATTCTCCACTTCCTGTCATGGCTACATTTGCCTTTGATCTCGTGGACAGTACATATTTGACTGTTGGATGTTGGAGGTCCGAGTCTTGGCAACAGTACATTGAATTATAAGGAGAGCTGAGGTCCTGCTTCTGCACTGAGAAGCTTGTGTCCTTGGGTAGGAGCACCTGCTGACATCTGAAGCATAATGACAGCACCTGCTAGTTGTAGGAGGAGTCCTGAGATCTACTATTAAAAGTTCTGGTAAATCACGCACTTGGCATCGATATACACACCAGTCACATTTAGCACTCCACTTTTTACAGACATTTTTATGATGTTCATTAGTCGACATGTGTGTTTCGACATGTATTATGGGTACAATACCTTAATATCCATGACTAATGCAGTGCATACAACTGTAATGCCATATGGTTTTGTCTTTATTGCGTAGCTCAGAAATTCAGGGACTTATTGGCCAGTTGGTGTGTGTCTGTATGATTAGAGTATTTCTATAGTCACAAAAGGCCTCCCATGCCTCGGAGTGAGGTTAGTGAATAGTGTAGCCCACAGGTGGCAAACTCCAGCCCCACAGGTGGCAAACTCCAGCCCCACAGGTGGCAAACTCCAGCCCCGCAGGCGTCAAACTCCAGTCCAGGAGGGCCAAATTGCCTGCTGGTTTCCGTGGAGTTCTCCACACCCGTGGTTCGTTCAAGTCATTGATTGGCTGAAGAATCCACACATCTTGTTCTCAAGGCCTTAATTGGCAGCTGATTGAGAGGAAGCCACTAAATCTGCAGACACTGCGGGCCCCTGGGGATTCGGTTGGACGCCCCTGACGTAGACTGTCCCAGCTTTGAGCCAGTCAGTATGCATGGAGAAGTTGTGGAAACAGTTTTAACTAAGACTAAATCCTGGAACGATTTTTGAAAAGCATGCTTACGTTTGACTATGCCACCTGTTACGTTTACAAAAACTTCTAGACAGTGACTCTGGAACTGGCGGTGTTTTGAGGTTTGGAATGACAATAACAGCAGCTTACAGCCTCACTTATTGAGGGTGTCCTAATTTAATATACTGCATTCTGACATCGGAATCTCTCTTATAGACAGTGGCTCAGGTTGTACACCAGGCCTGTAAGGTAGCTGGCACTAAAGCTAGCCAGTGTTTACACACGTTCGGTTTGAAGGGAAGCCATTAAAAGGGTTTATGGCTGGACTGCAGACACCTGCGATATTTCTCATTCTCGAGGCTAGCCTGGAAAAGCTGGATAAAGAGCAAATAATTCCATTCTCAATGAACAAGCTGGAACATGAACAGTGCTTTGTGCTCACAGTTGTGTTTTTGTATTGTTTGTTGATCTATGGATAGCGTCTGTATACTTAATGTTCTATTTAATGTTTGATAACTGCTGTGTACTCAATGTTGTGTTCATGTATTTTTCATTAATCTATGGACATCTGCTTCATACTCAATTGTGCGTTAATGTATTGTTTAATCATGCATTATTGATTGATAATCTGTGTTTTTATATTTGTAACCAAGAGCTGAAGGAAAATTTCCATTTCATGTTTGATGGACATTGATAATTGATCATTTCTGTAATATTCCATTCATAAGAAATGTCACACAGATGTCCACATCATGATGAAAACTATGCATTGTACCCCAAGATGCATAGTAGTGTCTCTAACCGGACTTCAGGCTTGGCTTGGATTCCGAGTGTGTTGTTGTTTTATACTCCTGCACTGTGCTCGGTGTAAATGTTTTATTTAGGGCCCAGAAAAATGTTTCTCTTGAAGTGTAATCATTCAGTAACTCCAATTTAATCACAGCTGACAACACCAGAACCTGTTGCCTTACATTAGTCACTGCAGCATGTGTACTGACTGTTGTTGTTTAGTTTTTTTACACATGGGCTTAATACAGCTCAGCTCATCAGTCACCCAGGACAGTAGCCGTGGGGAAATTGACGGGCAGCTAATAGCCAATTAGCTGGGACAGATTGGTGTGCTTTGGCATGAGCGAGCGCCTGCCATTTTCTTAGACAAACAGTTCAACTGAAACCAGTTAAACTCAGCTCAGGCAGAACGAATAGCGCTTATAAAATATGAAGAAAGTGTAGGCGCCTGGGGGGGGGGGTATTTTACTTGGGATCGTTCATGAGGAACTACCTAGAATATTAATATTTAACAGGACAGTCATCATCTTCCCCAATGGCCGTCTCAGCTGCTCTCAGTATCCCATTAGCCAGAAACTAGCTAGCTGTGTCGGCCGGGCAGAGAGACTAATAACCCATTTAATGACATTGATTATTTATTAACTATGCTGGATTTATAAACTATACTGGGTTTATAAACCATACTGGATTTATAAACTATACTGGATGTATAAACTATACTGAATTGGGATGTGTTGGTGTCAAATTGGATTTATAGCATTGTAAATGATCAAAATCATGTGCTTGGGGAGCTAGCCAACTTTCTGAAAACAGCTGTTGTTATCTGAAATTACTGCCAGATGTATTTCATAAATGAATGCCGTGTGATTCCTTAAATATCTTCTAAAACAGCATGGACACCATGCTTGCAGTTATTTAACTTGTTGGTCAGAAGAGCATCCATGACCCACTAATTTCCTCTCTCTCTCTCTCCCCCCCCCCCACCCCCCGCAGGTTGTGCTGGTGTTTGCCCTCAGCATAGGAGCTCTTGGGATTTACTTCATAGACTCCTCAGAGTAAGTTAAGCTCTGTCTCATAAAAACAAATCCTGAACATTTCACTCACATTAAATTTGTCCACAAGGCCATGCACAGATACTCTGTTTCCATGTCGCTGTTCTCAAAAACGTGGTGTGCAGTATTAGCTGTATTTACAAATCGCATCATTCCTAACGAATGGCTTTCGTTATGACATTTACTGTGTATTTTTAAGGTGAGTGATTTATAAGTCTTGGATATGTTTGGTGTGTAAATTGCCCTTGAGTGGATAGATGGAAGACATTCTAGCTCTATAAATATCCTTCATATTACTGTAGCACTTTCAGGCTGTGTGTAATGAGAGATGGGTGCTTTATGCAGAATTCATAAGCCATAGACTCTAAAGTAATACACTGATTGTGTATCGCTCAAATGCATCTCCGTGAAAGAGGGGGTAAGGGTAAAGTAGAATTCTGTTTCCCCCCCCCATGTTCTATTCCATCTCTTCCTCTCGACTCCGCTGCATATATGCATTTTTCTTTTTCCATCGCTGGGAAAAAGAACAGTTTCCGTGGCAACCTCTGGCAGCTCATCTTTGAACTTGCCCACCTGCTGTTGTGTAATTTTTGGAGAGAGGTGTTCGGTCTTCCCAGACGTACTTTCGGCATTCCATCCACTGCAGTTTCACTTTGTGAGCGGAGGTGAATAACACGAGCTCGCCATTCTTCTGCACCACTTGGCTCTCGCTGTTACCGCAGGTGATATAAACACCCTATTTTAACACTGATAATGTCGCTGAAAACAAGCAACTGGAACAAACACTGGAAAGAGGACATTGCATAACACTGAACCTTTGGTAGCGTTTCGCTTCGAGTTCGTTCTCTGGAGCGTGTGTTATAGCTGCAGTTCAGAAGCGGACTGTGTAATTTACGTTATAAGTGAGGATTCGCCTCACCTGCTGCTTCCTGCTGGGTCTGCCGTTACACATTTAGCAGATGCTCTTATCCACACTGACTCACACACCTTACATTCTTACACTCAGTCCGTTTATAGAGGATGTTCACTGAAGCAGTTCAGGCCAGGCAGCTGTGCACTGTACCTGTGAGTTACACCTGCAGCCACTGACTTCGCCCATTTCCCTAACCACTGTACCACACTAATGCCCAGTCTGGTGCCTGCCCTTTCCTGGGTCTGAAAGTCAATACCTGTCATTTAACACCTGCTGTCTGACGGTCTGTCGGAAGAAGGATCAATTCCTGCTCCTGATTCTGAGTACTTTGGAGAAAGAGAGGGTAATGACGCACACACACACACTCACACACACCGACCGAGTTTACTCGGATGGCGCTAACCGCAGCTGTGCAGGGCCTAACCGGGGGGGTTTAAAAGGCTTTACTCCACAGGGTCATGGGGGTTTTACCATTGAAATAAATCAGATTCTTTCCCTGATCGTCCATTTTAAGAGTATGGCCTACATCCAAAGAGCAGCAGGTTGAGGTTATGATAATGATATACTGAGTGAAGTGTGGTAGACCCTATAATGTCCCTTTAACTGGCCAAAGTAAATATGGTGCATTAAAGCAGCTGTGATTTATGAACTGACAGGTTGTTCTCTAAACCCAGTGCTTTCAATTATCTGGCATTCTTAACATACTGCTGTATTTAAAGACCAGGAAAACCATTTCTCAAGCTTGTATTAGGATTTATTAATTTCTAGGGGCTCAAGTACATGAGCAGTTTCACCCCAGTATTCATAACATTCAACTTAAGAGACCACAGGCTTTAAAAACTGTAAGGCTACTATTTTGACAGGCACTGTTTGTATATAGTACCTGAACTAAAAGCAGACAAACCCCAAAGCTAACACAATCCTCAGCACAATTCTGCTTTTCATTACTGCTTTATGTTACTGGACAACTGAAACAAATGGCTGACTGTAAAATAGTCTGTTTTGTTGCATTAGCTTAGCTTGACGCTAAAGGTGTGTTGCACGCTGGGCATTCCCTTGGTGAGGAGCGAAACAGGAAGTCGGACTCTGAGTTATATCCAAACCCCACCTGTTACCGCTGAGCCTGTTGCGCAGACTTTCCACCCTGGCTTAAGAGTCCGATCCAGGGCCTCATGGAAACACGCGGTGATGTGCCCGATGACAGGAGCCATCCAGCGTGCAATGTGTGGAACAGCGTGAGGCTAGCTGCTCATTTAGACCAACTGTTTCCTAACCGCCGTGGGAAAAGTCCTACTAAAAAACTTTAGAAGTTCAAATGAATTAATAAAACCTAAATTAAAAAATTCCATTCAGAAAAGCCAGAATAAATGTAATTAAATTGTACATTGCTTAATTAAATCCCCAAAAGAAGCTTTTGGTCTACTGTTGAGATGTCACATCAGTGTCAGTACTGTGCATCCTGGCCTTTGAGAGTGTGCTGCCTTCAGGTTGTGTTCATTCTGAAAGTGCGTCGCAGAAGAAGAAAAGGCTGAGAAACGCTGGTCCTTCCTGTGAGAAACCTGAATCCGAGAGTACCGCTGATCGCTAACTTTGACCTCAGCGTGTCAGTGGCCAGGCTTACTGTTCACAGCGTGTCAGTGGCCAGGTTTACTGTTCACAGCGTGTCAGTGGCCAGGTTTACTGTTCACAGCGTGTCAGTGGCCAGGCTTACTGTTCACAGCGTGTCAGTGGTCAGGCTTACTGTTCACAGCGTGTCAGTGGCCAGGTTAACTGTTCACAGCGTGTCAGTGGCCAGGCTTACTGTTCACAGCGTGTCAGTAGCCAGGTTTACTGTTCACAGCGTGTCAGTGGCCAGGTTTACTGTTCACAGCGTGTCAGTGGCCAGGCTTACTG
Source organism: Anguilla anguilla (assembly GCF_013347855.1). Classification (NCBI taxonomy): domain Eukaryota; kingdom Metazoa; phylum Chordata; class Actinopteri; order Anguilliformes; family Anguillidae; genus Anguilla; species Anguilla anguilla. The sequence goes on along the minus strand of NC_049218.1, from coordinate 610,580 downwards.
TTCACAGCACGTCAGTGGCCAGGCTTACTGTTCACAGCACGTCAGTGGCCAGGTTTACTGTTCACTGCGTGTCAGTGGCCAGGCTTACTGTTCACAACGTGTCAGTGGCCAGGTTTACTGTTCACAGCGTGTCAGTGGCCAGGTTTACTGTTCACAGCGTGTCAGTGGCCAGGCTTACTGTTCACAGCGTGTCAGTGGTCAGGCTTACTGTTCACAGTGTGTCAGTGGCCAGGTTAACTGTTCACAGCGTGTCAGTGGCCAGGCTTACTGTTCACAGCGTGTCAGTAGCCAGGTTTACTGTTCACAGCGTGTCAGTGGCCAGGTTTACTGTTCACAGCGTGTCAGTGGCCAGGTTTACTGTTCACAGCGCGTCAGTGGCCAGGTTAGGGTATAATTTGTTAAGCGGAGTGTTGGAAAACCTCACTCGATAAATCTATTTGGCCACTCGGCAGGACGCAGTAAACAGCGTTTCTGGGGGACGATGAGAGAGTCAGTATCAGGGCCGTGTGCATTGATTACCTTCCCTGCAGCTCCGACACCACACACAACTCTGCAGCCAAAGTGTCCCTCACGTTCATTAACTTTACCAGTGCAAACTGTGTTTCAGCTAGTCACTGAACTCCTGAGACTCTTTATTTGTGAATAAAGAAACATGTTCATGTGCTTCTCAGCAAGAGTTGGTCTAAAGTCAGGCCTCCTGTAGTCACATGATCACTGCTGCCGTGAAACAGACGGGTCCAACAGCCCCCCACCCCCCCGGCAAGGGAAAGAATACAAAGAGCCCTTCTGTCTAATACTACACTGGAATTTTATTTGATCAGTAGCACAGCGGAAATATCTGAGAATATTTTTTGAAATGAGAAACCTTTTTAGGTGTTTATTTATGTGGGGGTGAGTATTTCTTTGGTATCTCTTAATGCCCAAGAACTGTGAGAACAAGTTTGTACATCCATAGGCCTTCTGTCTTATGTTGTACTATGGTTAATCAATAAATTATATTTTAATTCACTTTTAATTTTTCTGCTTTATTTAAGGCCCTACTGCCAAGTATACAGTCTTCAAATATGAATCTATGATAAGACAAAACAGTAAATCAGTTTGTGTTATACATGTAATGCTTCATAATGCATTATAGGCCTATAATAAAAATAACAAAAAGAACTAGAAATAGTGAAAATAGTCTGGGACCAGTGAGGGTTAAATGAGCCCTTATGTGTGTTCCTGTTCACATGCTTCCTTTTTCCACTCCAGTTGTTTCTTTCTGTCCTGACTCCTGCAGCTCAGTCTATATAAAGCCCTGGCTGGTGGCTCACAGTAGTTGCAAAGATGATTATTCAGACATTGCTCAAGGCTTCTCCACACATTTATTTATATTCATATACTCAGGTTTTCTAGTATATATACCATTCATGTACCAGTTTCTCAGCTTGTACTGGCTTACTTTGTAGTACTCTGCACTGCACTGGCAGAGACAGGCTCGTGTGCTGGGCTTGAGTCTAGGTGGTGGGGATTACATTAGTTTTCGGTGAACCTTTGTGTGTCCAGTTTGGCTTTTTTAAATTAAATTACCTCAAACTTATTATTTTGCATTTGTATTATTGAATTAATGATCTTGACTTTGTTTTTCAACAATTTTAAATGAGTAATCAGATGTTTTCCAAAGTACCAATGGTTTCAATTAGGTTTTAGGGCTCAAATTAGGGTTAGGGTTAGGAAAACGGTAAGTCTGAGGGTTGAGGCAAGTTTACGGCTGTGTTCAGCAGCTTAAAGAAAGGTTAGGACATTGCTTCTTTTTGTATTTTGGACACGCTAAAAATTTTCTATAGTAGCATGGGTACCTATGACCATAAAACGATATAGAGTATATGCATTTTTTTTTCAGGGAAAACATTTTTTATGGCCTCAAACATATTATTTAGCAGTTGTACTATTGAATTCACGATCTTGACTTAGTTTTTCAACAATTTTAAATGAGTAATCAGTTGTTTTCCAAAGTACCAATGGTTTCAATTAGGTTTTAGGGCTCAAATTAGGGTTAGGGTTAGGAAAACGGTAAGTCTGAGGGTTGAGGCAAGTTTACGGCTGTGTTCAGCAGCTTAAAGAAAGGTTAGGACATTGGTTCTTTTTGTATTTTGGACATGCTAAAAATTTTCTATAGTAGCATGGGTACCTATGACCATAAAACAATATAGAGTATATGCATTTTTTTTTCAGGGAAAACATTTTTTATGGCCTCAAACATATTATTTAACATTTGTACTATTGAATTCACGATCTTGACTTAGTTTTTCAACAATTTTAAATGAGTAATCAGTTGTTTTCCAAAGTACCAATGGTTTCAATTAGGTTTTAGGGCTCAAATTAGGGTTAGGGTTAGGAAAACGGTAAGTCTGAGGTTTGAGGCAAGTTTACGGCTGTGTTCAGCAGCTTAAAGAAAGATCAGGACATTGGTTCTTTTTGTATTTTGGACACGCTAAAAATTGTCTATAGTAGCATGGGTACCTATGACCATAAAACAATATGGAGTATATGCATTTTTTTTTCAGGGAAAACATTTTTTATGGCCTCAAACATATTATTTAGCATTTGTACTATTGAATTCACGATCTTGACTTAGTTTTTCAACGAGTAATCAGTTGTTTTCCAAAGTACCAATGGTTTCAATTAGGTTTTAGGGCTCAAATTAGGGTTAGGGTTAGGAAAACGGTAAGTCTGAGGGTTGAGGCAAGTTTACGGCTGTGTTCAGCAGCTTAAAGAAAGGTTAGGACATTGGTTCTTTTTGTATTTTGGACACGCTAAAAATTTTCTATAGTAGCATGGGTACCTATGACCATAAAACGATATAGAGTATATGCATTTTTTTTTCAGGGAAAACATTTTTTATGGCCTCAAACATATTATTTAGCAGTTGTACTATTGAATTCACGATCTTGACTTAGTTTTTCAACAATTTTAAATGAGTAATCAGTTGTTTTCCAAAGTACCAAGGGTTTCAATTAGGTTTTACGGCTCAAATTAGGGTTAGGGTTAGGAAAACGGTAAGTCTGAGGGTTGAGGCAAGTTTACGGCTGTGTTCAGCAGCTTAAAGAAAGGTTAGGACATTGGTTCTTTTTGTATTTTGGACACGCTAAAAATTTTCTATAGTAGCATGGGTACCTATGACCATAAAACGATATAGAGTATATGCATTTTTTTTCAGGGAAAACATTTTTTATGGCCTCAAACATATTATTTAACATTTGTACTATTGAATTCATGATCTTAACTTAGTTTTTCAACAATTTTAAATGAGTAATCAGTCATTTTACAAAGTACCAATGGTTTCAATTAGGTTTTAGGGTTCAAATTAGAGTTAGGGTTAGGAAAACGGTAAGTCTGAGGGTTGAGGCAAGTTTACGGCTGTGTTCAGCAGCTTAAAGAAAGGTTAGGACATTGGTTCTTTTTGTATTTTGGAAACGCTAAAAATTTTCTATAGTAGCATGGGTACCTATGACCATAAAACGATATAGAGTATATGCATTTTTTTTTTTCAGGGAAAACATTTTTTATGGCCTCAAACATATTATTTAGCATTTGTACTATTGAATTCACAATCTTGACTTAGTTTTTCAACAATTTTAAATGAGTAATCAGTTGTTTTCCAAAGTACCAATGGTTTCAATTAGGTTTTAGGGCTCAAATTAGGGTTAGGGTTAGGAAAACGGTAAGTCTGAGGGTTGAGGCAAGTTTACGGCTGTGTTCAGCAGCTTAAAGAAAGGTTAGGACATTGGTTCTTTTTGTATTTTGGACACGCTAAAAATTTTCTATAGTAGCATGGGTACCTATGACCATAAAACGATTTTCATTAAATGACCTCTAACTTATTTTGCATTTGTATCATTGAATTCATGATCTTGACTTTCAATTTTAAGTGAGTTATCAGATGTTTTCAAAAGTACCTATGGTTTGAATTAGCCTTTAGGGTTCAGTGACACGCTGCGGCCATTTTGATGGTTTGCAACACTCGTGATGTAGCGCCGTACCGTTTTCGTGGATCTTTGAGTTTGGGGGGAATGGAGAACTGAGACCTGGAGAAGCCAGGCGAAGCTTGAGCTGGTGGAGTGTGCAGGTGTGGAAAACCTCGCTTTGACAGGAGAGTATCAGGTGAAATAAGCACATTCCCTTCATTGCTTGTGGCCCTATTTGCGTTAATGCTGCCAGTTAACACGCAGGCAGCACTCTGGGGTTTATTTACTGGGTAAGATGTGAAAATGGCTGAGCTGGAAGAAGCTCAGAGCCGGTGGAAGTGACAGTGAAGAAAAGATTCAGCTTGGCAGCGAAACCCAGCCCAGGAGCGGGAGACCTGGGGGAATTAGGCTTCCTGAGTGGGGATTATAGAAAGCGACTGCGCTCTGAAAGGGTTTCTGCGCGCTGCGATCTCCGGGCCTTCCTCAGGCTCTGGGTGAAGACCCCACGCCCGTGTGCTGCAGCGGCCTCGCGGCCTCCATTTTATCTGGCTCCTGGCCGCCCTGCATTTGGCCGCTGTCTGCTGTCTTGCTTCATTTTGCGGCCAGACGGTGCTTTTAAGTGCCCGTACCTGATACCACCTGCTGCTCCATGGTTTTGTATTGTTCTCTGGTTCTTGTGCTGTTCTCTGGTTCATATACAGGTGTCCTATTGTGGGTGTGAAGCCCCCATTCTCAGTGCGTAGCCCCCATTCTCAGTGCGAAGCGAGCGTAGCCCCTGTTCTCAGTGCGTAGCCCCCATGCTCAGTGCGTCGCCCCTGTTCTCAGTGCGTAGCCCCCATGCTCAGTGCGTATCCCCTGTTCTCAGTGCGTAGCCCCTGTGCTCAGTGCGTAGCCCCTGTGCTCAGTGCGTTGCTGCTGTAGTCCGTGGCGATGAAACAGGAAACCACCGGTGTATCGTTTTTCCCTTGGGGAGGCGCGGGCCACACGGAGGAGAAATAAAAAAGCGGGGTTATTTTTAGCGTCCCCAGAATGCTTTTTATTTCTGCAGGCCCTGTGCAGGTGCTGCTGTTCTTATTTTAGCTGCAGCGCTTTGCCCTAAATCAGTCAGTGATGCATTAACTAGGCCGTGGTACACATCTCTGTCCCCAGGGGGGTTCCTGGGTCTCTGGGATGCAGGCTTTACGGTTAGCCATACGCTCTGCTCTGCGCGGGTTAGCCGTTCGCTCTGCTCTGCTCTGCGCGGGTTAGCCGTACGCTCTACTCCGCTCAGGTTAGCCATACGCTCTGCTTCGCGCGGTTTAGCCGTACGCTGTGCTCTGCGCGGGTTAGCCGTACGCTGCGTGGTTTAGCCGTACGCTCTGCTCTGCGCAGTTTAGCCGTACGCTCTGCTCTGCGCGGGTTAGCCGTACGCTCTGCTCCGCTCAGGTTAGCCGTACGCTCTGCTCCACGCGGGTTAGCCGTACGCTCTGCGCAGGTTAGCCGTACACTCTGCTCCGTGCGGTTTAGCCGTACGCTCTGCTCTGCTCCACGCGGTTTAGCCATACGCTCTGCTCCGCGCGGTTTAGCCATACACTCTGCTCTGCTCCGCGCGGTTTAGCCGTAGCGCTCTGCTCCCCTCACCCCTCACTGATCCATTAACAGCTCACAAACGCGATGCCTCCGTACAGCTGTAACCATCTGCCCACAGATGCAGTACTTCCGTTAATGCGCTCAGGATGGCAGCATTCTGACTGGTGTCAGTGCCAGGGACAGTGTCACGGCTCTGATGCTAAAAAGGTACCCTGGCGGAAGGGAAACATGCTGTAACAGCGATAGTAATGTGTACAGGGATGGCACGTGGGGAATTCATTCATCAAAGCTGTGCAGTTCACCCTCAGGTTGAATTGGAATCATGCAATGGTCATGTGACCATGGCAAGACAAACTGACAAAGATGTGACGTGGATGAGCTGACAGTGACTGCCATTTACCACTACACCACCTTAAGCCACTTCAGTCCCGTTCGCTAAACCATCTAGTGCCTGTCACTCACATGCTGGTTAAGTGTATGCATTGCCTCCTGTCTGCAGTAATGCTTAGCGGAACATCTTTGCATGGTGGTTTTGTGGAGCCTCACGGGTTTGCGTCTAGTCACACTATAAGAGAAGCAGAGCAGCACATCTCACTTCTGGCACCTGTTTAGTCCACAAGCACCGGCCAGCCAGGGTTTACACACGAGCTGCTCTCATAAAATCTTCCCCTCACACATCGTGCTTTCTTCAGTAGCTATGCATGTGCATATACACACACACACACACACACACACACACACACGCAAACACCCACCCACGCGCACACACACACACCAGTACTGTACTAGTACTGTCTCATATCCATGAGTAGTTGCAGACAAATGACACTTAAATTTTAATATTCCACTCAGCTCACAGAAAATACAGTGTGAGACAGATTTGATAGAAGAACTGGCGCTAAAAATGTTATATTGAGGCATTTTTCCATATAAGGGTGTCGTGATGCTTTTGAAGAACCAGTTCACTGAGCAGCACTAACTGCGGTTCAAAAGTAATCATCTGCCTGCCATTGCTGGTCCTCGATGCAAATATAAGCACCTGCTCACAAATGCATGGGGTGGATTACCTGCCATCTCTGCATCATAAATGAGCAAATGGTCACTCACTCAATGGTTACCAGCCGTGTGGGATTTTCATATATTTTAAGAAATTTTTATGGTGTTTTGAAACTGTAACCAAATCAAGAGCCAGTAAAGAAATGCACGTACATAAATTATGCATTCTGTAATTATTATTCGCTTCATTTATATTTATGTATAAATAGATGTTTTTTTCACCTTTGCTCCACTGATAAGACAGATTTATTCATTCTGTGTGTCCTGTGGGGATTTTATTGGGACACTTTTTTATGATTTTTTTTACTCATTGAAAGTATCGTTTAAAATACTGGGATAGCACATTGCGATTATCAACGTGTTCATAGTGAATGTGTGTTTTTCAAATGCTTCGTATCAGGCTACGGTTGGGTGGTATCAGTGATGGCTGTTTTCTGAAATAGGGCTCTGTAGTTTAGTCAAAAATTGAGTCCTAATACTAGAGTACACTGTTGTAAAATGTGTGTCACAATATTGCATTTGCCATTATTTAATTCCATGTGATCGCAATACCAAGATATTTCTCTTGATATTTGGTAAGCACTGCCACTGGGAATTTGATTCAATTCAGTATTTTCAGTATGATGCAGTCAGTATTGTTGGCTAGGTATCCATCCTTCACTGGCCATTTCTATTTTTTAAAAATGAACCTGTAAAACATCTGCAAAATGTGCAGGCATTTGTGTCAGCTGTAGTGTTTAGGATTTCTCTTTTGAGAATGATATGAAGTCTGAGACTAATTTAGAAAGTTTTGTGAGATTTTCAGGGTCAGTTGTAATATGTTCACACCCAGTCTGTCCCTGTCTACTTGGCCATTAAATGAGATTACGCTAAAATAATAGCAGTTAATAATGATGATAATAACAGCTCAGAGTGAATACTTTTGAGCTTTTGTGCAGCTGGTGGTTGTCGGGTGTGGATAGCTCTTCCCTTAGCGAGTGATGAGAATCCAGGTTGACCCAGAAGAAAACATCTGGGAAATGTGACTGACCTGAAGGAAGCATTGCTCTATATTAGACCTCCTAAGATAAAGTGTCCCTGATGCCATTGGGAGTCTAAGCTGTTCGGCTGGACGCCACAGAGCTGGTGATAAAGGAGGTGTAAGAAGCTGGGTGAGGCGGTGAGGACTGGGTGGGGCTATGGAAGCTGGGTGAGGCAGTGAGGACTGGGTGGGGCTATGGAAGCTAGCCGAGGCGGTGAGGACTGGGTGGGGCTATGGAAGCTGGGTGAGGCAGTGAGGACTGGGTGGGGCTATGGAAGCTAGGGTGAGGCGGTGAGGACTGGGTGGGGCTATGGAAGCTGGGTGAGGCGGTGAGGACTGGGTGGGGCTATGGAAGCTGGGTGAGGCAGTGAGGACTGGGTGGGGCTATGGAAGCTGGGTGAGGCAGTGAGGACTGGGTGGGGCTATGGAAGCTGGGTGAGGCGATGAGGACTGGGTGGGGCTATGGAAGCTGACTGAGGCGGTGAGGACTGGGTGGGGCTATGGAAGCTGACTGAGGCAGTGAGGACTGGGTGGGGCTATGGAAACTAGCCGAGGTGGTGAGGACTGGGTGGGGCTATGGAAGCTAGCCGAGGCAGTGAGGACTGGGTGGGGCTATGGAAGCTAGGGTGAGGCGGTGAGGACTGGGTGGGGCTATGTTCTGCTGTGCGGTGCGTGTTTCAAGCTCTCGTGTGATTGGTGGATGCAAAGTGACATTGAACCAAGTGTGAGGCAATTCATTGTGTTTGTTTGGTACACATAAGACAGCTGGTCTATTTTCCATGGCATTCAAAGATTTTTCCTTCTGTTGATGCAAATGTTGGCTGATTTGATATTCTTTATTTTCCTGTTACTCAGATCAGTATCGGCTGTTGGCCACAGGTGGCCCGTGCACACACTGGAGGTGTTTTAAGAGGACCCGCCACCCAACCGCACACATTAACATATTACTCACTGTGCCAAATGCACCTTGTTGTAAACTGTTGTAAACTGTCAATGCCTAAATGGGTGAAACTTCCTCAAGTGTATGGGTCTAATGTAATCGAGGGTGTACCCCTCCTTTATGAATGTTTATTCATATAATTTATCATCATGCAAAAAATATTTTTCTGTTTTACCTGGCTCACCTGAAGTACTATAAAGGCATTTCTCATGAACATGATTTCTCACAGTTTCATGGATTGGCTTTCATTCTGAAGTAAATTGAATTACACCACCACCAAACTCAAAAATGCTCAAGCAAATAATTATGTTCAGTGAATGGAATCCATTTACCTGCTCCAGCCGCACTATTCCAGTGAGTTCCCCAAAGTGATCAGCAGATCTCATTTATTGATGGATGCTTTGTGGTAATAATGACAGTTTAACAACTCACTGTGTCAAAATTAAAATATATTCAGCTAAATTGAATAAGCCCTCCTTTGGGGTGTAACATATTCGCTGGCTCTCCTGTAGTACTGCGTGTGGCCTGTAGTGTGTGAAAAAGTTGCTGGTTCTCCTGTAGTACAGTGTGGCCTGTAGTGTGTAAAATAGTCGCTGGCTCTCCTGTAGTACTGTGTGGCCTGTAGTGTGTAAAATAGTCGCTGGCTCTCCTGTAGTACTGTGTGGCCTGTAGTGTGCGAAATAGTCGCTGGCTCTCCTGTAGTACTGTGTGTGGCCTGTTGTGTGAGTTCATAAGACTGAATGTAGGTGCTTTAGTTATTGATCCTGGTTCAGGTTTAATTCAATATTGGACATTCAAAAATGGGGCTATAAAGAACAAAGGAGGAATTGTCTTTAGGCTTAAAACAACAACACAGTACTTTACATAACTGCTGTTCAATCGCTGCACCCCTCCACCGCTGTACTGAGAATCCGTTACGAGAATTGAGAATACCCTTGTTCTCAGACCAAGGTTCATTTAAATTTTATTAGACAATTTTAAAAAAATGTTTCCCTCATTTTCTGCTGTGTGTGACCTGCATTATGACACACTGCCATGTTTGCTGACCTGATGGATGTGAGCATGCCCAGACTGTATACAAAGAGCATACAAGCCCATCTGATATTAATCTGATAGGGCTTTGTTTCTTCTGAGCTATAGTCAAATTCAGGCGTGGATTCAATCAACATTTGTCCTTAATTTTTGACTTAAACTTTATTTAAATAATTTCATTACGCAGCAGCTGTGTCATGCTAAGCTGTCTTAAAATGTCTTGAGGAGCCCTGCAGTGCGAGCTGAAGGTGAGGACTGGCCCTGTAGCACAGAGAAGGCCAGATGGCTCATTAAAGCGCCGTCTTCGCCTGGCGGGGGTTTCATTACCTTTTATTTTTGTCTGGAACCTGAAACAAAAAAACAACGAGTTTAAGAGCCTGTGCGTTAACTTTTTAAGGTGTTCAGTAAACCACAAGGTAAAGCGCTATGGGCTTATTCTTTTCAAATTTTCAAACTGGAATATAAAAAATTTAACAATTATGTTTTTGATTTCACAGTCTCTTGAATATTCAGTAATATGGCCCATTATTTTGTTATACAGTGTTTTGCAACATCAATTTTTTGTGTGAAATCATTTGTTCAAAATGCTTTATTGTTTAAGTGAGACTAAACTAAAATGTAGAGTTCATGCGTTCTGACATTTTAAAATATGCATAGATTCACTTGATGCATGAAATAGCCGCATTTGAACTACTCCCACCGTCTATGGGGGAATGAAGCCGTCCATTTCTAATTGCACTCACGGTATATCACGAGCCATATTGGTACTACTGTACAAGCTGTGCAGCTTAACATCACCCTTAAATAATGTGCTTAACATCTCATTTCTGAGCAGAAGCCAGCTTTGCATCACAAGTAGCTTTTACCTCCTTTAGAATTCAGTCCATAACATTTCAAGCAAAAAAAATTTCATATTGTGCAGAAAATGTTTTTCAAACATTTTGTATTCTGTGTGTTTCTCTCATTGTTTTAAATTGATCTGTGTGATTAATCGGAGGTAGTATTTCTCAGGCATGAATTTAAAGGTTCTTTAGTTAATTTTCTACGCATTTTCTACATTTCAGTCCAGTATTTGTGTATGACCATGGCATGCCATAATGTTAGTATTAGTGCGTATGGTGTGTTTTGTTAACAATGTCACATGACCCATTATGATGTCAATCATAGGTGGTCCAGCCTTTAAAAACTACTAAATGTAAAATGATGATGATAATGTAGCGCTATGAATGTGATATGCTGTGCTTGCAAACTAAATGAAGCTTTTCTCCCTCAGCCCCATAGAATCCTGTCAGAACTTCTACAAGGACTTCACGCTACAGATCGACATGGCTTTCAATGTCTTCTTCCTGCTTTACTTTGGCTTGCGCGTAAGTGATACTCAAATGCGTTGTGTTGTGTGTGTTGTCACCATCGCAAACATAGCAAATGGTATTTTTATTTATGTATCTGGCATTATATTAGTGCGCTGCAGGTTGAGTTTAAATGCGTTTGCGCTCATTAATAGACTCCAGAATCCAGGGCTGTGACTCAGGCCTTAGTTACTAAATCAGAGGCCCTGATTGCACCTCAAATTATGTGGCTGCTAAGTCTGAATCAGCGGCTGTATGAAGAACGTTTCTGAAGCCCTCAGAGCGGTGGGTTCTCAGGGCCCTGAGTGGACACTCAGAGCGGTGGGTTCTCAGGGCCTTGAGTGGACACTCAGAGCGGTGGGTTCTCAGGGCCCTGAGTGGACACTCAGAGCGGTGGGTTCTCAGGGCCCTGAGTGGACACTCAGAGCGGTGGGTTCTCAGGGCCTTGAGTGGACACTCAGAGCGGTGGGTTCTCAGGGCCCTGAGTGGACACTCAGAGCGGTGGGTTTTTTGGGCCTTGAGTGGACACTCAGAGCGGTGGGTTCTCAGGGCCTTGAGTGGACACTCAGGCATCATGTTCCCCAGCACTGTCATTGCTGTTATTTATTATCTGACAGAGCCCACCAGCTCACAAAAACAGAGGGAAATAAATTAATCCTTTATTTGAGTTCTTCCTGTTTCCTGTACCCCTGTTAACTGTATTTTCCATTTTTCCATACCCCAAAATCAAATAACATTTTACAAAGAGCAAAACTAATTATGGAAATAATTAGCATTTTATGATCCGTGATGCAATCCAGCTGGCCTGGAGTCAGTGTCTGTTTATCTGCTAAAGAGTGTGGTTGTACAGCAGAATTATTTCGTTTTAAATCATGCAATATGTGCACAATTCATGCAAAATATGCCATAAATAAAAAAATAAAAATGAAACGGCACACAGTGTCTGCTCGGTGGTTCCTGCGCTGTTGTCTGCAGCGGTGCACGCAGCAGCCATGTCTGATTTAACTGGGTAAACGTGTCTGATTTAACTGGGTAAGCATGTCTGATTTAACTGGGTAAACTTGTCTGATTTACCTGGGTAAATGTGTCTGATTTAACTGGGTAAACGTGTCTGATTTAACTGGGTAAATGTGTCTGATTTAACTGAGTAAACGTGTCTGATTTAACTGGGTAAACATGTCTGATTTAACTGGGTAAACGTGTCTGATTTAACTGGGTAAACATGTCTGATTTAACTGAGTAAACTTGTCTGATTTAACTGGGTAAACATGTCTGATTTAACTGGGTAAACGTGTCTGATTTAACTGAGTAAACGTGTCTGATTTAACTGGGTAAACGTGTCTGATTTAACTGGGTAAATGTGTCTGATTTAACTGGGTAAACGTGTCTGATTTAACTGAGTAAACATGTCTGATTTAACTGGGTAAGCATGTCTGATTTAACTGGGTAAACATGTCTGATTTAACTGGGTAAACATGTCTGATTTAACTGGGTAAACTTGTCTGATTTAACTGGGTAAACTTGTCTGATTTAACTGGGTAAACTTGTCTGATTTAACTGGGTAAACATGTCTGATTTAACTGGGTAAACGTGTCTGATTTAACTGGGTAAACTTGTCTGATTTAACTGGGTAAACTTGTCTGATTTAACTGAGTAAACGTGTCTGATTTAACTGGGTAAACGTGTCTGATTTAACTGGGTAAACTTGTCTGATTTAACTGGGTAAACTTGTCTGATTTAACTGGGTAAACATGTCTGATTTAACTGGGTAAACGTGTCTGATTTAACTGGGTAAACGTGTCTGATTTAACTGAGTAAATGTGTCTGATTTAACTGGGTAAGCGTGTCTGATTTAACTGGGTAAATGTGTCTGATTTAACTGGGTAAACGTGACTAATGTAACTGAGTAAACATGTCTGATTTAACTGGGTAAACGTGTCTGATTTAACTGAGTAAACATGTCTGATTTAACTGGGTAAACATGTCTGATTTAACTGAGTTAAATGTGTCTGTTTTCCCCTGCAGTTCATCGCAGCCAATGATAAGCTGTGGTTCTGGCTGGAGGTGAACTCTGTGGTGGACTTCTTCACGGTGCCGCCGGTGTTTGTGTCGGTGTATTTAAACAGGAGCTGGCTGGGTGAGTCCTGCTCCTCTTCCCATCGCTCCTGTGAGACAGAGCCTGTGTGAGACATCCTGTGAGACATCCTGTGAGAGAGAGAGATCCTGTGAGAGCTCCTGTGAGAGATCCTGTGTGAGACATCCTGTGAGAGAGCTCCTGTGAGACCTCCTGTGTGAGACCTCCTGTGTGAGAGATCCTGTGAGAGACATCCTGTGAGAGCTCCTGTGAGAGATCCTGTTAAAGAGAGAGATCCTGTGAGAGCTCCTGTGAGAGATCCTCTGAGAGAGAGAGATCCTGTGAGAGCTCCTGTGAGAGATCCTCTGAGAGAGAGAGATCCTGTGAGAGCTCCTGTGAGAGATCCTGTGAGAGATAGAGCTCCTGTGAGAGCTCCTGTGAGAGATCCTGTGAGAGCTCCTGTGAGAGAGAGCTCCTGTGAGAGAGAGGGCTGCTGTGAGAGCGCTCATATCAGAGGCCCCTGAGCCTAAGGAACCGTCATCCAGACACACCATCGCCCCAAAGTTGAAGAGCAGTGTAAAGGGTGTCTGCAGCCTGCAGTCAGATGGAAGACATGCAATGCTGATGTAACAGAAGCACCTCCTGTCCAGTGTTATGAGTTCCTGCAAGCTGTTCATGCCACTTGTAAAGCTCTATATTACCACCTAGCGGTCAATCTGAACACTACAGAAAATAAATTGGTAAATTTTTATCTTTAAGTGATATAATGTGATACGTAATAGTATATTTACAACTTTTATATACTCAGTAATCTTTCATAGTTAATGGTAGAACTGTCATGTTTTGGGAGTTAGCTAATCATACGATTTATTTAATAATTTTAAATTCATGCGGACCTATTATTTATTTTGGTCCTTGCGCATAACTCGTCAGTACAGTGTAAAATTCATATGTAAGGGTCAATAACTTTACTCATGGAGGGTGGAGGATTCTAGGGAAATCAGATCTGTGCCAGTGTGTGGCAGTGTGTGCCACTGTGTGCCAGTGTGTGCCAGTGCCAGAACATTCGTAGTGTTTTGCAGAGCAGACTCGCCTTATCCGGGTGCTACTCGGAGAGCGTGCAGGGCGTGTCCATGGCGATGCAGGGCGTGTCCATGGCAATGCAGGGCATGTCCATGGCAATGCGGGGAGTGTCCATGGCAACATGGGGTGTGTCCATGGCGACGCGGGGCGTGTCCATGGCGATACAGGGCGTGTCCATGGCGACGCAGGGCGTGGTCTCGGGCTCGGTCGCGGGCGCTGGACTGTGGGAGATGCAGCGGCGCTGGTTGTGCTGACAGGATTAGCGGATTTGCGCTGTGCTCCCCGGACCGTGTGAATCGCTCCACGCTTGCTGCAGCTCAGACAGTAATGATTTCCAGTCGCTCTGAGTTCCTGTCAGACGGCCTGTCCTGCTAGCAAGGAGGGCGACCTGCACGCACGCAGCAGGGGGGGGAGGGGTTGGGCAGGCGGGGGGCAGGACGTCTGGCTGAGGCTGCCGCTGCCAGGAAGCTAATCAAGTTCTAGATTTGACAAAAACTCTAACGACTCCCTGAAAGTGCTAGAAAATTTATGAAGGTAGCTTTTGTGCTACATACTTAGCATAACCTAGTAACAATAGGTTGACACAGCTGTTCTGTATGCTGAACGTACCCCGCTATATTAATGTACATGTTTCATTGTCTGCTATGGGTGAATCACATTTGATCAGAACTACAAGTCCCAGACCTGGATGCTGTCCCTCTGCATTCAGCATGGGAAGTGCTCTGGGCTGAAGCCCTTTGCAGCCTCTGATGGTATTCATTCCGCTTGAGGCTCATTCTGCAGCCAATGGCAGCGCTGTGCTGCAGAACCAAGAGTGAGTCATGACTCCTGATCTCAAATTGGTTTAACTCAGTGGGCCACCCGTGGCTGTATCTGTAATGGCTAAAAACAGCTTTTTACAGTAACACTGTTAAAACTGTGCAGTGTGAGTAATATGCAATGTCATGCTATCAGACACAGTCCCCCAGCCCAGCTGCACAGTCACACTGCACAGTCCCCCAGCCCAGCTGCAAAGTCACACTGCACAGTCCCCCAGCCCAGCTGAACAGTCACACTGCACAGACCCCCAACACAGCTGCACAGTCACACTGCACAGTCCGCTAGCACAGTTGCACAGTCCCCCAGCCCAGCTGCACAGTCCCCTAGCACAGTTGCACAGATCCCCAGCCCAGTTGCACAGCCCCCCAGCCCAGTTGCACAAGGATTTTAAGTACAATATAAATTTCAGTTTTTCACGATTATTGACATGAAACATTATAGGTCACACATACAGTGTAGTGGGTAAGAGAAACCATTTTATTTATGAAATATTCATTGTAATTTTAACTGCACATTTGGAAATGAGGACATTTACTGACGGGGATATACTCTGCTGGATTATATGTGGAGGGAAAGAATGTGAATTTTTATACTAGCCTTTATACACTGTCTCTTGTGCCAAAAAGTCTCAATGTTATGCTGCCATCTGGTGGTTAATTTAGTGTAGTTCTTGATAAAATCAGTTAATTAAATAACCTTTGTAACTTTGGTGAGGAGCATGAAGCCATTACCATTCTCATTAACCATTCTCTTCCGTACATAAAAATGACATTTTGTTTTACAAATCAGCCATGTGCTCAGGAACAGGACCATTATTAAATTTTCATTAAATCCATTTATACTGCCGGATATTAATGAGTCGTTTGAGGTTAAGTACCGCGCTGTAGGGGCTAGCGGTAGTGACCTCGCTGTGACCCCTTTGAGCTGCAGGCCCCGTTCCCCGAGGAACCGCTCCATGCTCTCAGAAACACGGCTGTCATTAGCATGACCCCCTCCAGCAGGGCTACAGCATCAACATTAGCTTGATTAGCAGAGCGCTCTGGTGTCTTTCCCTCAGGAGTATAGCTGTATTCCAAAAATAGGCATGACCCAATACGCTATTAATAGATTTACGAATTAAAAATTATCTTCCATTTCGTAAAAATCTACTGCTAGACAAGCTTCCTAAGTTAAAACTTTTTTTTTTGGTGTCACATTGTTACTTGACTTGATGTGATGGAAATTAGTCAGCTGTATTTTTGTATAACATGTCTGACAAGATTTTTGTGTTCAATAAATTAAAGACCAAATCCCGTTTTTCTTTCTGCACTTGGAGATATCAATGACATCCAGATAATTTTAATAGATAGTGTTCAATACGTTACACTCCTTAAATAACCTCCTTAATAACCGATGGCTTCATTCCTGACGTTTCCACTAGAGGGCACTGTTATTTAAAATGTCAAGGCTCTAATAAGTTTCGCACACTGGTTGATCAAAAGCAACAACATTAAGGCCCTTCTGGTTTTCACCCTAAAGTAAAGTGAAAATCAGTTTAATCTAGTTTTCTCTTTTTAAAAATCCAGGTGTGTTCAAACCAACAATGGTGGATCTTAATTATATGCTACCTTGCAATTGTAATGTAATGGTATATCTAAATACACATATTCTTATTGTACTAGTATCTGTTGTATGTGTTGGTATCTGTGCAGAACTTTTTAATAATTTTCATTTTCTCATTTTGACCTTTATCAACTACCCTGGCATTGCCTCCTGTAAATCACATACATTTGTGACAGTGTTCAGACTCCTGTAATCTGTGAATCATACCCTGTTCCCTCCACCCAGTGCACATGCTTAAAAAACAGGGGTGAAAACGCCGGCTTTTGTGCAAACGTCATTTCATGCTGCCTCTAAATAGACCCCAGAGCAGAGAGTAATGTGTGTCATAAAGCCGGTGTGTATTTAGCCGGTAAATGAAGCTCATAGATGAAGCCGTCCCTGTGTCCTCATCCCTGCAGATCTGATGGCTTTTAACCGCTGGAGTCTGTGCAGATTAACTCAGACTGCAGCCCCATTATCCCTCTTTAAAGAAAAACATGGGCTTGCTGATCGAGGAAAGAGGTACAGTCAAAGGGGCATGCGACCCCGTCACACATCCTGAACACAGTACTGGTGCTCAGTGAACTGGCTGTGTTAGACAGCTATGGGGCTGTGAGTCTCAGCACAGTGAATTGATATGGTGTGGTAATGTACATACAGCTAGCTTTATCGATGAGGATTGAAATACTTTTTGTAATCGTATTTAGGAACATATGCCCGGTTTTCCACACATTTTTATTCCATCTTAAGCCAGGCCCATCATAGTGCTTACCTTGACTGTGACACTGAGGAGGCTCTTATGTACTTCAGTTTGGAGGTGGCACAGAGGTTTTACTATATCTCAGTCATTTTTACCATTGCAGTGGTAGTTATTGGAGTCTGTAATATATTTCCATGGATTTTAGCAGTAATTATTGTTGCCAGATATAATGCATTTTGGAGCGAACAGGACTAGTGAGCTCTCTTTATTCACAGGCAGAAATACTTGCACAGCACCTGTGATTAATTTGAGATTATTATTTCCCCCTCTTTTTTTCCAATCCCACCTAAAAAAAAAAGAGTAAATCCCAGGGAGAGGTCTGTGATTACAAAAAGCATTCTGCCAATAAAACCTTAAACAGAGCATTACTGGTGCTTAAAATACCACATGAGCTGTTTTCTGGCAGCGGGACAAATTTGAGAAAGTAAAGGCAATGCGTTTGGATTTGTCTGGTCAGAAATAGTTCGGAAACAACAACGCATCCTGTGGTAGCAGTTGAAATGCGACGCGCGGGATGTTCGGTCTTTTCCCGTTGGGCAATTTCCAAAGGAGCTTACGGTGTAATATCCTGATGGCCGAGCACTTTGGAGCTGCAGTACGTGATTGATCGCCACCGGGAATGCATGAGATTCTGTGTTAAAGCCCGCCGCCAAGTTTGCTGTCTTCCGGTCGCCCTCTCTTGTGCCCGCTTGCGTATGAGGTAAACACACCTGCGCGTGCAATGTGCGCTTAGATTATTGTATTATCCTGATAAACCCGTTGCCGTAGTGAAAAGCATTTCAGACCGTTACGATCCCGTCTTCGTCTTCCGTCTTCCAGTCAAGCGCTTTCTCCCCGCTGGAAAGACCGATCCGAGAACTGAGCGTGCTCTTACTGCCAGTCATGATCCCGAGCAAGATTTTGGTTTACCGACGGCCTAACGGCAGCACGCGGACACAGGCCGTGCAGAGCACCAGGAGGCGCAAAAAATCCTGCGCAGACTTGTTCCATAACGGGTACCGGGTGAAGTTTGGTCACGGACTGGCTGCCGAGAAGGAAGACCGAGACAACCTGCGCGTTTCCGTCGCATCCTGTCTCCAGTTCCTCGCTAACTGGGGTAAGGCTGGGGGCAGATAGCAGCACAACGATGTACCCAAATGACGGGCTAGGAAATAACAAACAAACAAAAAACATTCCAGGGTAAAGACCATACTTTATAGTAGCATTGGTGCTTGTGTTTGATTTTGGTACCAGGATATACCTTATTTAAGGTGTAATGGTTCTTCAATCGGGTATATCAATATGAGAATTTTTGAACTTTGCAGCCAGTTCTGTGTTTAAGTGAACTGACGGTTTGGCGCTTAGATGATGTCACGACAGAATCTAATATGAAGAAAATGTGCCTAATTGCATTTGAGCACCGGAAAAAAAAACGGCTAATCGTCAGTGTAGAACATTATATACAGTCTGATGTGCTATGCCTTCTGTTTTAATGAAGATTAGTTATGCTAGCATGTTCTTTCAAATGGAATAATAATAATAATAATATAGTAATCGAGGTGAAGCTGTTTGTGCTGCACTGGGTAAATGAGAGACGGGACTGTGTTATTTGAGCAGCTGTGCAGCTGGCTTTGTCCGTGCAGCAGATGTGGCAGGTGTGGCAGTGGCGGTAATCTCTTCCTGGAGAAAGTTTGCAACCAATCAGAGGCCTGACTGTCACACCTACTGCTGGGAGCAGTTTTGTGCTGAACATCAAAATGGATGCTCTGTCTCCATGTCTGTGTTTAGCAATGAGATAACATTAGGTTTGTGTACTATACAACTTCCCGTAGAAAATGCCCTTAACAGCAAAAGCAGTGCAAGTGTTCACCTAGCCTGATTTCTTTTCAGTGTAATTGATTTAGGCCTAATTAGTTTTAAGAACTACTTTCCTTTTATTAATAGTTTGACCGCTCTGTCTTATCTTAAAATATATGTTTTATGTAACATTTTGGTTAACCACATAACCAGGTAGCAGATTCTAAACTTGTTCTGACTAAACTTATGCGCTCTGTATCACTCTAAGTTGTCCTACTCAAATAGTTCAAAGATCAGTTTCTTCATACAGCATCAGTTGTGTGCATATTCATCTGAAGGTTGGAATGCTGAAAGAGATTCAAATGTGGAATGGTGGTTGTTTGTTTTTTATGTATGTATGTATGTATGTTGTAATGTGAAGACAAAAAACTAATTTCCACCTAATGAGGACAATATAGTATATAGTTTAAAGTCATTAATTTACATCACTTAAAAATAGCAAAAGGCTGCAGAATATTGGATACTTATTTGAATGCTTTCTGTACTGCATGTCCATGATAAGTTAAGAAGTAACTTATACAAAGGATGCATCCTCCCAGTCTGGGGCTGCAGCAGCTGGATTTTGCTCAGTTAAGGTGCTGAGAAAACTGAAGCCGTGTGCAGGAAGGCCTCCAGGCAGAGATGATCTTACTAGCATGTTCTCAAACACCATAAACACGCTAGAGGCATGTTCTCAAACACCATAAACATGCTAGAGGCGTGTTCTCAAACACCATAAACACGCTAGAGGCGTGTTCTCAAACACCATAAACACGCTAGAGGCGTGTTCTCAAACACCATAAACACGCTAGAGGCGTGTTCTCAAACACCATAAACATGGTAGAGGCATGCTCTCAAACACCGTAAACACGCTAGAGGCATGTTCTCAAACACCATAAACATGCTAGAGGCATGTTCTCAAACACCATAAACACGGTAGAGGCATGCTCTCAAACACCGTAAACAAGGTAGAGGCATGCTCTCAAACACCGTAAACACGGTAGAGGCGTGTTCTCAGACACCGTAAACACGCTAGAGGCGTGTTCTCAAACACCATAAACACGCTAGAGGCGTGTTCTCAAACACCATAAACACGCTAGAGGCGTGTTCTCAAACAACATAAACACGCTAGAGGTGTGTTCTCAGACACCGTAAACACGCTAGAGGCTTGTTCTCGGACACCGTAAACACGCTAGAGGCTTGTTCTCGGACACCGTAAACACGCTAGAGGCGTGTTGGTCCTGGTGCTACACGCTGTAGGCCTGTGAATGAGCGCCTCGCACAGGCTCATCAAATTTTAACGATTGCAAGTGTTTACGTTCTCCTCAAATTTCTCAGGGTGATTATAGTTGTAGTTTTGCAGCTGCACAGTCTGCAGCTCTTCAGAAATCCTGTAGCCTCTCTAATCTTGGATTTAATCAGGCTCTGCCATTTCCAAATAGGCCGTTGCTCCATGTCTAATATCTATTTGGAGATGGGATTTTACTCTAATCTTTATGGCTGTGATGTTGATTTGTTTTTGAGTGCTTTTTTTGGATAGAGATTTTGTTCCCCAGATTAAAAATGGAATTGAATGATATTTTGATTTTTCTCTTGCAGGTCTGAGGTTCCTAAGAGCTTTAAGGTTGATACAGTTCTCAGAAATTTTACAATTTTTGAATATCTTAAAAACAAGGTAAGTTCACAGTTGATACTGTGGCATATGCATGAAAATTTCCTTATGAAGATATGCTACATTTGGAAAACAAAAGATGTTTTTTACTTTAGATTTAGTGATTCAAAATGATGAATTATGTATTTGTTTATTCTGTTCCTCAATTATTTGTGTTGTAAAAATTTGGTAAGAGTAAATCCTATGTACACAGGTATAGGTATAACTGAATTTGGACCAAATTAGCAAGCAGCTCAGTGCTTTCTTTTTTCCCCAATACATGTCATCTTTATTAATTGTTTGGACATTTAGGACAAGTATCATTATTGGGTTTTTATTTTAAGAGTTAACTTTGCCCTGGAAGAATAGCATGCATGTGCATAAACATAAACCTTGCTTAGTTTAAATGGAAAAAGTTAAAAAGCATGGGATGAATTCTTTAGCCATGTTTCTGTTGGCAGGTACAGCTCTGGCTCTTTGTGCCAAAATAAGCTTTTCATATTCACTTTGGCATTAATGAAGCAACTTACTTACGCATCCAAACTCCAAAGTGGGATTTTAAAATAAACATCCTTCTAACACCATTCACAAGTCTCCAAATACAGTGCATCAAAAAGCATTATTGGCGTATTGAAGCATTTTAACAGGACACTAATAACGACATTGCTAATTATTAATACCTCTTCTCATAGTTTTGTTGTGCTGCGTTAAGTTTTTTTTCCCCATTTGTAATGACTTGTTCATTGGGTCGTCATGAATTCACATGAAGGAATTTCTCAATAACTGGCCTGTTCATTCATTGTTAAGTTTATTTTTCTAAAATAAGTCACTGCAATACAGATTCACACATCATTGGAGAGTTGGGCTCTGGATATACCAATAATAAGCATGGAAGTGCAGTCTGTCATGTTGGTAATATTTTTGGGCCTTCTGAAAATAAACAGTGAAGTGTGCTGAAACTCAAGCAGATGGAAAAACACTCCATATTTTTGCCAGGTCACGATAGTGTTCCGTGTTGGATTTATTAGATTAGAAGTTGATGAATAAAACGTGTTGTATTTTGTTTCCAACAGCAACTCCATCAAGCTGGTGAACCTGTGTTCCATCTTTATTAGCACATGGCTAACGGCTGCAGGATTCATTCATCTGGTGAGCTATGTATCCATGCTAAAGGCTAACACTACAAATACACTCGAAATGTGTACAAATGCTAAAGGCTAACACTACAAATACACTCCAAATGTGTATCCAAGCTAAAGGCTAACACTACACATACACTGTAAATGTGTATCCAAGCTAAAGGCTAACACTACAAATATTATAAATACACTCCCATGTGTACCAATGCTAAAGGCTAACACTACACATACACTCTAAATGTGTGTCCAAGCTAAAGGCTAACACTACAAATATTATAAATACACTCCCATGTGTACCAATGCTAAAGGCTAACACTACAAAAAAAAACTCCAGATATGTACATAAACACTCACAAAGACACACACAGTTTAACTTGTTGAATTAACTTCACTAGTTTACCACTAGGTGGCAGCATGACCATTGCATCAGAAATAGAAAACATTTCTTTCTGGTCTTCTGTGCAGTTTAGACTGCCACTGACAAACCAGGAGTTATATTTGCATTGCCTGTTAATAATTATTATTTCTATTTGTAGTACAGTTTTGCATGCCCTGGCTTCAGGAAACTGCAGCTGTGCATTTTGGTTTATAAAGTCTTAAAGACAGATTGATAACGTGTTCTAGACCGTTTGGATTCCATGCGGCATTATGCCCGTTACATGTACTCCCTCGGTCTGCGTTTCAGGTGGAAAACTCAGGGGACCCTTGGGAAAACTTCCAGAATTCCCAATCACTTTCCTATTGGGAGTGTGTGTACTTACTAATGGTCACTATGTCCACTGTGGGATACGGAGATGTCTATGCAAGAACTACCCTGGGGCGCCTGTTCATGGTGTTCTTCATCCTCGGTGGTTTGGTAAAAATCAATTTTCTGTCCAGTACCCTCCCCCACCCCCCCACCCCCACCCTACATGCTAGTGCTCACCTCTATTTTCATTCTACCCTCATACCCCAAGTCCCACTCACTGCAGTAAGTGCTGCCAATGATACTCTTTCGATATGACTCCTCTCACCTCACTATCTATGTCTAGCAGTAGCATACTTGAGTTGTTTCTTCATGTCTTTTTACCATCATGGACGATATTTAACTGTCCTGTTATTTCTGATGTAGGTGTATTATTTATTGATGTTTCTAGTGGAATATTTTCAAACTTGACTGTAGATTGCATAAGACATAAAGTACAGTATGTCGTGATTCATGAAATATCAGATATTAATGTGAGACTGACGACTTGTTATACAGTTTAATAATACTGTTGCTGTTTCTTTTTTTAAGCAGTGTGCGGTTTCAGGAGCACCACACCCCCCCCCCCCCCCCCCAAAAAAAAAACCTTTCCCAAATTACAACAAACACAGTGGCAGGCCGACAGGCCATAGGGCTGCCTGACGGTAACCATAGCAACCAGCAGCCATGCCACACCCAATGAACTCAATATCAGAAAAATAAAAAAATTTGAACAGTTTAAAATTTGAAACGGCTATGGTTTGATGGATAGATTCCATTGAAACTTCTCTCAAATGTTCCGGAACTTGGTCTGGCTTTTTGGTATGCATTTATTTTTGTCTGCCACTTAATTATTAATTTTAGGGTTAATGTGAACTGTCAACAGAAATCAACCTTTCCTTTTTATAGAATAAAGTACCATGTACACCGATAGCAATAGCTGTCCTCTCTGCTTAGGATTCTGTAGTGAGTGAGAAGGTTTTGAGTTTTACCATGCGGTCACTCCGGAGGTCACACGTAGCT
This sequence comes from Anguilla anguilla, assembly GCF_013347855.1. Lineage (NCBI taxonomy): Eukaryota > Metazoa > Chordata > Actinopteri > Anguilliformes > Anguillidae > Anguilla > Anguilla anguilla. Next base: position 586,997 of record NC_049218.1, on the reverse strand, counting down.
TTTTGGAAAGCGGGGCTGTGAAGTTTGCAGAATGCATGCAGCTCGTTGTATGGCCGTCCTGACGAGTCTGAATGCGTTTCACAGCTGTGTGTCATCAGGCAGCTCTATGTACATCAGCCCGCCACATCATCAGTGTTTGTTGGACGAAACATGGCACAAAGGTTTTATTTATTTTTTTGATCCTTTCATCGTTGTGGAACGACGAACCTGCAACCTTAAAAACTGGGGCATTTTTCTGGACCGAATATTTTTTGCTTTGGCTTATTTTTTCAAAATAGTGCTCCGATAACATTATTGGCTGCATTTTTCATTGAGATTCTGGCTTTGGACAACCTGAACAAACTGCTCTATGACTCCTCTTATCGCCCCAGTTTTTTTTTTGCATTTCAAGACGCATGCAGACTTTTTTTTTTCTCCTCCGGACAGATCTAACGGATTTGCTTCCTCAGATCGAGATGTGCGCCCCCCCTCCAGGTGTCCGGGCTCGTGTTCAGTCTTCTCTCTGTCTCTATCTCCTTAGGCCATGTTTGCCAGCTACGTCCCTGAAATCATAGAGTTAATAGGAAACCGCAAGAAATATGGCGGGTCCTATAGCGCGGTAAACGGACGAAAGTAAGTACCCCGGCCGGCCCCGCCCCCCGGCTGGCCCCACCCCCACCCCCCCACGCCGCCCTCTGCATGCCCTCTCTCTCTCTCTCTTCTTCACGCATGTAGGCCATGTTCGCTCGCTACGTCCCAGAAATCGCCGCTCTCATCCTTAATCGGAGGAAGTATGGCGGGGGTTATAACTCCACCCGAGGCAGGAAGTAAGTCAGAAACGGACGAGGTGTGGTTGTGTCACTCCGCCCTTTTAAACAGGGGGGGTGGGGGGGGGGGGGGGTTGGTGCCGTAGTGACCGGAGACCTCGGCCCTGTAAGACATGCATGGCGTGCTGTTGCTGCTTGTGTGTCTCAGTGGATTGTGCTGTCTATACCGTCCCCACCACCCTAGTTTGTACTGTCCCCACCCCCTGGTCTGTACCACACCACCCCCCAGTCTGTACCCCTGCCCCCCCGTACCACACCCCCCCCCCGTGTCCCTGCTTCCGGTTCCCCGCTGAAGCTCTCATGGCTGCCCTCCTCTCTATGCAGTGTCAGATGTGTTTATTTATGTTCACATTGACTCCTGAAGGCCCATCGTAATGTCCGCCCTTCTCTGTAGAGCATGTCATTACTGCGTATATCTGTCACTCACAGGTAGCCATGAAAACTGTTCTAAACGCCCGCACAGAGCAGGTTTATATTTTACAGCCCAAAAAAAGCAAAAAGACATTCCAAAAATTCCATAATTGCCTGCTAAGTGTATGCTGGTCTGCTAAGTGTACGCTGGTCTGCTAAGTGTACGCTGGTCTGACTGATTCTGTGAGGCTTCTTTTCTCTCTTGCATGATCATTGTGGCCTTCGCAGTCAGCTGGACCAGCTTTTTCTGTCTGTATAATCTCTTGCCTGTTCTCTCTCTCTCTGTTGATGTCTGGTGGCTTTTTCATGGTCATGTATTTGCCCTGAGAAAAGCCACTGTGTTGTCCACCGCTGCTTGTCCGTGTCCCAGTCACAGAGCTGGCCTTCAGTCCGTGTCCCAGTCACGGAGCTGGCCTTCAGTCCGTGTCCCAGTCACGGAGCTGGTCTTCAGTCCGTGTCCCAGTCACGGAGCTGGTCTTCAGTCCGTGTCCCAGTCACGGAGCTGGTCTTCAGTCAGTGTCCCAATCACGGAGCTGGCCTTCAGTCAGTGTCCCAATCACGGAGCTGGCCTTCAGTCAGTGTCCCAATCACGGAGCTGGCCTTCAGTCCGTGTCCCAGTCACGGAGCTGGTCTTCAGTCAGTGTCCCAGTCACGGAGCTGGCCTTCAGTCCGTGTCCCAGTCACGGAGCTGGTCTTCAGTCAGTGTCCCAGTCACGGAGCTGGTCTTCAGTCCGTGTCCCAGTCACGGAGCTGGTCTGCAGTCCGTGTCCCAGTCACGGAGCTGGTCTGCAGTCCGTGTCCCAGTCACGGAGCTGGTCTGCAGTCCGTGTCCCAGTCACGGAGCTGGTCTTCAGTCCGTGTCCCAGTCACGGAGCTGGTCTTCAGTCCGTGTCCCAGTCACGGAGCTGGTCTTCAGTCCGTGTCCCAGTCACAGAGCTGCTCTTGACAGCAGTTGGCTTGCTCTTCCCCCCGGCCTGTGCCTTATTTGTCCACTTTGTGTTGCCGTAGTTGGCTTTGCTGGCTTTGCTTTCCCCGTAGCATTTATGAGGCTGTTGCGGACTCAGCCCGTGACCTGGCTGTACCTCGGCTTCTCGTCAGAGCAGAGATTTCCCTGAGATTTCCCCACTCACACGCGCCTCGTTTGGTTTTAATTTAAAAAGACAGTCTCTCTCCCAGACAGCTTGGGAGGAGGCGTTTGATCACGTAGAGTTTTCAGCAGGGCATGAAAATTGCACAACTCCCACCCCCCCAGTCCCCCCTCCCCCCAAATAAAAAGCCATTAGTGCCCTTTCGTTTGATGCTGTTTTCCCTGTCAGTGAAACAAGATTGATGAAATGTTATGCTTGGCATTGATTCTGAGTGTGGATTTACTGCGCGGTGTTGAGAGAGTGGCCTGTCAGAACCACTGAGTCTCTCTCTCTCTCTCTCTCTCTGCTCAGGCGTGCATATGGTTATAATTAGCGGTGAACAGCCCTACATTCACCAGTCAAGCTTAAATACCAGCAGCAAGCTTTGTATTAATATGTAAACATATACACAAGTGTGTGTGTGTCTGTGTGCATGCATATCATATATATATATATACACAGACACACATGCACAGAGAGAGAGAGACAAACTATTTTTCTCCATCAAGGTGGTCAAACCCGCAGAATGTCCCATCGTTTTCTTGAAAAGCCTTGCGTTATTAGAATCTGCAAATTATGTGCTCAAAAGATCAGCAAATTATGGGCTAGCATAGTGAGATCATTCCAATATGAAGGCAAAGGGAGTAGAGTGGTGATACGGTTGTGGTGTTGTAGCCGTTGCTGATGCTGGACTGCAGTGTTTTAGCTGCTTTTTTAGACTGTAGCGCATGCATGCTTCCGAACGCTTGCTCGCAGCCTCCCTGCTCTGCAGTCCTGTGTTGTGTGTCGTGTTGCTCGATGCTGTGATTGCTCATGTCGTTTAAGCATACTGTATTCTTCACAGTATGCTTTCTTTAGCGTTAAGTGTCCGAGCTGCAGAATGGGATATGCGCAGGACTTTCCGAGCTGCATTGTGGGATATGCGCAGGACTTTCCGAGCTGCATTATGGGATATGCGCAGGACTTTCCGAGCTGCATTATGGGATATGCGCAGGGCTTTTTCTGATGGCACTGAAGGGGGAATCACACCACACAACGTCAGCTTTTGGCAGGATTTGCATGTTGACAGAATTTGGCTAATTTCATATGATTTGGAAAAGGAAGCCAAATATAACTTCACAACCGAGAAGTGATGTAATTTTTTTTTTTTTTTAAACCTGCGCATAAGATAAATGCAATCAGGCTAATATGTGTCATTAAAGTTCTATGTGATTTTTGTTTTGAGGACGTGAGAAGACCTGTGTCTGTTTGGTTGGGGTGAGCCGACTTCAAAGTGCTACTGTTGCTAATATTTCTTCTTTTTTTGGCGAAGACTGGAATCTGTCCCGGGGCTTATGGAAATCTCTGAGAGAAGGGCCTGGATAGAGCACACTTTGTTCTTGTTTCAGTCTGAAACTTGATATAATCGTAGGATATAATCGTAGGATATATGCCACTTTTCAAGGTTATAACCCCCATCGTGTCAGTTTATACTTTTATGAAAGAAAAATTAACGGTTTGGATAGTCTGATATTTCCAAATTAAAACATTGGATCCTTCCAGGGGGAGGGAGAAAAATAAAAAAAAGATGTACTGGACATTTGAGACCAATAAGAGAGCACATTTATTTAAGCATTTATCTTAAATCAGAGCATGTTCTCAAATCAGATTATGGGTATATACTGTATGTACACATTTGTTTGGAAATGGTTTCTCTTGAAATTGTACAAAAACTACACACAAACGGGGATCATTTCCATTGGTCTGTCTTTTGCTCACATATTTTAGAACAGATCAAAGCTGTGCTTGCTGTATGTTTGATTTACATGTCACTCAGTACTTCAATCATGTTAATAATCACTGGTTTGAGAATGGGCAGTGGAACATTACACAGGCAGGGTTTGAGAATGGGCAGTGGAACATTACACAGACAGGGTTTGAGAATGGGCAGTGGAACATTACACAGGCAGGGTTTGAGAATGGGCAGGGGAACATTACACAGGCAGGGTTTGAGAATGGGCAGGGGAACATTACACAGGCAGGGTTTGAGAATGGGCAGTGGAACATTACACAGGCAGGGTTTGAGAATGGACAGTGGAACATTACACAGGCAGGGTTTGAGAATGGGCAGGGGAACATTACACAGGCAGGGTTTGAGAATGGGCAGGGGAACATTACACAGGCAGGGTTTGAGAATGGGCAGTGGAACATTACACAGGCAGGGTTTGAGAATGGGCAGTGGAACATTACACAGGCAGGGTTTGAGAATGGGCAGTGGAACATTACACAGGCAGGGTTTGAGAATGGGCAGTGGAACATTACACAGGCAGGGTTTGAGAATGGGCAGGGGAACATTACACAGGCAGGGTTTGAGAATGGGCAGTGGAACATTACACAGGCAGGGTTTGAGAATGGGCAGTGGAACATTGCACAGGCAGGGTTTGAGAATGGGCAGTGGAACATTACACAGGCAGGGTTTGAGAATGGGCAGTGGAACATTACACAGGCAGGGGTTGAGAATGGGCAGGGGAACATTACACAGACAGGGTTTGAGAATGGGCAGGGGAACATTACACAGGCATGGAAGTGGAATGACTAGGCAGCTGCTGACCCAAGTGCTTTTCGCGGATGAGCAGTGTGATGCTGTTCTGTTGTGACTTGTGCTTTCTTTAAGGGTAAGCTTATTTTTATTGTCTTGTTATGTTACTCTCTTAAGAATAGGCTTCTCTGTTTACAGGCACATTGTGGTCTGTGGTCATATAACGCTCGAAAGTGTATCCAACTTCCTGAAAGACTTCCTCCACAAGGACAGGGATGATGTCAATGTAGAAATTGTTTTTCTCCATAAGTAAGTAACACACACATTCACTGTGTACAAGTTCAAATGTTGGAAACAAAGTGGATTCCTTTTTTTAAGTAATAATAAAAAGAGGTGAACTGATTGTCTACATTACGTAACATATTAGTAGGCTAAGCCCCATTAATAAAGACTTATGCCAACTGGTATCTCACCATCCATATCCCAAGTCATTTCTTTAGATGCATGACATAGCATACACTACATGATCAAAAGTATCCGGACACCCCATTGTCTGGGGCTGTTTTTCATGGTTTTGGCTACGCCCCTTCGTTCCTTAGTCGATTCTGTGCTTCCCAAACAGTTTGGGGAAGGCCTTTTTCTGTTTCAACATGACAATCCTCCCAGGCACATGGCGAGGTCCATATAGAAATGGTTTTGTGGATAACCGTGTGGAAGAACTTGACAGACCTGCACATATGCTCCAACAACTAATATAAAGCCTTCCCTGAAGAGTGGAGCTTGTTACAGCAGCAAAGGGTGGACAAACAACATAACTACATATCAATTCCCAATATTTTGGATGAGATGTTGGGTGTCAGGTGTCCACATACTTTTGGCCATGTAGTGTGCCTTATGATAGTCAATGATGGTTGGCATACTTGTTTATTAATGATTATGAAATTCTTATGAATGTCTCATGTAGTTAATGTAGATTTTATAGTTATTGTAAAGCAGTATTCACTGAACTTAAGACTCTTTAATGTCCTCTGTTCTTATTAGCAATAGTTTTTATATCAGAGATCTAGAGTCCAAATCAGAAGCAGCCTGAAATTATAGTCTGTCTGAACTAATGTGCTTATAAGACCTGTAATAACTCCCTGTTTTTTCTGCTGCAGTATCTGTAGTAACTCTGTTTTTTCTGCTGCAGTATCTGTAGTAACTCTGTTCTTTCTGCTGCAGTATCTGTAGTAACCCTCTGTTCTTTCTGCTGCAGTATCTGTAGTAACTCTGTTCTTTCTGCTGCAGTATCTGTAGTAACTCTGTTCTTTCTGCTGCAGTATTTCCCCTAATCTTGAGCTGGAAGCCTTATTTAAGCGCCACTTCACTCAGGTGGAGTTTTACCAGGGATCTGTTCTCAATCCGCATGATCTGGCCAGAGTGAAGGTAACCAGCTTTATGTCCTCTTCATGCACCACATTAAACATTACACAGCTATTAAAGATACAGTTAAAGCTGTTTATGAAGAGTCTCACAAATGAGCCTCATAAGGCCTCATAAGGACATCTTAATAACCGCAACATAAATATTCAGATGTTTTATAACTGACAGTTCCATGACATGCTGGATCAAAATATCACGATCATTTCACTCATGATATACGTGCATATGACACATCTGCCAGCATCTGCTTCTGTGTGAACTAGAGTTATGTTCCCACTGATGAAACTCATTGTCAAATTATGTATTTTTTTGGAATCAACAATAATATTTTACCAAATCAATATCAATATTCCACTATCATGTCTGTTCCTGACCCAGCTGACCATGCATATGCTACAAATATTATTCCAAACAGTAACAGCATTTATATCTGAGTCAGTTTTGTGTATGTGGTGCTTGTTGTGCAGATACACAGTAATGCTGACTTTCTGTTGGATCCTCTGTGTAGATTGAGTCTGCTGATGCCTGTCTGATCCTGGCTAATAAATACTGTGCAGATCCTGATGCTGAAGACGCCTCCAATATCATGAGGTGAGAAGATGGCACTGCTCTTATTTAAAATGGCACTGAGCTTATGAGGCATTTATAGACACACTGAGCTTATGAGGCATTTATAGACACACTGGGCTTATGAGGCATTTATAACTACACTGAGCTTATGAAGCATTTATAACTACACTGAGCTTATGAGGCATTTATAGACACACTGGGCTTATGAAGTCAGAAAACAAACAAAAAAACTGCACTGCTGTTATGAAGCATGTATAACTACACTGCTGTTATGAAGCATGTATAACTACACTGAGTTTATCAAGCATTTATAACTACACTGAGTTTATGAAGCATGTATAACTACACTGAGTTTACGAGGCATTGAAAATGGCACTGCTCTTATGAAGCATTTCTAACTACACTGATTACGTAAGAGAGTGAGAACAAAAGTCCACTGTGTTTGTGGGGTGTTTTAACTACAGTGGTCTTAAGCTACAGGGGATTTTTCTCTGTGAAGCAGACTTAATCTGAAGACCATCTCTTGAGTAAAACCCACTGATGCCTGTCTCTGATTTCATAGGGTCATCTCCATCAAGAATTATCATCCAAAGATACGAATTATCACTCAGATGTTACAGTACCACAATAAGGTAGGAGGGGAAAGCCTCTTAATACTTCACTCTAGTGTAGTTATTAAAGGCAATGAGTGATTTATTCTTTGAAATGTAGTTTTAATATAATGTTTAAGATTATTGATACTGTTACATAATCTCAGAAGTAATTTCAGAGTAATCAAGTTTGTTTATTTGACATCCTCTAGTATCACACAGGTAAAAGCTTGTGACGTGCTTACAGTAAGTGTTAGCTGAGTCGGAAGCCTTATATAAAAATATTTCAAATGTTTTTTCCCCTCTGTGTTATTCATGTTAGTTGTACTACCAATAATGGTTATTCCCCAGACTTGAGACGCTGCAGTTTATGGACTTGTTTAGATTTGTTTATATTTTTCTTTGTCAAAATCTTTTTGGAAGTTGGGATAGGAATTTAGCATGTCTTTCTCTCCCCCCACCCCCCCAATACCCAAAGAGCTTGGAATGGGGGTTGTTGACAGTAGGCATAGGGAACGCTATTCCATTAGAGACAGGCGTAACCTGCTCTGCGCTGTGACGCTAGGCCCATCTGCTGAACATTCCGAGCTGGAACTGGAAGGAGGGGGACGATGCCATCTGCCTGGCCGAGCTGAAGGCTGGGTTCATCGCCCAGAGCTGCCTGGCCCAGGGTCTCTCCACCATGCTGGCCAACCTCTTCTCCATGAGGTCCTACATCAAGGTGAGTTCATCCTCAGTGCACAACCTCTTCTCCATGAGGTCCTACATCAAGGTGAGGTCATCCTCAGCGCACAACCTCTTCTCCATGAGGTCCTACATCAAGGTGAGGTCATCCTCAGTGCACACTGGGCCGTGGGGTCTGCCCAGCTCTGGTTCCTCACTTGGACGATTCCATCACTCATTAATCACCTGCCTTAACCTGTCAATGTTCAATCAAAAGCCTGTTTGGCGTGCTGTTCCTCAGTAAATCATCCTCTGGGCTCACAGTCCTGTTTTGGCCACATCCCTCATTCCATGGAAATGGTTCTGTCATTGTTAAGAAGTCATTTATATGCTCTATATTGGGTTTGCTTTTGTCTTTCATTGCTCTGATACAGCAGGTTGAACCATGTGTCCGAATATAAATCAGACCCCATCTGTAATGAAGATTATTTTGGTGTTGTAGTCATCTGAAGTAAAGTTGCCCGTGGAAATGCTTTTTCTTATCAGTATGAATGATGGTTCTGGAGAATTGTGTGCTTAATTGGTGCCAAAGTAAATGAATGTCCACACTGTAGTATACACACCAGGGGAGGCTTCTGAATTACAGAAGTTCGCAGTGTTATCATCTTTTCACCACGTTATTGCTTTCACAGCAAAATGCAACCAAGTAGGGACACAGCAGCTAGACAATAACACGCATGATTAGACAATGACATGAAACTCAATGCACCATCGCGGTTGTATGCCTTGGTTATATATCTTGGTTATGATATTTGGTTATTTTTCTTGGTTATTTCTCCTGCTTACATCTTTGTTATAGTACTTTGCTGAAGCTGCTGTTTATAAAGAAAAGGCTTGTGCTTTTCAACCCTGGAATTGAGGGCAACCAAAATATAATAATAAAGATGATAAAAGCAGTAGCCCTGAATGCTTTGGTTTTAAATGCACTGTTTATGAAGAGTTCAGATAAAGACTCAACCGTAAGGAAGTGGAGGATTTCAGCATTTTCTTAATCATTGATGGGCTTTGCCGTTAGTCTTAAACTTCAGATTATACAAACTATGGTGGTTATTTTATTTGAGTTCAGTATTATTATGCTGTAAAACCAGGAGTCAGCACAGTGGGTTGTGCAGGGAAGTTGAAAGGTTTATTTGGGCCCTATTAAATTTCCAAGCTAATGGTCAAAGGCAGCAATGCAAACTGTGCTACAAGTGTGAATATTTTTAACATCATATAAAATGACCTTTCTTTGTATGTAGCACCATGATGACTGAATCAAAATGCAGGCCCCATATATTGATGTATAATTACAGTCCAGTGAATGTCTGTGTTGGTCCTGTGAATTGCCAAGGTCAAAAACTCAAGGAAAAAAAACAAAGAAAGAAAAAATGAAAGTCAGATAAATCCAAAAGGGCATAAACCCGTCGGCATTTACTGTAAACCGCTGTTTAAAAATATTTCTGAAAGGTTTAGGCCCTGGTCAGCTTAACCCCCCTGGTCAGCTTAACCCAATTTAAAGTCTTTGGTTCATTACACACGAGTTTGCAGTGCTGTGAATCGTGCAGACTGAAAGCTCAATCTGTAATTTAAGACAAACAGAAAACCAAGATGTTTTATTTGACGTGTACCATTTTCGGTTTTTACGAGATAATGGGCACGTATTGAATCTTTTATTTAACTTTTGGCCACCAATCAGACAGATTGACTTGAGCCAAGATGAATTATAACATGCAATTAATATAGGGGAAATTTTGACCATGGGACAGGTTAAGGGGCACCCCTACATGCATTGATGCACGATTAAATATATCCTATAATTATGACTTCTCTTCCCAAAGTCTTGGCACTTCCTCGAATATGGAGATGGACAGACACCCGCAGTAGATGTTCTTACTTTTCAGAACTTTCATAATTGAGATACTATTTTGGATCCAGTAAAATGCTGTCTGTCATCGCAAGGCTCAATTTAGATGTGGCTATGATACTGCACTGTCAAAACTGTGACCAATGTGTCCTTCCATAGAGGGGTGATTAAAAATAATGGCCAGGTCAAATACACAGAAGTAGTACTTTTATTTTTAAATCGACCTAAAAACAGGATCATACACTTACGAAATATCAGAAGGAAGGATTAAACTCAAAGCTCTTGGAGTGAAGTTCTGGATTAAACTCAAAGCTCTCTGAGTTCTTGTAGTCATCGTAACGTGTTTGATTTCTTCCGACACACATCCTTATATACCTGGGCTATCTAATGACAAACATATGCAGTCCTAAAAAAATTATTATCTTAACACATACTGTATAATTTAATATGTTCAGGAAACTATTTCCATACCATGGGTTTTATGTCATTTTGGAATGCAATAATTGAATGTGATGTATTTGGCCATTTTTAGACTGTCTGTGCCCTAATTTACATAACGTGAAGCATTCACAGGTTTTACCAGCTGAAAGTGTGACCTGTTTCAGTTTGCATTTGTGCCTGAGTGATCATAAAGAGCTTGCTATTGAAGGTGTAGCTGCGTGAGCTACTTCTGGCTTCCTATCCTGAGTCTGTTTTTAGTAGGTAGTTTAAAGTTTGTTATCTGAGGTTTGACTGTATTAACTGTATCATCTAATGTATTATCAACTAAATGTTTTAGGCCATTATGCAATAGTAATACGTAGTGAAGTACTACACCATTTTGAGCGATAGTACTGCCATTTTACAGAATCAATCATGATATCTGCAGAACATTGGTGCTTTATTTCACAGTGTATGTACATGTTGATGCATCTATGTGTCTCCTGTGACTTATGAACTCGTTGGGAAGTATTGAGTTTTAAACCTTCTCTTTTCTAGATCGAAGAGGACACATGGCAGAAATATTATCTGGAAGGAGTAGCCAATGAAATGTACACAGAGTACCTGTCTAGTGCCTTCGTAGGCCTGTCGTTTCCTATGGTTTGTGAGTAAGTGCGCTGCCTTTATTCTCCATTTCATCCATGAGAATGACTGTGCTACAGTAGATCAGACTGTGTTTAATAGAGTTACTATGTTTGAAGTTGCCCCTCATTTCTAATACTATCACTATGATTACACCTACAATTAATATACCCAGTGAAGTTTTTTGAGGTCAGAAGCTGGTGAAACTCAGTCGAGGCGTTCAGGTTAGAACCCGGCTGCATTAGGTGAACAGTGAAAGCTTTCCAGGCAGCTGGGATGTAGCCTGGCTATAAAATCAGTGCTCCGGGTGTGAACTGAGCTAAAATGGGGTTAACCTAGTCTGTTTATGTCAGAACGTCTCTCAGCCTATATTCCCACCCCTCTAGACGTCTACATTGCGGCTTTTTCTCACTGTATCTCTACCATTTCAGTGCCTGTTTCTGTTCTCCTAGTACTGCAGCTGCTGGTTATGGCACTAGTACATTAGTTAGTACTGATAATGGCAGTCAAATAGACTGTCTGTCAAATCTGACATTTTAAAGAGAAGTCAGGGCATTGGGCATTGCAGAGCAATAATTAGCTCAGTGTTTGGTCTGACAACTGAACACAGTAAATTCAGCCTGTATTGTTTTATATACATTCCAGTCCTATTTGCATTATTACAACAATGACTCAAATGTAATATTTATTTCAGTGGTGAATTACGTGGTCTTAATAATGATAAAGTGCACGTTCTGAGTGTTGTTTTAATGTGAATTACAGTTTTTAACCATGTTTGTGCCTCAGATTGTGCTATGTGAAGCTGAAGCTTTTGTTGATAGCCATTGAGTACAAGTCAGAACAAAGAGAAAGCAGGTGAGAACTGCCCTGGTCTTCCTTTTTAAAACTGTTCTTAAATTTCTCTCACTACGGAGAAATATTGATGGTAAAACTGTTGAGCAATCAAATCATTTGATTTGTGATTTCTTTCCTATTTCACATTTCTCAAGAATTATATTGTCTACATCATTCTCTAATTCTATTTTCTGTTATTAAATAATATGATATGAATGATGCATATATTTTTTATTTTACCATTTTAGGAAATTTCTAAACTGTTTTCTTCTGTCATAAATTTAATCTTGAATGAATTACAGTAAATTGAAAGATTAGTTTAAATTCAAGACAACCGTTAAGGAACTGTTATCAGACTTAATGTGATTCCTTTCTAAAAACAATCCCAGTGAAAGACGTCCTGTGATCTGAATTTTAAAGTGTACGGCAGAGCTTGTTTTAACTTGCAGTCCACCTTAAAGCAGACGATAACGACCAGCCTATAATCGCACGGAAACCCTGAGCGGCCGCCAGCTAACGACTGGCTAGCGGTATTTCCCAAAGTTCACTGCAACCCTATTTGTGGGCAGTCTGCTCCCTGGGCTCTATTTAACGCACAGTCAGCGAAGACAGATTTTCAGATTTTTCCAATTTTCTGTAATTTATCAGCACAAACTTACACGGTGCTGTGGGTAGTATTTATCTCTGGGCTGAAGATGTGGCAAAGAGAAAGGTTCCACAGTCTCTTTAAAGGGACATTACACTTTGGTATAATACAGTGTTGTGGAGCTGAAGCCCATTGTGCGATGCATTGTGTTTGCATTGCGTGAATACAGCCGACAACCGTTCCTCCAGGTTTTCAGGTTCCCAATTCACTCCCGTTCATTTTCACGACCTCACCAAAGTTAATCGTTCAGGACGGGCACAGCTGAAGTCGCCAGTATTCACGCAATGCAAATACAATGGGGTAAGCTCCACCAAATTAATTGCGTTATACCAAAGTGAAATATCCCTTTAACAAGACTGTGGAACCTTTCTCTTTTATAACCCTTAGGAAAGTCGATTTTTTTCAACACGCCCGTTTCAAGGAGTTCTGGCCTCTCCTCACCCCAGTGATTTTGACCTGCTCTGCGTCGTCGTAGAAACAGAGTCCCAGGAGTTACGCTGTCCTCATTAATAGTGTTCCTGTGACATTTTGTTGACTACATATTGAACCATGATAACTATTGACATGAAGTACTGTGTCTCAGCAACCTTCAGCTGCTACACCCCCTCTCATTGCGCGCGTGCGGTCTCTCTGTGTAGAGCTCCTGTCGGAATGCAGCTGTTCTGTTGCCATGGTATCTGCGCAGGGTTCTGAGTGTGTGTCGCACAGATTGGGAGTGTCAGTCTCTGCCTGTATTCCTCCTGTGGTGTCGTCCCTGATTGGCTGATGTTGTGAGAGGACCTGGGTCCCGCTCATCATTCAGAGCTCCATTCTGTCACTGTGCTGTGGGATGTGTGTCAAGCACACTGACACCTCGTAGGGTTAATGCCGCTGTTTTGGGTTTTATTTATTTATTCATTTATTTACAGTTTATCATAAAGAATAACATTCTTTTTGCAATTCAGGCATTTTTCAATTCAGAATTTACAAACACTGTGCATGCTAAAATCATCCCATTTTCCATTTTATTAAATATATCTTGCATATGCATGATCTTTTAATAGTCATTAACAGACACATGCATATGTACAGTATATCCATAACCCAAACACCACATTTTATTTTCACTATTTATTTCACTATCTCTACCACCTTTTTTCTCTAGCTTTTTCCATTTTAACTCCTTCACTGCCAATTTGCTTCTGGAAATTATTTACTGACATTTTTTGTAGGGGAGGGTGGGGACTGCATATTTAAACATTTCATAATGTGTCACAAACTGAAGTGCCTTTTCCACTCCCTTAAATTAAATGGAGCAAAACTGAGCTGTAATTGTTGGGTGCAACTATTATACAGTTTCTTCTGTTTTACATTTTTCTTAAGTAAGAATGGACACCCATTACACCATAGTGAAAAGGTTTAAATGGTTGTGATTGGCGGAAGTAGTAATTTCCTTTGCTTCCTTGGTTTCCTGTAAAATGGCTGTTATTTTAATGATGTAATTTCCTGCTAGCTGCCTTATTGTCTTATTTGGGAGGGACAGTGGCCCCCTTATGCTGCTTCAGTGGGACAGGGTGTATTCCTGCCTCTTGCCCAATGCATGCAGACCTTTGCAACCCTGCCCAGGAATAAGCGGCTTAGATAATGGATGGATGCAGGGATATTATTTTTGTGGTTTTGTCAGTTAGTGCTTTTGGACGGCGAGGGTGCACAAAGTTGGCGGATCACTTCAATCAATCAATCAATCAATTTTTATTTGTATAGCGCTTTGTCACAAAGAGTAAGACACTTCAGGTCTGTTTATATCACATCACACAGCTTATCAGAGCAGAGACTACCCCCCCTTGACCATTATTTAGCTTGCTGATGTCACTGATGGTCACAAATATACTGCCTTGTGTGGCTTCTAAATTACAAATGTAACAGCAAAGTGACAGGACAAACGAGAGTGAAAATCCTGACCTCACTTCACGGGCCTGGCCTGAAATGAGGAACACTGGAGCACACTTTGCCCAGGGCAAGAACACTGGAGCACACTTTGCCCAGGGCAAGAACACTGGAGCACACTTTGCCCAGGGCAAGAACACTGGAGCACACTTTGCCCAGGGCGAAAGGCACTGTTTAATTAACAGGGTTGGACAACTTCAGTGGGGAAATTATTATTATTATTTTTTTAATTAATGCCATTGTTTGGTCAAAACTACCATAGGCACTTCTCTGACACTTATAAAATGTCTCCTCTTACTTTATGTTCATAATCTCATGCAAGTGTTTGATTTTGGATTTTTTTGTTTCTTGTTGTTCACAGAAGCCGAAAGCGGTATGCCTTCTTCATTGTCTTACCTACCGAGCTCAGATCCATCCTCACTGCTTTAGATCCTCCGGGCCTAAATGACAGGATAATCACCCCTGACCCCTCACCCCTGATCCCTCACCCCTGACCCCTCACCCCTGATCCCTCTCTCATTTATCTTTACAAATAGGCCTAATGCACTAACTTCTTTGCAGGCAGAGAGAGAGTAGTATATTTTTACTCTTGTCTTTGGTGCTTGCCGTTGGTACACCCAGGCTGATAGGCCTCTCCATGTTGACTTCCTGTTTGGTTTGTCACCCTCTGTCTGCCTTATTTACTTATTTATTTCTCTCTTGGTTTTTCTCCAGTGTCCGTCAGCTGTTAATGTGTGCATTTCTTTGTCCAGACTAATTTTTTGTTTCCTTCCTGGTGTTGCTGTTTGTCTTCTTTTCGCAATCAAAAAAAGTACTTCATGTTCTTATAGTTTCATTTCACATATCGAAGCCAAGAAAATTAAATAATCTTTAATATTTGTTTCTTTCTTTTGTTTTCTTGTAAACATGGAATCAGCAAGGATTGCTTATAATGGCAATTTTTATACATGTTCAGTGCCTCTGTTTTACTAATCCAGTACTCAAAATACAGAACTTCATCATCACTAAAATGGCAAACTTTTGTTCGCATATTTCCTTTCAGTATTTCATGCTTTTTACGTTACCTTCTCATGCTTCTCATGTTAAACATTTCTGCACTAAATGATGTTAAGCATGTGAACAACACATTTTTGGATACTTTTATATTATCCAAATTTGCTAAATAGTTAAATTTAACACAATACAATTTGTAAAAGTTTCATTTCTGCTCTCCATAACTTATTTTCATACCACGTGCGTGTGTGTTCACAACACACTCTCTCACTCTGTACCCTTAGTGCTTGTGTGTCTTTGAGTAGATGTTTCTTAAAGTGAGGTCACTTCCTGTCAGTTTGGTGTTTAATGATCCAACTGCAGAGAAGTTACTGCAACAGTTAGCATCTACGTAATCTGCTGTGGTTGCCACACGTTTATTTATTGTTTTCTCACACTTGGTAACAGCATGTTTGAATGTACAGTCGTTTGAAATGTGTGAAGTGTGCCTTGTTTCCCACAATTTGAGGTTCTGATAATGACTGGCTTTGCAACTAGTGTAAATTAGAATCCGTTTTCTGTTGTTAAAATTAGTAACATGATCAAGCACCACGTGTACATGCTGACTGTGTCTGGTCTGGTAATCTGTAAAGTGGTGGATATCTCAGATGTGGGGAGCAAGCGTTTGTCTCTGGTGTTTGTAGTGTTTTTGGGGATTTTCTCTCTTATTTTATGGCATGCCTGTTGTGTGACTCCCTTGGTGCTCGCAGGGCCATTCGCACTACTCCAAAGCTTTAAACTCTTAATGATAACCAAATGAAATCAATACGGGATTTAAGACACAGGCTTCTTTTAATATTTACATCACCAAAATATATTTTAAATTGATCATTGATTTCAGTTCTTCTATTTGGCTATCTTTTGCGGCTGAAATCTTTGCGGTGGATTGAATTGCCCTTGGGTCGTAGTTTGGTGGTGATGTTTGTGGATCTGTGTAGAGCCCAGCGGAAAGGCCCAGGAAGTGATCAGATAGTGGGAATGTCAGCCAGTTTATTTTGGCTATCGAGGTGTTTGCACGAGCCAATATGCAGTACAGTATTAGAAATGATTGTTGAGATGCTCACTAATGTAGTCATCTTGGCTGATGAGTTTTTTTTAATTTTTATATGAGCCTGTATAGGGATGCAAGCAGGGATTTCGGGCTCCATTAAAAGATCTCACATTTGCCCCTACCACCCCAGGAAAGCCCCAGTCAGGGCTCTTGGTGTGACCCCCCTCCCCACGTGTGTGCTTCAGCTCATGCCGCAGTACCAGGCCTCCTCCTCTGGGCTCTCTCAGTACAGACACAGACGTGGAAGATCGTCTGCTCAGTGTCTCAGTCTCTGTCGTTTACGATCATTGATGATTCCTATTAACAGGCAACCATTAATGAGAATGTGTGTGTTGTCCCGTCTCAGTCTAATTAATGGGGAATGATACATTTTTTCAGTATGCGCTCTTATTCCTTTTTGCAGGTAATGAATAATCTAATGATTTGGCTTGCAGAGGCTCCCTTTCAGTTTCCTTTGTGCCATAATGGGAGTTTCTTATAAGGATTCAGAGGACTAGTAATATAATGATAGTGATTATATTTTCTGCGATAGCTAACCACTGTTTCTAATGAAGGGAATGCTATAACTGTACCAAAATTGCGGTAAGCGTCCACATACAAATAAACAAATCACCTTATTTGTCTTAAAATGAACCCTTGTTCCTACATTTTGGACACGCGTCATGTTCTAAACATCTAAAGGTACTTTGTGAAGTCTAGCATTCCTCATCTGGCTTTTCAAAGGCTTTTTGACCGTTCTCAAATTTCACTAGTCATTATAAAATAGTCAAATAGTCATTAGTTGTCTGTTCATTCCTTGGCATTTTCATACTTAAAGTGTAAGTAGAGTATCAGCATTCTATAACTGTCTGATACAATTGTGTATTCAAGAGCAGTGACTGAAAGTACTTTGTCACAGCAATTTTAATTCTCTTTTCAGATAATTAAAATTTCCAGTCCTGCGCCTGTGTATTTTGTTTGTATGTGTCTAGCCTGCATACCAGTTTACACGTAACGGTTTTGTGGTGGTACTAACCGTTTCATACCAATAACACCTCACAGCCTTAATGTGCTACAGTATCTTAGTCATCAGTCTCCTTACAGCAAACAAAAGGACAAGAAATCTTTCACTAAATTTTTTTATCTCCGGATAAAGGTTTTATATATTTGTTTGTACCATTCCTCTTGATTAGCGTGTTTGGATGTTAGTGATTAATTGCCAAAGCTAATGAGTAATTTCTGTGTGTTACATCAGTATTCTTATCAACCCTGGGAACCACGTAAAGATGCAGGAAGGGACCTTAGGATTCTTCATCGCCAGCGATGCCAAAGAAGTGAAGAGGTAAATCTGCCTCCATCTCACATTTTATATCAAATAACCAACCACTGACATATTAATTTTTCTTTTTATTTGCTATATGGAACTTCTGAATATTGAGTATAAGAACTATCAGTACATTTTAGGTAATAACAGTACACTAATGCTGGCCATGATGTATGCATGTATTCTCTGTTTGTAGAGAATCCAGTAAAGATGATTAAGGTGTTGCAGATGAATCCAGGAGGGCTGTTGCAGTTTAAATGAACAGTTTATTCTGCTCCACACACAGTATACCTGGGAGAAATCACAAATGTGCCACATAACTAATGAATGCTTTATCAGCCGAACACCACAGTGGCCAAACGTTTGTGTCTCATTACATTTGTGGAAAGTGAGGACATTGTCGTTTTTTCCTGTCATGATTCTCCTTAGGGCATTTTTCTACTGCAAAGCGTGTCATGATGACATCACAGACCCCAAAAGGATCAAAAAGTGTGGCTGCAAGCGGTGTAAGTGTGCCTCCGTTCCCGTGCCGACGGTCGTCATGGCGACCTGTTTGTGATCGCTCCACTTCAGCAGCAGCCTGTGTGGAATATTTCAGCAGTTACAGTACATGTGAAACTTGCATTTAAACGTACATTAATAATTTGTCTAAAAATGTGAATGTTTATTTCTGGGGAATGTGTTTTATTTTGCCTTTTTCCAGTTTAAAATCTTCACAGATGTTAGTTGGCAGTGTTTGGTTCCATTGATCTGTAATATGCTTGACTGTGTGAGAGCATGCTAGGACATGTATGTCATCTAGCAGAGGTCATGCACATTTTTTATTTTATTTTTTCTTGTGGTTTCCTTTACAGGAATGCAATGACTAAATTTTGTAAATACACAGACTTTTGTAAAAATCAAAGGATACAGATTGAGCAGGAGCAAAAATATATATTTTTTCATAAGGATTGTAGTGAAGGGTTTGGAAATGGCCAGAATACTGATAAGGAATGACTTTAAAGGGATAGTTTACTTTTGTGTGCACTTTCTTGGTGCATGTTTTTTTATTGTTCTGACAGTTTGTCTGTGTGATGAAGGTTGTTTTAGGTATTTACAGAAGTTTCTAGCATCCTGCTGGCTTTGCAGTGGCTTGTATTGGGCATTTGGGGGTTTGCGGTTCAAAGCCAGAAAATACAAAGCAGACTCCGGTGCAGCTTGTACTGCAGCATTATGGCTCCAGAGATTGTTTGTGTGAATATTACCCGATTATTCTTCAGAAATTATGTTCAATCTTATTTTCAGCTGGAACTGCTTCCTGTGGTACATGCAACCTGAGACCACTGCCCTCAAGGAAAGAAGTACCGACACAATATAAAAACTGATATTTATGATTATAATTGTGAACAAATTGTTATAAAATTGATCTGTTCCTATGTAGGGCCTCAGGAAACATAACGTCCCTGTACAAGCTGCTTTCAAAACCCCAAATGCCCCTGTACCCACCACTGTAAATCATCAGAAACTTCTGGGAATTTCTAAAATGTCCTTCCTTGCACATCCCAACTGTACAGAGCAATCGAAAACATGCCAACAAAACTGAAATAATGTTTTTTTTTAAAAAAGAGCCAGAAAGTGAGCTGTCCCTTTAAGAGGCAGCCGCTCGCTGCCGATGCAGTGTCAGATGGATATAGAGCCGGCCTGACGTGATTGGCAGCGCTCCAGGACAGCACTGTCAGTTTGTGTGAATATGGCGGGAATGGGCGAAGCTCCGCCTCTCGGAGTAATTGGGTCACAGGTCAAGCACCCCGCTGGCCTGTCCCGTCTGCACCCCGCTGGCCTGTCCCGTCTGCACTGCCACCCACATCTCCACCAGGCACACTAGAGTCAGTTGGATTTGCTGGTTCAGTGCTAAAGTCGTTGCAGTGCATTTAGACATATTCCAGGCAGTGCAGGTGCATTAATTACTTATTGAGTCAGTTTCACAGACACAGATTGAGCCCAGTCCTGGACTAAATTCAGTTCTGAGTGGAGATTCACCATACAGAACTGAATTTAGTCCAGGACTAAGCTTAACCAGTGTCTGTGAGACCAGCCCACAGTATAGTCATTTTGATCATTTTTTGACGGGAGAAAGAGCTGCTGATGGAGGTGCTCTGGTTTTAACTGGATCATTATTACTCCTAAATAACAGCTAGAGGTAGAGTACAGGCTTAATATTTCTGACCTTGAGTTCAGATGTAGAACTGGTAAAATGGGGTGAGATTAGTAATCAGCAGTTCATGAAACAAAGATGAAAATTAGCACGTGAGATCAGTTTTTCAGCGTTTATGAAAAGACAGACATTTTTTCTTTTCTATAAGAGGTAGTAACACCAGAACTCCAGTGTGACATTGTGGTTACGTGACCTAAACAAACACTTGTCCAAACCGGTTAACCACAAAATGAATGATTTAAAAAAATGTATCAGTAAAGTTCAAGGACAATTACTTTAAGAGCTTTATGCAGACAATTTGCAGAACTACAGAATTTCAAGCATTGCTCATAAGAAACCTCTGGCATATGAATTTTTTGTGAAATATAAAATTCATATGCTGGAGGTTTCTTAATGCCACGTTATATTGGTTTTATTTATTTATTTTTTTTACTGTGAACTGTTTCTTAACCCCAAATTTATACTTTGATTTGAAGTAATGTTAATGTCATCGGTGATGTCTGCAAAGATGTGGATGGTCTTGCAAAGAGATGTCAGTTCCATTACTGCTCTGGAAAATCTGTTTCCTCCTTTTCTTATGACCGTTGACGTACTTTTGATGTTTTGATTTGTTTTGTTTTTGTCCTCGCTGCCTTGGAATTCTCCACTATGTTTTAACTTCTGACTGGTAGTGATATATTGTGAGTAAAAGCAGGTTCCCCTTTGACCAGAGTACAGTGCTCCACTGTCTTTCCTCCACAGATAGCTTCTGTAAATGTTGCATGTACCAGTGTACTGTAGCCTCTGCATCCTCACCCCTCATCTCTACCCTGTCTTCAGATCAGAAAGATTCAGGCTTAATTATGAGAACAGATTAAGTAACATTGTGTATGTTAGAAGGAACATTAGTCACATATAAGTCAGTTTCATTTTTAATTAGATTGCAGACACGCCCCCCAGCTGTGCTTCTTTCAAAGGGAAGCCTGAAAGTGATTATAGAAGCCCCCATTATACCCGCTGCCCCAGAGCACCATGGGAAGGATATCAGAGCAGAACGTGGCGACAGTGTTGAGATGCACAGCTCAGCTTCAGGAGCGTTCGTGTCGGATTCGACTGAACAGAGAAAACGCGACTCCAGCCACTTACATCCACCCGCCTGCCGTCTGAGCTCATTTCACCAGCTGCTGTCCTTTTGCAACGGAGAAAAAAAAACGTTCAGTGGGAAGTTCATCAGATCTTCAGCCGCTAATGCGCGGTGCCGTCGCCACACAGTCAGACAGTCTGTTCCCGTCCGCCTCGCGCCTCGCGCCTCTCCCCGCCCGGGTCACAGCGCCGAGCTTCTCTGTACGCGCGCGTCTCCCGCACTCCGCAAATTTAAATGACCCCGTCCCCGTTTCAGTTCCCGATCGTACCCGAGCCCGTTTCGCTCGCTGCCTGTAAGTCTGTTCCTGTAAGGCTTACCGTGTCACGGCTGAACGCGCGCCGCTGTGTGGAGACCTGCCACTAGATGTCCTCATAGCTCTTTTGCTGTTGTGTGAAATCCGAAATGCGCACTGATCTCCTCAGATACCTGCATGCAGGAATGCGACCAGCAGAACGTGTTATTTAATGTGTTAATGTAGCTACTCAGAGTGCGTTAACTTTAGAAATTTTCCTAACTACAGAAGGACTTTTACTTTTATTTGGGTCAGTTTTCGTTTTTATGTGGGTGATTTTGATTTGTAGACTTTTTTTTCTAGTTATTATGCAAGACTACATAGCATTTACATTAAGTGTTAACGTTAAGTCTGAAAACATGTCATTTATATATCAGCTAGACCGGTTCCAAGCTGGTCCAAAGATGTGTGTGTTGGGTGTTTGCGTAGGGTTTCTCTTAATAAGTGTAACTGTAAGTGTAAAACTATCACAAAATACGCAATCTGGATTTATCTAATTTTAGCATAGCTTTATTTAATGTAATGTTTATTTGTGGTGCCATTAATGACCTTTTGTACTGTAATTACAAATGGGGAAGAGTGACACAGTACAGTGTATTTAAATTATTTTGTGAAAGTGAAAGCAGATCATTCAGTATACAGTAGTATGGGCCTACTTTGTTATTTGCTCTTTGTTATGTGGGACATTTGGATTTACAAAAGCATAACTCTGTCAGGATCAACTGTCCTTAAGTATTTTACAATCGTCAAGGTCCAAGTTTTCTTTCCGCTTGAAACACGGCAGAATATTTCCCATTACTTTATTAGTACATTATGTGAATTGTGGCCTTTTTGAGGAAACAGAACGTCAGTTCGATTGCGTTTCATCCTGGTTTCCCTGCTTTGTATTTCTTTTGGGGGATCATTTTTGACATGTTGATTAGTTGTACTTTGCCGAAGTGGCGTGGTCTCATGTTTGGTCAGTCGATGTTTCTGCTGATGGCATTCCTGCTGGATAAGGTTACGCTTTACCCCGAGGGCTCAGTGCAGAGTTTGGTATGACATCATTTAAACCACGTCCAATCACTCGGTCTCGTGTTTCATATCCCTTTGTGTTTTTCGGACTAACATTGCGAACATGCTGCACTCCTAACGAATGTAGATTAATTACTGCAGTAGTCGGTGCAGCATGATCTCTTGCCGTTCATGTCTGATTGCTTACGCTGTCTGATCCCCAGAACAGTTTGATTTGTTTCTTTTGTCATGAAGAATCGATCTGCCTTTCTGCATGCCGATAGCCACCAGTCCCAGCTATTATGCATGGTTTTCTATAAACAACAGTCCCAGAGGTCTTTGTTTTGGAGCCATTTTTCTCGAAGCCCTTTCTCTCCAGAGCGGGGCACTTAAATTGTCCACTTAATTTGGGTTCATTTTTACAAATAGCATTTAGAAAAGCCCGCGGTCTCCCCAGATTGCATTTCTTAAAAGTGCCAGACTCCATTACAGCTGGCTTGCAAAGTGCCACCGGGCCTGGGACTGTTACCCCCCACCGCCCCCACCACCCCCCCACTGCCCCCACCCCCCCAAACCCCAAACCCCCCCCCCCGCCCCCACCAGCATGGCGGAAATCGGCAGCTGTGCTGTTTCACTGCAAGCCCCCCCCCCCCGCTCTGAGAGGCGCACTGACACCTGCTCGTCTACACCAGTAAACCCTCTACACCTGAGACTGCACACCTGAGACTATACCAGTACACCCCCTACACACCTGAGACTGCACACCTGAGACTATACCAGTACACCCCCTACACACCTGAGACTGCACACCTGACTCTATACCAGTACACGCCCTACACACCTGAGACTACACCAGTAAACCGTCTACACCTGAGACTATACCAGTACACCCCCTACACACCTGAGACTATACCAGTACACCCCCTACACACCTGAGACTATACCAGTACACCCCCTACACACCTGAGACTATACCAGTACACCCCCTACACACCTGAGACTATACCAGTACATCCCCTACACACCTGATACTATACCAGTACACCCCCTACACACCTGAGACTACACCAGTACACCCCCTACACACCTGAAACTGCACACCTGAGACTATACCAGTACACCCCCTACACACCTGAGACTGCACACCTGAGAATATACCAGTACACCCCCTACACACCTGATACTATACCAGTACACCCCCTACACACCTGAGACTACACCAGTACACCCCCTACACACCTGATACTACACCAGTACACCCCTACACACCTGAGACTACACCAGTACACTGTCTACACCTGAGACTATACCAGTACACAGTCTACACACCTGAGACTACACCAGTTAAGTGACTTATCTGGGACTTATTTATGAAAAACTAAGATTATAAATCATATTTGCTTTAATCTTGAAGTAATAATCTATATTTTGACGTGAAAGGTCATCAAGTCCACCTTGGTGGAAGTATTCGGTGAACAGCAGAAAAAGTACTGCCCTGTACGTCTAACTAAATATGTTCACAGGGTTTTTAAAATCACAGGACTTTTAATGTATTGGTTTAAATGAGAACATTGTAAAAGACTTTGTGTGGTACAGTATGATGTTTAAAAGACGCATGCTTCACACAATCACGCACACACACAGTTTTATCTACAGTCACTAGTCACACACACAAAGCCTTTCCTGCTTCTTCTCTCAGAGCTCTCCTCAAGAGCTTTTCGGTTCTGAGATGCAGAGGTTGCCCATCAGCAGTATATACAGTACATCATATACACAAGAGCCTGCATGGGAGCATCATGTACAGTATGTCAGTTAGGTGAGGCTTTGAAATGAGGGTAAAGCCGCTCTGGACTGTGAACCCCAGTACCGGAGCGTTGGAAGGTCTGTAGGGGGCTGCTCTGAAACAGCTGAGGGGTAGAGTAGGGTGGAAAGCACCATGTGCCACAGCCGCTGCATGACGGACACAGGTACGTGATCCAGGATGTCCTGGAATGTTCCGGAAAGAGGAATGGAATAAAACAGGGTTTGCTGCTGAAGACATCACTCATCCATCCCAGAATTCCCTCCCCGCCCACCCCAGCCATGTTTGACCGAGAATAACACGAGCGGCTTTGGAACACAGAGCTTGACCTTGGAGATCTCCTGCCGGCCCAAACCAAGTAATTGGCAGATAAAATTGGAAACCTTTTTTGATTGGGGGGGAAAAAAAGCAACAATAGTGTTATTGTTTTCTGAACAGTCTTGAGAATTCGATGACCCACAGTGAAGTTCCAGAGAAAGCCTAATTCCGATCGGAAGGTTGTGTGCACAGTAAACTCCTGATAAATGCAGCATAACTGCCATATAAGTCAAATAGTCCCTGTGTTGCACACACAACATTCATAAGGTGCCAGCTGTCCACTGCGCAGTGAAATTGAGTATGCAGCTGTATCAGGTTTGTGATCACAGGCAGTGGACAGCTGTCAGGTTGTGATTGACTTCATTAAGTCGATCACTTCAGTCACAATCTCTCTCTGTGCAAAATGTGTCGCAGAGGCGTGACTGAGGCAGCGAGTCTTCAGCCCGGGGCAGCCGCGGGTGTTTACCCCGCTGTGCTCTCCCACGTGCCTGTATCTCCCCCAGGGTGCGGTCTGTCAGCTCTCTGTGCCTAAAGCTCGGTCTCCGTCCTGTGAAGTAGCACTCCGACCTCCCTGGTTTGGATATTGCCTTGTCATTAACCTGCTTTTCCTCTCCTCTCACCCAAAACACGACTGTAGCCAAGATGTCCATCTCCAAAAGAATGA
This sequence comes from Anguilla anguilla, assembly GCF_013347855.1. Taxonomy (NCBI): domain Eukaryota; kingdom Metazoa; phylum Chordata; class Actinopteri; order Anguilliformes; family Anguillidae; genus Anguilla; species Anguilla anguilla. Next base: position 561,748 of record NC_049218.1, on the reverse strand, counting down.
GGCTGGCATGTTGTTTTGATTGCGGCAGTTGCGATCGAGACTGCGCGTGCATGTCAGGCAGTGTACATAGTAACGTGGACACCCCCCCGAGAGCCTACCCGCTTTCCTCTGTCTCTGTAAATGAAACCAGTTTACGTGCCTGTAAGTTTGACCACCAACACATGTCCTTCCATGTCTGTGGCGTGTGTGTGTGTGTGCGTGCGTGTCTGTGTACATACGTGTGCGTGACGTCCTCCATGTGCTCCGTGTCGTGTTGTCGTGAATCCATGATTTGTGTTCCTCTGGCTGTTTTAAATGGCTCTGTCTTTGCTGTCTGTCTTCCCCACTCCCTCCTTTTCCGTCTTCCTATCGTAATTATTATTATTATTATTATTATTATTACCGTGGTTGTTGTGGGATATGGTTTCTTGGTAATGGTGCTGTGGCTTCCTATAGGTGGTAGGTCTGTGCTGAGCATGCTGTATGATATTAGAACACGTGTCGTGCCCGTGGTTTTTCAAGTTGGTGTTCGATGTGAATACTGTTCAAATCAAGTGTATGATGAAAGTCAATGAATATTTTGGTGAAGGTAATTACTGTGTTGGGTATTGTATCACTAAATGGTTTTTCAAGTCTTTTCAGGTCTGGGAAACTAACTGTTTTTCTGTTCTGTTTTTTATTTTGTTTTGCTTTCCTCTAAAAAACCACTTCAAGCTCACTGGATTTACTGCCAAGGGTTTATGGCTACACAGGTTGCATGGTGATAGATTTTAAAGTCTATTTAAGATCATTTGCCATGTTGTGTGGAGAAAAAAAAGTGTTTACATCTTTACATAGACCTGGCAAAACCAGGCAGCCTGTGGAAGTGGTGTTGGTAGGCCAGTAGGGGGCAGTCTTTTGGACTAAGCAGAAAACCAATGCTCCAGTGCTGTGGCAGGGACACAGGGCTGTGGGGGATGCTGTCTTTCAGAAGAGATGGTAAACCTCCTTAAAAACTGTAAGGAAGAGAAAGGGATCTCCTGGTGCTCTTGCCAAATTTCCGATCTGGCCCTCTCGATTGATCAGACTCACACCCAGAGTGTTCTGCTGTAAAATGATGGCCTTGTTTCCAGCACGTTGGTAGTGGATCGTTCCCCTGGACACATGTACTGTTAGGGGTCTGTGGAAAGGGGTTGCATAAATGCAGTTTGGTTTGTAAGTGTTCCTGTTTTTACTTCTGCATTTAGTGAGAGTTTGTCACACATGGGCGAAATCGCTGAGGGGTAACACACTGCATATAAATATGTTTTTTTTGTCGTTTTCACTGTAGTGTGTGTTACATTTACACTACACTATACTTGCTCAGTTCTCTCTGAACTGTACACTGCAAAAATAGGTTTCTGATTTATTTTTGCTAAATTATTTTCATGAGACAGGTTTCTTTGAGTGTAGTGTTATGAGTACTATCAAAGCAAGGTCAATCCTGTACTATCAAAGCAAGGTCAACCCTGTTTCCTCTTGAGCAATCTACGGCCTTTTTAAAGACCAGCCCACATTAGCGTCAAACGCGGGATGGTAAGTTTGGCACTGGGGTTTATGTTCCCTGGACACCCGCTACAGGTCATTACAGGTCATTACAGCGTTACTGAGCTTGCTTTTCTTATCATGGCTTGTTACAGACAATCCGGGTGACCGATGTGCATTCTGCCCTTGTTTTTTCACGCTATATATTGGGCATGTCCTGTCTTATTTTCAGTCAGGTTTACATGCACCACTGTGTGCGTCTCAGAAGTTTTACAGTAGTGGTATAATTATTCAAAATGCCCTCTCATGAATACCTTACTTTGTTTCCTTCCCTGGTTATTTCATAACTGCACTAATTTTTTTCTTTGAAATATGATTAGTCAGACTCGTTGAGAACATTCTGCTGTACTGTGGATGGTTAAATAGCGCTTACATGTTGGGATCTTATTCGCTTCTTGAGTTTGTTTTTATCATTTCTTAAATCTCTACATCTGCCATTTTGCCCCTGGTATTTCAGACTTGAAAAGGTGCAGAAACAAAGGCAGCGTATTTGTTTAGTCTTTGAAGTGAGATTTGTGAAAACTAAACGCCTCTTATTCCAGCATACCAAACGTGCTGTGTCATTATGGGAGGGCAGAGGTTACTGGAAAGCTGAGATGTAGAATGAGATGGAAGATATTTAGAAGCAGAAGAAGTCCGCTGTTCAGACAGCACTTGTCATCCTGTGGAATCATTTGTGTTGAAAAGAAAGCGTTATTCTGCTGTGCAGTATGACAGAACGACAGATTTAGCTGTAGCTAATGCCATTCCTTTGTGTACAGTAATGCTTTGGTATTTGAGCTATTCTTAACCAATATGCTGATGCTGGATGATGAAACTGTTGAGTTCACTCCTTCATGCCACGAAAGGCCAAGCAGAGTTGTTATGAAACTCAGATTTGCTGAAAGCAGACACTGATGTCTTCTGACAGGACGCGTTTCTGAAAATACTGTTTGACAGGAGTCAGGAAAGAGCAAGGTGGCTGATTCTTTTTTGTTTTGTTTTGTTTTGTCGGTGTTTGATTGCATGGACTGTTTAATCTTCTGAGCAATCTGAAGAATGCTGTGGCATTGTTCCTGCATATTCTAACTTACAGTAACCGCTATTAGAGACAGCTCTGCACAGCCTACTATGGTCTAAGCTTGCCTTTCCCTCAGATTGTTACGCACAGTCTGATCTCTCTGGGCCATTGTGAAAGCTTATTTCCACTTTCCTAATCGCACGTTGTCCCTGGCCCTTGCTGAACACTGAGCACGCTCCATGAGGGGAAGTCTCTTTTTAAATTTTGTTGCCCCTGTTCATTAAAGCATTACTTAATCAATTCATTGTTTCTTCATCCTCCATTCCTTTACATTTTCTTCATCCTTCAGGAAATTTTCAAAAGCTCCCTTCCAGTTCTTCCTCCTGACCTTCTTCCTCAATTTTTTTATTTTCTGTCCTAAACATTACAAGTCTCTCCCCTTTCATAACTTGTCATTTGTCTTTCCATTTTTCTCAGCTAAAAATATCTTTAATGGATTTATCCGATCAAGTAAGTTTGTTTCGTTGTTCTCCACCCTTTTTGCACTTCCTGCTTCTGCCCTCAGCAGCACCTCATTGGTCAAGTTGCCCTATCATGTGACCCTTTGGCTTTTTTTAAGCTATGCAGTGATAAGCTTTCACCCTAAATCATTGCTGGCTGATGTGCATTAATAGTTGTCTCGAATGACAGATTGTGTAGTGAATGAGTAATTTTGGCTAATGTCTGTCAATTTCTGCACTAACCATGAAAATGTATATATGCTGTACATGGATGTATGCTGGCATGAGTATGTAAGAGAGGCTAAATCAGAAGCAGATGTAATTCTAAGTGCATAATATCAGTCCTTAGCGTTGGTCTATGAGAAAATTAGAAAATAGTTTGTAGTATGTTTTCAATTTTCTACAGAAATATGTGTTGTAGTGTTGCTCCCAGTAGATGGTGCTACAGCTCTAGGTAAGCAAGAAGCCTAAGGAGATACGTACTGTATGTACAGTCTGAAGTGGATTTACACTTGAGTAAACCCTTTACTGTTCCTCCATTTTGTAATGGGTATTCTACATGGAGACAGAACATATGCCATCTGTTTGACATTACTGTAAATATATAAATCCATGAACAAAAATGTATTTTGTTCATGGATTTATAACAAAATACAATGGCATTGAGGTAGTTTATAGATGGATGTCACATTAAAATGATTAATTTCCTTGCTTAAGTTATTCTTTTTACGGTTCTTTGGCGTCGACTATCATGTGATTTTCTATGAGAAATGTAACAAAACAATTCCGAAAAGGAATGCAAAAACATTCGTAAGAGTAAGGAGTCATTATTAGCTTGTGAAGCATACTCTTTCATACGCCTTTGTTTTCTTATTCTTGTAAAAATGATTTCATGAAGAAATGCTTTGAAAGGAATCCTGTAGCGATGAAGTCCTTTTGGGTGAAGGGAATGAGAGGGTCTCGCTGCGGTTTTAACAGGAAGGGAACGCTGGGCTTGACAGGTTGCTGGCGCTTGATAAGAAATGGATTACAGACTTGTCATTCCGTTTGTGCTCTCGGAAGAGACAGTTGGCGTCTGGATTATTCTGGATCCACGGTGGACCTGCCACGCTGCGTGTTCTCAAAATAATACTGCATGTGTTTGACAAGGGCCGGATGAATCCAGGAGCTATCAGCGCGGAGGTCTGAGCCTATCCAGTATCTGCCGGTGGAAATAATCATCTCTGAATCGCTCAGAGCCCGTTTTAGAGCTGGAACCGCAGTTAAGTCCACTTAGCTGTTTAACCTCATATTTTATGTAGAGTTCTGTACAGGTTTGAGTGACAGAACTGGCACAGCACAGCATGTGAATCAGCTTATACAGTTACAATGATGGAATAAAGTACCTGGGTGTACATTAGGCCTGAAGACTTGTAACTACTCACAATGCGATGTTCCCAGGGACTTATTTCCCTCTGAACTGATTTCCTCATTGTCCTTCTGATTCTCGTTTCCCTCTAAACTGTGACTTTGTTGTCGTTGGGGGAAGCCGAGGTGAATATTTTGGCGCATCCTTTGTGATTACTCACTGTCTGAGATTACCCAGTGTCTGTGATTACCCAGTGTCTGAGATTACCCACTGTCTGAGATTACCCAGTGTCTGAGATTACCCAGTGTCTGAGATTACCCAGTGTCTGTGATTACCCACTGTCTGAGATTACCCACTGTCTGAGATTACCCAGTGTCTGTGATTACCCACTGTCTGAGATTACCCACTGTCTGTGATTACCCACTGTGTGTGATTAGCAGCTGATTAATGCTGTCGTCTGTGTGAACACTTCTAAATGCAGATCACAGATTCTCAGCATGGAGAAAAGCAGAGGGGGTCTGCTCTTGCTTACGTTCTCAGGGTGTCCTCCATCTTAAACTCTTTCTGTGCGATGGCTCATTTCTTTCATTGCCGCTCTGCAAACCGCAGTGCTGGTTTATTTATATATGTCTCTAGTTCTCACTCTGATGTATTCTGTGTTGTCATGACTTTGCTCTCAGTAGAAGCTGAATGGGGAAAAGAACAAGAGTGAGGCTTTAATTAATTCATGTTTATTATGAATAGCAATGCATATGTCATATTGAACATTTCATTTTATGCCGAGTGGTTAAGTGGTGTTTAATAACACTAGGGTGTCATCTTTGATTATCAGAAGTGACAGCTGCTTTTATGGCACGAATGATTGGCTCATTTTCTTTAAATGGTAATTAAATGGAGCTGAATTAAATGCATGAAATGGCAAAGATTTATTTTCATTAATATAAATCTGAAGATCTGTTGTGCTCAGTGTTTAACTGACAATGTTTACTTACTTTTGTTTTTTTGTTTAGCTTGATTTCAGAATGTTCATATTTACATATTTGGCGGTGGATATACAGTACTGTGCAAAAGTCTTAGGCACCTGTGAAAAAAATGCTGTACAGCTAAGATGCTTTCAAAAATAATGAAATGAAAGGTTCTAAATATCGAAAAAATAATATAAAGAGCAGTAAATAGTTAAAAACTAAATAAAATCAATGTTTGGTGTGACCACCCTTTGCCTTTAAAACTACATCAGTTCTCTTAGCTACACTGTCCTGTATAAGAAAATCGGCTGGTAAGTTGTTCCAAGCATTTTGGAGAACTTGCCACAGTTCTTCTGCAGATGTTGGCTGTTTCGCTTGCTTCTGGCTCTCCAGGTAATCCCAGAGACCCTTGATCAAGTTTTTATCTGAAAAGTAGTCTATTACTTAAAATATTACTTCATTTAACAAAATATAAAAACGTATCTGTAAAATTTCATTTTTTGGAAAATTCAAGATTGGAAATCTCAGATTTGCTCTTTACTACTGACACACTAATGCAGAAAACAAAAAATAAACATCTAAGACCAAATATATGCTATATATTACATTAAAAAATCTAGGGTGCCTAAGAATTTTGTCCAGTACTGTACATTGGCAGCCAGGTTTGTTTCTGTTTGCTGTGCTGTAGTTGCTTTTTTTGCCCTTTCCGTTGTCAGCGCTTCATTGTTTGGCAGTAAAGGATGATGTTACACCTGCTTATCCGAGTCGCTCTGATGACGTTGGACTCGTTAGTTTCAAATTTCTATTTTTATTTATTTTTTTAAATAAACAGAGCTGTCAGATCTCCAGTATATATTTTACAGTATCTGCAGCTCTCTTTAAAAGATTTGAAGTGGAATGTCTAGCATTCAGTTCCATTGCCGGTTATAGAATGGCTGAGCATGTGAAGTGGGCATATGAATGATATTCAGATTCCTCATATACTGGACTGGACTGGACTGGAGTGGACTCGACTGGACTAGGCTGGGCTGGACTGGGCTGGGCTGGACTGGGCTGGGCTGGGCTGGGCTGGGCTGGGCTGAGCTGGGCTGGGCTGGGCTGGGCTGGGCTGGGCTGGACTGGACTGGATTGGGCTGGACTGGGCACGTTCCATCGCTCACTTCGCACATTGGCTTGAGCTAACAGGCGCTGTGATGTGGAATTCTCACTGAACTAATACCCATTACAGCCCGTTTGGCGTTTCCCAGCCCTGAAATGCACACAGCGTTTGCGTGGATGTTTTTTTTAAAGGTCTGTGACATACACGGCTCCTCAGATGTGATCAGACTGTTGTAACTGAGTCTGAGATCTTCCATATAGGCTTATTTCAGACACTGCTTTCTTCGGGGTTCAAAGTCTGCGTTTATTCTATTCTGTGTGTGGCTTTGTAGCTGCTGTTTAATGGCGGAGAATCAAACTGAAGGATTGGATGGCGCCGGTAACATGAAAGTGTGCGTTCCTGTCAGCATGCGGGGAGCAGCCTCTCGCCACGGCACGGTAACGAATACGTAATGAGGCAGGAAGTGCGATCAGATCAAAACACTGCGGAGGATCACACCAGGTGGGGGGAAGAGAACGGCACGGAAAGTTGTGCAATTACAAGGTTCCTGAAAACCCCCTTTCCCCTCTGTGTTTTTGAAAAAGCCAGTCATTTTGGGGCTGGTTTGCTTTGTTGGGAGCTTGTTACTGGTTTGTATGCACAACTATCATGGAGCCGACCTTGACTTTTAATGTTTGGTACAATCGCTACTTAAACGGCTCTAACAATTTTGTGGTCAGAGTGGCTGTTTCCCTTTGGAGTGCAGTTTCAGCTGAAATTGGGCGTCTGGAGACGGCTGTTGGGGAAGTGAAGTGTGCTTGTGGCCTGAGGAGCCGCTGTGGTGGAGAAGCTCAAGCACGCTCTTCCGAACGGGATGAGGAGGATTTCTAGTGATGAGGTTTTTTGCAAAAATAGAATAGTTTTCCTTCCACGGACACAAACCGCTAATTCTGTTCTGTCGTTGGGTCAGCTTAGGTCCTGCCAGCAGTGACGGCCCAGTGCGCTTAAGGCTGCTGGCGTTGGCGTGCGTGGCGGTACTGAGGCAGACTGCTATGGGTCCAACCGCTCACAGGCATATTTATATAGCATTACCATATCAATACCAGAACACTCAATCTGATGCAACAGCACCCAGGCCTTTGAGATAGTCATTGGTTAAATGTGCGAGGGCTAAATGGTTTTCTGTGTGCCCCTCTTGCCTTCCACAAATTGACCTTTCTCCCGACTAACATATTATTTATGTTTTGTTTATTTCTTTTATTTCATTGTTGGGTGGTGGAGGGGGGTCTTTAAACTTTACGATGATTGATTGAGTGTTGGCTTTTTGGTGTTCTTTTTAGTATGTCACACCCAGCACACATTTACAGTCTCCCCCCCGCCCGTTATCTGACACTTGTGCATATGTTTGCAGTGGAAGAGGAGCACCCGTCAACACTGTCGCCAAAAAAAAAGCAGAGAAACGGCGGCATGCGAAATTCGCCCAACTGCTCGCCCAAAATGACGAGGTAAGACGACAGCTCGGAGAAAAACCTCTCCTGGCCTTCAAAAGGAGAAAGAGAGAAGGGGGGCGGGGGGAGGGGGGGGGGGTTGGGAGTGTCGGGGGGCGGTTGTGGGGGTTTTGAGGTGGGGGGGGTGGTGGTTGGGTGGGGGGTGGTGGGGTGGTGGTGGTGGTTTTGAGTTGGGAGCGGTGGTGGTTGGGTGGGGGGTGGTGGGGGTTTTGAGGTGGGTGGGGGGTGGTGGTAGTTGGGTGGGGGGTGGTGGGGGTTTTGAGTTGGGAGGGTGGTGGTTATTGGGTGGGGGGTGGTGGGGGTTTTGAGTTGGGAGGGTGGTGGTTATTGGGTGGGGGGTGGTGGGGGTTTTGAGTTGGGAGGGTGGTGGTTATTGGGTGGGGGTGGTGGGGATTTTGAGTTGGGAGCGATGGTGGTTGGGTGGGGGGTGGTGGGGGTTTCGAGTTGGGAGCGGTGGTAGTTGGGTGGGGGGTGGTGGGGGTTTTGAGTTGGGAGTGGTGGTGTTTGGGTGGGGGGTGGTGGGGGTTTTGAGTTGGGGGGGTTGGGTGGGGGGTTGTTGGTGAGAAAGTGAATCCTCGGGACGCCTGAAGCATTTATTCTGTCAGCCTGTCAGCGGTTAATGACAGAGCTGAATATTTCTGTCAGGAGAGCGTGCGTGAAAAAGCTGTTTGAGAAAAAGGCTCTCGCTTTAAAGCCTCAGCCGTCACCCCGGTCCTGTCCGCATGTACTCCTTAAACAACACTGGCACTAATGGCAGTGCCAGCCAATCAGAGGCCCCGCTGTGTTTGCAGTGCCCTAAGCCATTGCTCTTCTGTTGGAGCCCCTCAGAGCACTGTTTCTAGTGCTTAAGGCCACATGCGAGACGTATCATAGCAATCAAAAGTGAATTCAGATTTTACCTTCCTTTTATCTTGTCCTGCAGAATTAAATTGCTGCTAATTGATTTTGACTGATGAAAGGGTCATCATTCTGCGCGTGAAGCCCCGAGCTGCAGGACCCTGCGCGCCCTTTAAAAATGCAGAGGAGACGGGATCCGTTCGAAATTGGGGAGCGATACGGATGCAGGAATTTCATACACGTCTTCAGTCAGTCGTCTCCCATTTAAAGCCGTTGACTGTTGTTTTCAGATTGTTTTTTTTTTTCAATTATTTACCATATCTTTTAAAAAATGTATTGTGCAATGACGGTTTACTGACATTCTGTTTAATAAAAAGATGAGCCTTAAATATGAAATGAGTCATTGGAATGACAAAAGAAAACCAGTTTCCCGGGAATGGAAAGATTTTCAGAGTGGCTCATGATGCGCGTGACCAAAAGCCCAAGTGCTGGTTTTCAGAAGAGATGCACTCTCAGTGGCACAGGGCAGTGAGGCAGCGCTCCTCTCTCACTGATTGACTTTTAATCAAAATTCAAAATAAAAAAAGTCAGTGTTCTAGAACTCCACTGCTTTCAGTTACCAGCAGTGATTGTGACATCAGCATTGGAATGTTCAGTTCAGAACATTCTAATCACATAGTTCTGACCTCACACCTGAAAGGGTTACTGAGGATGCTCTCCTGGGGTAGTCTCCTGTTCATGGAGCCCTAACCCTAACCCTCGGGGTCGACGCTCAAACTTGATGTCTCCCTTTTTTTTTTTCCCACTTCCTCCGCTGAAGACCGCAGGCCACTCTGTCACAGGGCCCTGAAAAACAACAGAAAAACCCAACGACTCAGTTTGCTGTCTTCTGAACATTTCCAATCCTCAAAAATACATCAGAGGCATTAAATATTCCCCCGTGTGTTATAACCTTATAACACTGATGATTTAACTCGGACACGCAGGTGTTTTCTGTTAGGATTTTCTAAGAAAATGGTTTATTAAACCATTACTTAAACTTGCATGATTTTATGGTTGCATTTTATGTATGTTTTGGGAATAACAACCTGGTTAGCACCACATGAGTGAAGTCATAAATATTATTCAATGCTCTGGGGAGCTCATGAAGGACTTTTCTAAGAAATGAATCTCTTTTCTAAGAAATGTTATTTGGTTGACCCTCACAGATACTAAACATATTTTTTCTGGGAAAAGGTGTTTTTGTTTTTATGGCCTCAAACATGATTTAGCATTTGTGCTTTTGAATTAATGATCTTGAATTAGTTTTTCATCAATTTTAAATGAGTAATCAGATGTTTTCAAAGGTTCCTATGGCTTCAATTAGGTCTTAGGGCTCAAATTAGGGTTAGGGTTATGAAAACGATAAGTCTGAGTGTTGAGGCAAGTGTACGGCTGTGTTCAGCAGCTTAAAGAAAGGTTAGGACATTGGTTCTTTTTGGATTTTGGATGAGCCAAAAATTTTCTATAGTAGCATTTGTTCCTATGACCATAAAAAGATATAGAATATATGCATATTTTCTCTGGGTAAATTTATTTTTTTATGGCCTCAAATATATTATTTAGCATTTGTATTATTGAATTCATGATCTTGAATTAGTTTTTCAACGATTTTAAATTAGTAATCAGATGTTTTCAATGGTTCCTATGGATTCAATTAGGTTTTAGGGCTCAAATTAGGGTTTAGCTAGGGTTAGGGTTATGAAAACGATAAGTCTGAGGGTTGAGGCAAGTGTACGGCTGTGTTCAGCAGCTTAAAGAAAGGTTAGGACATTGGTTCTTTTTGGATTTTGGATGAGCCAAAAATTTTCTATAGTAGCATGTGTTCCTATGACCATAAAAGAGATACAGAATGTATGCATATGTTTTCATGGAAAACATTTTTTTTTAAAGGCCTCAAACATATTATTTAGCATTTGTACTATTTGTTATATGATCTTGACTTAGTTTTTCAATGATTTTAAATTAGTAATCAGATGTTTTCAATGGTTCCTATAGCTTCAATTAGGTTTTAGGCCTCAAATTAGGGTTAGGGTTATGAAAACGATAAGTCTGAGGGTTGAGGCAAGTGTACGGCTGTGTTCAGCAGCTTAAAGAAAGGTTAGGACATTGGTTCTTTTTGGATTTTGGATGAGCCAAAAATTTTCTATAGTAGCATGTGTTCCTATGACCATAAAAGAGATACAGAATGTATGCATATGTTTTCATGGAAAACATTTTTTTTTTATGGCCTCAAACATATTATTTATCATTTGTACTATTTATTATATGATCTTGACTTATTTTTTCAACGATTTTAAATTAATAATCAGATGTTTTCAATGGTTCCTATAGCTTCAATTAGGTCTTAGGGCTCAAATTAGGGTTAGGGTTATGAAAACGATAAGTCTGAGGGTTGAGGCAAGTGTACGGCTGTGTTCAGCAGCTTAAAGAAAGATTAGGACATGGATTTGTTTTTGATTTTGGATGAGATCAAAATTTTCTATAGTAGCATGGGTACCTTTTTATCCATAAAAAGATATAGAATATATGCATATTTTCTCTGGGTAAATTTCTTTTTTTATGGCCTCAAATATATTATTTAGCATTTGTATTATTGAATTCATGATCTTGAATTAGTTTTTCAACGATTTAAAATGAGTAATCAGATGTTTTCAATGGTTCCTATGGATTCAATTAGGTTTTAGGGCTCAAATTAGGGTTTAGCTAGGGTTAGGGTTATGAAAACGATAAGTCTGAGGGTTGAGGCAAGTGTACGGCTGTGTTCAGCAGCTTAAAGAAAGGTTAGGACATTGGTTCTTTTTGGATTTTGGATGAGCCAAAAATTTTCTATAGTAGCATGTGTTCCTATGACCATAAAAGAGATACAGAATGTATGCATATGTTTTCATGGAAAACATTTATTTTTTATGGCCTCAAACATATTATTTAGCATTTGTACTATTTATTGTATGATCTTGACTTAGTTTTTCAATGATTTTAAATTAGTAATCAGATGTTTTCAATGGTTCCTATAGCTTCAATTAGGTTTTAGGGCTCAAATTAGGGTTAGGGTTATGAAAACGATAAGTCTGAGGGTTGAGGCAAGTGTACGGCTGTGTTCAGCAGCTTAAAGAAAGGTTAGGACATGGATTTGTTTTTATTTTGGATGAGCTAAAAATTTTCTATAGTAGCATGTGTACCTATGACCATAAAACGATATTGAATGTATTTGGCCGTGAAGAGGTTTGCAGCCTCTTGAATTTTGTGGCAAGGGGCAATGTTTGAAATGCCCGTGGTATGTCTTTGGAGTAAACTGTAGATTTTCTTTCTCCTGAAAAAAAAAAATCAAAACTGGCCAATTTCCAACTGACTGGTTGTTTACAAAGCTGTTAGTTTCATTCTTTAACTTTAAGGATAAAAACCTTTTTGTGTGTGTGCAGAGTTGGAGGTCCCCTTGTACCATGTAATGTATGCAACTTTGCTTTGATCTTGGAATGATAATAATTCTGGGGAGTTACTTACACTGTTCAGATATGCTTCAAAGCGATGTCAGAGTTTTTGTGCTTTAGGGTACTTCTGCATTCTGCAAACTCTGGGGTGCTGGAGTGACAGGTCCTCAGTCATAGGTGCAGTCATAGCCCTCAGCAAAACATCAAATGACCAAAAACACACCACCCCCTTCTCCTCAAATGCCTTTCCTCTCAATATATTATACCATATATATTAAATGCTTTTGTGTTACAAGGAGCATTTTATGCACGATAGAAAGTGATTGTTTGAGGTAGCCTAAGGGATGCTTTATTCTACGAGCTGAAAAAAGCTTTCCTGTACTGTATCAAGCGTGGTTTCACGGGCCTCTCTGCCTCAAGGCCTTTGTAAATAAATAATGATCAACAGATTGGCTGTGGGTTTTTGAAAAGCATGCCTTTGTCAGTTTGCATGATGGGAAAGGTTTTCAAAGCGAAGCCTGCTTTCCTTGCCGGCTGCAGAGGGTCTGCGGGAGTGTGCTCGTCCCAGTCTAGTGACTGTTGAGTGATGTGCTGGAATATAATGGCTGAAACTGTTTGAAAAATAAACCAAAAAACCTCGCCTTGCTGCTGGGGCTTCTCCTCCTCCAATTCGAGCAGCCTGCAGGAAGTTCAGCTCGGAGTTTGAACTCGCACGCAAGCTCGTCAATGTCATTTTTTTAACCTCAAGATGTATCTTTCAGCGAGTGTACTTTAGTTATAATTAATGTGAAAGAAAGCTTAGTGAGAGAAGTTGACACGTATGTGGGGCTAGCAGTAAAATAACGGGAAATCAAGGCGAGAATTGATTAAAAGTACTGCTTTGTTAAAAAAAAAAAAAAAACATTTGTTGATTGCGATATGTCGCCACAGCAACGTGGTAAGGTTGGGTTCCACGGGAGAAATTCCCGGTAAAATTAACACCGTTCCCACAGATTATTTGATGGGCCACGAGACGCGTCTAATTGCGGAAAGTCAGGGTGCGTTTGCGGAGATCTCTGCACCGTGGAGCGAGCGTCACGCCTGCTTCCTGTCAGCGCGACTGGCGTGATGGGCCCGTGACAGGCCGTCACCGCTGACGATCTGTGAGAGACAGCTATCTTGGCGGGGCTCGGCGTGCCAGTCATCTTGGCGGGTGAAGATGGGAGTGACGGGGGTCCGTGGAGTGAGCGAAGCGACACGCCGCTCGCAGTGAAACATGCAGCCGGGGTGTAAAAGAACTAAATGTTTTCACTGCTATTAACACCTGGCACTGCCTGATTCCCCCTCCGAACCGTGAATGTTAATTGACGCGATGCTTCTGTTATCAGGAGGAGGGGGAACAGAAAATGTGTGTGTGTGTGTGGGGGTGGGGGAGGGGTGGGGGGGGGGGTGGGGGGGGGGTGGGGGGGGGGTTGTTAGGGTATAGCCAGTGGTTTTGAAAGTAAAGAGATGTGTTTTATGGTACCTTCTGTTAGGATTATACACTATATGAATACTGCACATTATAGAAGGATTATTCATAATTATAAATGTTAAGTTAAACGAATACCCATATACACAAATATGCAGCTTACATACAGTGTAAATTATTTGCCCTCTGTCAGAACAAACACTAATTATTTTTCACATCGCTCAATATGATGTCATGTAAACTACCAGTCCATACTTGTATATACTATCGTAAAGCAGTGTATGGAAAGCGCTTAATTATGCCCTCAGTATTTCACTCAAAGTGTGACTGTTCCACAGTGAAATAAAACAAACTTGTGATCATTTCCACACTGAACGATGCGCTGAAAAAGCAGCCGTTCTGAAATGATGTCCTCCATTTTATTTATCGGGCTGGTAATTTAATGACGTGCCAGCTCTTTGCGTTATCTGTCTGCTCTGAAGGTTTATGCTTGGTCCAGGGGAACGCTGCCTTTGGGTCTGCAGAGAACACACAGAGTATTACAGCTGTTTATTAATCAGCGTGTTGAGTGCGTAAGAGGAGGCGCTCCTCACATGGGGTTCAGTGACAGACTGAAGGGATAAATTGGGTGGAGATGCACAATATTCAGTGGCTGATAGGATAAATGTAGTTGTCCCCTAAATTAATTTTTTTCTTATTCATAGAAATTTCTTGAGCCGCTAAGGCTCAGTAAATCAGTGTACATTACACTAGCTGCGGGAATAATCCTTTAATAGCCCTTATGGTAAGGATTAATCCTATTATAATAAGAATCCTATTCTGTTAGGAATGGGTGGCACAATGAGTGCTATCACTCAGTAAGACGGTACTAATCCAGAACAGACATAGTTAACCAGTAGTGGCAATAACCAGTGCAGATGTGCAGTGTGAGCATGTACTCCTCACTGCCACCTACCTGTAATCCACTGAAGTACAGCAGGAGAAATTTATCGTCCACTATAGCTGTCCCAAACAATTTAAATCAGGGTTGTCAGACTCCAGTCCTGTGTTCAGTAGTTTTAGGGTGTTTCAGCGCTGAATTGTTTAATTTAGGTCATCGATTGGCTAAAGAGTTCACAAACCTTGTTCCCGAGGTCTAAATTGGCTGCTGATTGGAAGAAACTGCAGAAACTGGGGAACCCTCCAGGGCTTGAGTTTGCATCTGATCCTAACCTGCATTCAGTCATGTGTCATGTCCTGTCAGTGTCTGTTTTGAGCGTTCTTATAGATGTGTGATTGAGACTGAGATGCATCATAAAGCCAGCTCAGGCTCTGCAGGTAAAGACAGGAGAACAGGGCAGATTGATAGTCCTCATCATGTGGTTAAAATCGCAGCTGGGCTCCAAGACACGCAGTTAAGAGCAGTGAGTTTCTGGCTTGAAATGTATATTGGCCATCTAACAAAACAAACCTGTGGGCTTTTCATTTAAGCCGTGATAAAGAAAAGAGATTTTCCTCTAGCAGTTTTCTGAAGGAAGACTTAGTCTAGCCTTCAGATATTACCTTTAGACACATGTTTAGATCATGAGGGTGCTGTTCTTTCTCTTCACTCTGTCATGCAAACTTAAATGTCTACAAAAGTTCAAGTGAATGAAACTTATACATTTTTGATAAGCAAGAAAAGATGCTGCAATAACAGTGAATAAAGCATGAAGACAAAATTCTCTTAGTAATTTAAAAGATTTTGGTACATTTTGAGTTAATATTATCTACTCATAAAGTTGTTGTGAGTTAAACATCTTGAGTTTGCAAATTGAGGAAAACATTTCTTTTTAAGATAAATTAATGCAAATGTCGATTTTCTGTGGTTCTTGTTGTCTCACTTTATTCATAAGCTTTTAAACATCTCTGAGTCTCTCAGCATGAATAAAGACGCAGCCCAACCACCGCTACCCTGTTTGCGGGACCTCGGATCACAGTCAGAGTCAGCTGCTCGTGCCTCTGACACACTGCTGAAACTTTAATGGCCCCTCCGTTTGGCAAAGCAAAATACGGCTGGGCCGGCCTGAAATATTTAAACAGCGAGCCACGGAGCCGTAGAGCTCTTACCCGGAGAGGAGTGTTGCGCCAGGAGCTCTGCTCGGCAATAGCATGTCCAGCTTTTCGCGCAGAATGTGATGTAAAAAAAAAAAAAGTCACAATAAAGCAGATCAAAATCATAATCATTTTAAAAACTTGCAGTTTTTTAAAACTTTCAGTATGAAAGTTTAAAAAAAATATTAATATTATTTTTTTTTTTTAATGAACCCGAATCACTGTGTTGACAGGTGGAGTTAATCTCATTTATTAGGCTGAGCTGATCCACTGCATTGACCTTTAATTTAGCTTTGCTAATAAAAGCCAAGTGTTTCTATTTTTTCCACAAATGATGTAGCTTGCGCTAAGCTTGAGTTAAATACCTTTCAAAGTAAAGGAAAAGTTTTGTTTAAATTCTAAAATCAGTTCTATCCAAGCTAGTCAAGGGTATTGGTAATGTATACCTTCTTTGGTCTCGATGTTCTACCTCTTTGATTTTGTTTTTTTCTGAACAGGCATGACCCCTTACTGATTCCGGGAAGTGAGCAGATTGAGAACATGGACATTAACGTGAAGAAGTACGACTCCACGGGCATGTTCCACTGGTGTCCCTCTAAGGAGATTGAGAAGGTCATTCTGGTGAGTGCTGGGCAGCCAGCTCGGGATTCTCTGGTCACATACACGTCCCTGGGGTCAGATACACGTCCCTGGGGTCAGATACAGGGCACTGGTCAGATAGAGGTCCCTGGGGTCAGATACAGGTCACTGGGGTCAGATACACGTCCCTGGGGTCAGATACATGTCACTGGGGTCACATACAGGTCAATGGGGTCTGATGCAGGTCCCTGGGGTCACATACAGGTCACTGAGGTCAGATGCAGGGCACTGGTCAGATAGAGGTCCCTGGGGTCAGATACAGGTCACTGGGGTCAGATACAGGCCCCTGGGGTCACATACAGGTCACTGGGGTCACATACGGCTCAGATGCAGGTCCCTGGGGTCACATACAGGTCCCTGGGGTCAGATACAGGTCCCTGGGGTCAGATACAGGTCACTGGGGTCACATACAGGTTCCCGGGGTCACATACAGGTCTCTGGGGTCACATACAGGTCACTGGGGTCACATACGGCTCAGATGCAGGTCCCTGGGGTCACATACAGGTCCCTGGGGTCAGATACAGGTCCCTGGGGTCAGATACAGGTCCCTGGGGTCACATACAGGTTCCCAGGGTCACATACAGGTCTCTGGGGTCACATACAGGTTCCTGGGGTCACATACAGGTCCTTGGGGTCAGATACAGGTCACTGGGGTCACATACAGGTCACTGGGGTCAGATACAGGTCACTGGGGTCACATACAGGTCCCTGGGGGTCAGATACAGGTCACTGGGGTCACATACAGGTCCCTGGGGGTCAGATACAGGTCACCGGGGTCACATACAGGTCACTGGTGTACGCTTGTATTTGTAGGGACAGACTGGCAGTTACACACTTACATAACATTACAAACTTAATAATCCGTTTTTTAAATGATTTTTGGGGGATTTTCAAATTCCTTATTGCTTTTTGCAATGCAGTACATTTATATACTTATTTATGGTTTCTGTTCCTAATGCAAAAAAAAAAAAAAAACTTGTTGCTGGATCAAGTCAAAGGGTGTCCTGTATTTTGTTTATGAGGTATTTCAGTCACTATCCCAGGTAATGGGTGAGTTTTAATAGTCACATATATTGTCCTTTGTGCTGCCAGAAAATATACGTACATGTCGATAAAATCACTTTAATGGCCGAGGAAAAAGATAATGAAGAAAAGGTGTCTTCCCTGCTCAGGATATCCAGCTCTAATGATATATTTAATCTTTCTTACTGCTTCTCTGTTGTTCTAAGGTGAGTGTGCTGTTTCTTAATGAATGATAAAGCTTAACAGCCTCATTTGCTGCAGCGTGGCAGAACAGTAAAATATCTTGGGCTTGGGTGAGCTCCTCCGTGTGTCGGCTTTCCGAGGGTCCAGGAGAACTGCCCGCAGATGAGCTCCATCCGTCAGTGCTTCCCTGCCCTCTGGAGAGCTTTATTGTGTCTTTTTCCCCAACTCCACCCTTCCTCCAGACACGGAGCGAGGCCTCCATGACGGTTCTGAGTGGCCATGTGGTGGTCTGCATATTTGGGGACTTCACGTCCGCGCTGGTGGGCCTGCGGAACCTGGTGATGCCCTTGAGGGCGAGCAACTTCCACTACCACGAGCTGAAGCCCATCGTGTTCGTGGGCTCCCTGGAGTACCTGAAGAGGGAGTGGGAAACGCTCCACAACTTCCCCAAGGTGTCCATCTTACCTGTGAGTGCCCTCTCGCGCTTCCACACCACCTCACGCCACTCCAGTAGGTATTAACACCACTTAGTTACTGGAGAGAGGACTTATAGTGCTTATTAAATTTGAGTACATAGGAGGTAATCATTCCTGGTGGAATCCCACGTGTTGTGTGATCAGCTGAAATCCTCTGGGACATTGAGACACACGCATGCTGAATGTTGTGCTTTGTCTCTGGGACATTGAGACACACGCATGCTGAGTGTTGTGGTTTGTCTCTGGGACATTGAGACACACGCATGCTGAATGTTGTGGTTTGTTATTGCGATGCAGGTCTGGCCATAACTTGGGTGTTGTGGTTTTTGTTGCTCTGGTAGACTGTGGCTTTTGCCATGTTTTTTACACTTGCTCTTAAATTTGTATTCCTTTTAATTTTTTTTCCTGAAATTTTCTAAAATTATGACAGTTCTAAGTTTTTAGGAAATAAAAAATTTTGTGGTACCAAAAAGAAATTAAACTAGATCATCAAGAACTCTGTATCATGGTGTTCACATGGTGGTTCTCCTGTAGTACTGTGTGGCCTGTGGGGTGTAAAGTAGTCACTGGTTTTCCTGTAGTACTGTGTGGCCTGTAGGGTGTGAAATAGTCACTGGCTCTCCTGTAGTACTGTGTGGCCTGTAGGGTGTGAAATAGTCACTGGCTCTCCTGTAGTACTGTGTGGCCTGTAGGGTGTGACATAGTCACTGGCTCTCCTGTAGTACTGTGTGGCCTGTAGGGTGTGAAATAGTCACTGGTTTTCCTGAAGTACTGTGTGACCTGTGGGGTGTAAAATAGTCACTGGCTCTCCTGTAGATCAGCTGATTCTCCGTGTGTAGTTAGATCAGCTGAATGTCACTGGGAAAACGGGTGCTTGTTAGCTGATTTCCCAGAGCTCCTCTCTCCATCTTTAATTTGTTTTTCTGCTCTCTCCCCTGCCCAAGGGTACGCCATTAAGCCGGGCTGATTTAAGGGCTGTCAACATCAACCTCTGCGACATGTGCGTTATCCTGTCAGCCAATCAGAACAATATCGACGATGCCTCACTGCAGGACAAGGAATGCATCTTGGCTTCGCTCAACATCAAGTCTATGCAGTTTGATGACAGCATCGGGGTCTTGCAGGCTAATTCCCAAGGTAAGGGCTGCCCTATAAGATGTGATGCTTAGCCCACGGCGGACTGGCCCTGGCAGAAGTGATGTTCTAAAGTGTGTGATTGGATGGCCCTGGTGAGAGGAATGTCCTAAAGTGTGTGATTGGACAGCCCTGGCAAGAGGAATATCCTAAAGTGTGTGATTGGATGACCCTGCCGTCAGTCTGCTGGGTGGTAAAGGCAGCCAATGGTGCTCGTGCGCACGCACACACACACGCACACACACACACACACACACACACACACACACACACACACACACACACACACACACAGTATGTTCCTTGTGTGTGTTCTGTGCATGTCCTATAGGTTTTTAACTGTGTAGGTAGAAATGCATCAGTCATACCTGACAGTACTAGTGTGGTGCTTGTCTCAGAGCAAATAACTTTGCTTGAAGGACCTGCTTCTTGGCCAGCCATTAACAGCTGCTTGACCAGGCCCTCTGGCTAACAGCTGCATGACCAGGCCCTCTGGCTAACAGCTGCATGACCAGGCCCTCTGGCTAACAGCTGCATGACCAGGCCCTCTGGCTAACAGCTGCATGACCAGGCCCACTCGCTAACAGCTGCATGACCGGGCCCACTGGCTAACAGCTGCATGACCAGGCCCACTGGCTAACAGCTGCGTGACCAGGCCCACTGGCTAACAGCTGCACGACCAGGTCCACTGGCTGAGTTTGGCAGATAGTATGTGCAGATTTATTTGTCCATATTGACGTGTAAGCTGGTGCTGTGTGCTTCTCATCAGGACCTGTCTCCATTATGGCCGTGCATAATGCTCCCCCTTCATTAAGCCCGTTAGCCATCCCACTGGGTCTCTCCTCCATGATGAAGACTTCAGTAATTATGGAGGCTTTTACAGAGAAGCTCGTATTCTGTGCAGCATTTCGGCTACGATGTGACAGTTCCAGACAGCCATGTCCCAAGTTTGTGTTTTTTTACATGCAGGCTCATAGAGGGGGTTAGAGCCTCGGTTTTATCTTGTCAGATACAGTAAAGAGGGGGGCGATGGAGCCGAGGCGTAGTCTAGCAACAAGGCCGTATGGGTGTGAACCAAACATCTAATGAACGCTGTGGTTTGTCGTTAGATCTCTGAGAGTTTGGCGGTTTTCAGGGCGTGAAGGCTTTGGGCGGATAGCAGGTAGCGGGTAGCCATAGCCAGTTTGAGTGAACGTGACTCTGCACCAGGACTGTTAGCGGGTTCCTGCTGTTCTCTGCCTGTTTGTTCCTGTCCTGCCCCTGCAGCTGTCTGCATTTTTTTTTATTCTTGTGTTTTATTTGAAAATTTTTTGAAGTGCCAAAAACAAATTGTGATTTTCAAAGAGCTTTTTCCCCCTCCCACTCAGTGAACGCTCAGGTGTTCTCATCGGGCAGTTTGGGGAGCAGGCTAGGTGTTCTCACCGGGAAGTTTGGGGAGCGGGCTAGGTGTTCTCATCGGGCAGTTTGGGGAGCGGGCTAGGTGTTCTCACCGGGCAGTTTGGGGAGCGGGCTAGGTGTTCTCACCGGGCAGTTTGGGGAGCGGGCTGTTCTCCCATCAGCCCAAGCGCAGACGAGCTTGTGCAGTGCTTCCAAACACAAACTAAACTTACAAAACATCATTACACACCGTTTAAAAGGGTTCGGCCATGTAACACATTTATTCTTGGGTATCTGAAAACACATTTTATCGTGAAGGCATACGGTGTTATATTTATGTATTTTGTAAATAGATCTCTCTGTTCTCACAAGTTATTTGAAATACAAAATCCTCAAGGGTCTGAAATATATGAACAACTTGTCTTTTCTGTTGTCCCTTTAGATAATAGTCTGGCAAAAGTGTAATGTCTTGTGTACTGTATTGTTGGAAAATAAAATGAAGGGCTCGGTTTATCACCCTTTTCTATTCTGCTGTTTATATATCATCATGCCGTTGCCATGTGTCAGCAGTAAGAGGCCAGGCACAGTTCCGCTGAAACATTTACTCGCGTCTTCTCTTTCGACACCCCGAGCTCACGCCTGCTGTAACGAGTGGAGTCTGCACTCAATCAGGGTTTGTCCTTAACTCTGGGTCACAGTCAAACAGCGGAGCAGGTTCTCTCTGCACACGCAGTTCAGCGAGTTCACTGATCACCAGAATTAATTTGTCAAGCTGTGTGTGTGGAAAAAACATTCATCCTCCCATTAGTTTGTTTGACAAATGCTGATTGACTCCAGGTGTAGGTCTCGGGCGAGGAAGGGAAATCATGTGTTCTGTAGACTTGGGCTGCTGCTACACCACAGTCAACCCTACCCCCCCTTTAATTCTCCATAATAAACTAAAGCAGGCCCGTTAAAAACCATGCACACTAAAAGCTGTTTTAAAATGTAATGAGAAGCTTACATGTGCCTGAAATGGTTTGGTTGTATAATGTCAGTGGTGCATTAAAAAGGAGGTGTACTGTGTCAGTTATTGCTATAAGTGGGTATATTTTGATTCATTACATTTACATTATATTAATACGGCATATTAAATTTGCATTACACTGCATTACACAACATTACACTTTGCAGTTGCTGAGATATGTAGAAAGGCAATTTCAGACCTGTTTGCATTGAGCTTGTGTTCTCAAGTGCAATATCCCTTATGTGGCTTTGGTAAGGGGATGTTTACTATGTAGAGTGTCAAAAGTTACAAAACATTATTCTGGACTGATTGGACTTCCAGAATAAATCAGTGACCTTATCAGTCTTCTTTATATGTCTATTCAAACACTCAGTGGGGGCGCGTTAGAAAAAGGAGTATCACACATATTGAATTTGCTCTTTCTGTAAAATGGTGTGGCCTGAATGTATTAGCCTCATGCTACATTTATCACTGAAAACTATAAGCAGGCGTGTTCTTAAGTCAGCTCTGAGGGATGGATGGCAAACTGCAGGCTATGTATTATGCATGTAGCATTACTGATTTAAGCTGTTTGCTCGTCAGCCTGAAAGACTGCAGAAACGTCAATCCGTGGGAATTGATAGTCATGTCACTTCTGGAATATTCCACAGTTTCTGATGAAAGTCTCCCATGTTTCTCTTCTCTTTTATGGGAACAAAATGAATAACATATAAAATGTATGTCTGGGAGCTGGATGGAAGGCTACAAGAGCTTAATCTGCCTCAGGTGACCCCTAAAAGCCACGTTGCAGTATCTAGGCAGGCATATGAAAATAGCCCTCAATCCTTTTTTTTTGCAGTATTTGGTAAGAAGTACAAATCACCAGGTAAAGTATTATTTTTGCCCTCAACCCAGTCAGAAACTCATGTATACTAATAGTATACAGTTACTACAGCAGTACTGCTGTAAATTCTGTGTGTAATTATGAGCGAATTTTGTCTTTGTTCCCTGAAGGTTTCACGCCTCCCGGGATGGACCGGTCCTCTCCAGACAACAGCCCGGTCCACGGCCTCGTGCGACAAGCTTCCGTCACCACCGGCGCGAACATCCCCATCATTACTGAGCTGGGTAAGGGACTGGCCCAGGAACAGGACTGAGGCATCCGAGGCACATGACTGCATTCCCCATAATGTTTGTTTATTTTCCCCAGATGTAGCTAAATGAAGTACAGTTTTTATCAGAATTGACTGAAGTGTGAGGTAAAAAAAAAAGGAGGTGAAAATGTATTTATTGGAAAGGAGGCGACTGTAACTCACCTCCCTGGTGCCGGTGTGCTAATGCTCAGCAGGAGAATCGGCTCCTCGTCCAAAACGCAGAAACACGGAGGGGTTGCTTTTATTAAAAGCCCCAGCGCTCCCCCGGTGCGGAGCTAATGAGAGCTTCACGTCTCGGGGGGCATTTGAGCAGCGGGCACGGGCCCCTCCAGCCCCCTCCTCACCCAATTAGGGGCCTCTCTGGCACTGGGGTTCGAGAAACAGGGACACAAATTTGGATTTCATTGCCTGGTTTGCTCTCAAACAAGGACACCCACAGCTAATATTATGATACGGCTCTATTCAGAAAAACTTCACTGTGTCCTTAACTTCAAGCAAAACATTTTGTTTCTCTTTTTTTAAAGGAACGCACAAAATATTTAAAAAAATGAAAAATAGATTAAGAGAAAGGAAAATCACTTCAGTTGTTTAGTTGTTTCAGTTTTTCACTCAGAAATTTCAGCACTGAGCGGACTGTGGCTAGCCTGAATGTGGTCACTGTACATCCTGCTGAAGGATTTCTCAGTGTCCTGTATTTGTTGAATATTATCAAATATTCTCAAAAATGAAATTCTTGCTTTGGTTTGAAAGCAAATCTAATCATGGACTGTGACCGAAGAGTGAGAGTTGTACTGTATTACTAGACCTAACTTATTTTAGATTGTAAGAATTATAATCCATTGTCCTATCCTAACATGTACCTGTTTCTAACATTCTTACATGTGTAGAAGTGTCAGCTATTAGGTCCATACTCATGCAGGTGTAGAGCACTGCTTATGGCTCTGCTGCTGGATGTGCTTGGGATTTGTAGTTCTTACCCTTTTTCTTGCTCACTAGTCTCTTGCCTGCTCTTCTCTTCGTCCCTCATCAAATATGCTTCAATAACTGTCTCCCCAATGCTGTTTTGCATCATTAGCCAAACCGGGCAAACTACTGCCTTTGGTTTCACTGAATCAGGAAAAAAACAGTGGAACCAACATTCAAATGATAACTGAACTGGGTAAGCTCCGCCTCCATCCTCCGCCTCAGCTCCGCCTCTCCATCAGCTTCTCTCCAGCAGGGGGCGCTGCCATGACATTGCTGCCAACGCATTGTTTTATTCTCGGTTTTCTGGCTGAAGTGGATTGTCTTGGTTTGGCCTCTTGTTTTGGGTAATGTCCCCCTCCCCCCCCAGAGCGCTGCTCGGCCTTTGATTGTACCAAGCCTGTCCTCGTGGCTGTTTCCATGGCGCCTGCTTGCTGTTCGTTTCTTTGGCCTCGGCACCGTTCATCGTCCGCATGTCAACATGGCCGCCGTCTTTCCCCTGCAGCTCACAGGAAGTCTTGGGAAATTTGAATTTTCAAAAGCTAAACTTAAGATCAAATCTTCCTTTAAGCTGTTTATTTTACCTTGCGTATATAACTATGAAACAAAGTATTGGTCTTGAAGGTTGTACATAAAACTGCATTTCAGCTCCTTTGAAAATTTTATAGTCCTGTTAAAACGAAACTAGTCAAATAGCAGATTTTGTGTTTTTGTTGTTTAAGGATAAAATCAGTAAACAATATGAAATTATTTGTCCTTGATGTATATAATGTGGATATAACCATACGTCTGGTGTACGGTGTGAAAGTTAAATTTTAGAACAAATAAATTTTAAAAACTGAAAACTAACAGCTATTGTAGTCCCATAGTGTGGCTAAATCAATACCATACTGGACAAGTGGACGACTACAGCAAAGTTCTTCAGATGTTTTGTGAATTTTCAGTTGTTTCTGTGAATTTCATTTTCTTATTTCCCCAATTTTTCCAGAAAGAGAAAAAAGCGTACAGGGCACCAACACACCTCTGGAGTTGGACCTCCGAAACCTTACAATAATTACACAATCAGCTTTATGTCTAACTGTACACATCTGCTGCACACGGAATTGAACATAATTGCAGAATAACCTTTTTTTTGGCTTTGAAATTTAAGCTTCCATCTTGCCATGACTTGAATATGAAAAACACACACACACACACACATATATATATATATATACATACAAATGGATTTTAAGACACAATTTCAAATTTTCTCAGTTTCACCATACAGCACACTTAGCATGACACCTCATTGGCTGGTGTATCTGGTTGCCACTGGAGTAGCAGGTCACATGACCACCATAGTTGCATCCACTGCATGATCCTTACTAATCACATTTTTACATGTTCAGTGAACGACTCCAACGTTCAGTTCCTGGACCAAGACGATGACGACGATCCGGACACGGAGCTGTACCTCACTCAGCCCTTCGCCTGCGGGACGGCGTTCGCCATCAGCGTGCTGGACTCCTTAATGAGCGCGGTAAGTCCCAGCTTAACGAGCACGGTAGGTCCACGCTTTTTAGTGTCAGAACTCTTAAACAGCATTTTTAGATTCATTCAGTATTTTCACACATAGCAGTATATGATTTGCAGGGATAAGACATATGGTGAGCATACAGAAACAGTCACACTTGACTGTTTTATTTTAAAGGAAGAGGAATGCATTTCATTATGCCTTCATTTTGCTGATGTGCAGCATGGTAACCATTTTCACAGTCAGACCAGATGTGAGCCGACGCTGTTCCGATATGCTTTTCTAATCTCTCTCATAATTTAGTTTGCATCAGAGGGGGTGAGCTTTGACAAAAGATTGATATTTAGCCATTAGCGAAGCAAACACAGATCCAATGTTTTTTTTGTTTTTTTTATCTAATTTGTCCTCAAAAAAGTACCACACTGAAAATCAAGTGCCACTCATCGTCATAGCCCAGTTAAGACCCCTGGATTTGTGCTTTCTGCAGTCAGACTAAGAGCATGTTCATAACTTGACAGGTGCTGTACACTTGTTTTAATCTTGGACTGTAAACAGAACTGATGCGAATGGAATTGGGATTTGGCTGAAGTGTGGTGTGTGAAATCCAGAGCACTCCTCCATTCGTTTAGGAAAGAGCCTTTTGGGTGCCACCCTTATAGATGCAGAATGTAATTTCACTAGTTGGCACAAGTTAGTAAATGAAATGCCACATTGATCAGACAGTACTGTAAGCTGTTTCCCTCTGAAGGGACGTTGCAGTCTTTTCAAATAATGTCTCACAGAATGGATTTTCGGTGTGCATGGCGGGACTTCTAGAGAGGGTAGTGTTGATTCTACGTTTACCGACGCACTTGAAATACAGGACAGGTCTGACACGAGATCCCAGCCTGAATGTTCCTCTCATGCTCTTCTGATACAGAAGAGACGACTTCTTTCTTCTGCCGTTGAATCCCCTGCCCAAAATGACGGCTTAATTTGGCCGCCCTTCAGTTTGAGCCGGTGTAGAACAAAGCCCTTACTGTTGCAGATGAGGCCAGACAGAACTGATGCAGCCTATCAGACAGCTCCCTTCCTTGAGCGCGCTCAGTAGCGCTGTCACTCCCCTCTAAGGGGTGTCACTGCAGCGCCAGCAAGGAGAGACACCAGGTCCTACACCACCGCACACAGAGCAGCCAGGTCCTACACCACCGCACACAGTATACCACCGCACACAGAGCAGCCAGGTCCTACACCACCGCACACAGTACACCACCGCACACAGAGCAGCCAGGTCCTACACCACCACACACAGAGCAGCCAGGCCCTACACCACCGCACACAGAGCAGCCAGGCCCTACACCACCGCACACAGAGCAGCCAGGTCTACACCACCGCACACAGAGCAGCCAGGTCTACACCACCGCACACAGAGCAGCCAGGTCCTACACCACCGCACACAGTACACCACCGCACACAGAGCAGCCAGGCCCTACACCACCGCACACAGAGCAGCCAGGCCCTACACCACCGCACACAGAGCAGCCAGGTCTACACCACCGCACACAGAGCAGCCAGGTCCTACACCACCGCACACAGAGCAGCCAGGTCCTACACCACCGCACACAGAGCAGCCAGGTCCTACACCACCGCACACAGAGCAGCCAGGCCCTACACCACCGCACACACATCAGCTGGAGAGAGCTGGATTCAGCCTGTTCCACACGGTCTGGCACTCACACACACTGAGATCAGCCTCTGTAAAGAGTGGGATTATACCCTGTGAGAAATAGGTCTACAGGGACTGAGTTATGGGTGTCTGAGCCCTGCCGCTAACCTAGCGTCCACCGCTTAAGCACTGGAGTTTTGGGCCCAGAGATGAGCCTGGATATGTCTTATTGTTGGATTAGGGGATTTCATAATTACCGTCGCCAGCAGAATGAAATTGCATTATCAGTTTAGTGTGTTATAGCACACTGCAGAATGGGTATACCATTGATCATTCATAAGAATGCAGTAATTTAACTGTAACAGAGGAGGTCATATTAACGTTTCTAGCTCTTGCAGAGGTGTATTTTCATGTTAATGATGTTCGGCTGTCATTGTAAACAGCATTATGTGAGCTGAGGATGTAAGCAGCAGAGCTCACCGGAGCCTGAAGTGCGGCCATCTTGGGCTGTGAGTGTAATGGCGGTTTCCCGTCTCTGCAGACGTACTTCAACGACAACATCCTGACTCTGATCCGGACGCTGGTGACGGGGGGGGCTACGCCGGAGCTGGAGGCCTTGCTGGCGGAGGAGAACGCACTGCGGGGGGGGTACAGCACCCCCCAGACCCTGGCCAATCGGGACCGGTGCCGCGTGGCACAGCTGGCGCTGTACGACGGGCCCTTCGCTGACCTGGGGGTACGCCCAGCCTCAAAAGAGCCGAGCAGACTGAGTCTGTGGCTCCCCCACACTGCCCCGTCCCAGATATGTGTGGCCCCCGTCCCAAAGATGTGTGGCCCCTGTCCCAAAACACATGTGTGGCCCCTGTCCTAAAGCACATGTGTGGCCCCTGTCCCACAGACATGCATGCAGGTCAGGTACTCTCCTGCCATAGCCCTCCACCAAGCCCCCCCCCCCCCCCCACTCAAAGCTCCTCATTACGATGACGTGTGTGTGTGTGTGTGTGTGTGTGCGCGTTTCCTTTATTTGTTAACAGAATGTTTGGCTTTCTGACGCGGTGCCATTGTTTGGTGTGGTGGCATGTTTCCATGGCCACAGTCTGAAAGTGGTGTTGTGCTATTGGCTCATTCATACGTGAGTGATGGTCTGTGGAGTGGCCAGCACTTCTAAACTGTCACTTGTTTGTGTTGCAGGATGGTGGCTGCTATGGTGACCTCTTTTGTAAAGCATTGAAAACATATAACATGCTTTGCTTTGGAATTTACCGGTTAAGAGATGCACATCTCAGCGGTCCAAGCCAGTGCACCAAGAGGTGGGTCACAACCTTCAACTGTCCTCTGAATAACAGCACATAATCCCGCTATATAACAGCACATAATCCCGCTATATAACAGCATGTAATCCATCTGTACGACAGCACATAATCCCACTATATAACAGCACATAATCCCGCTATATAACAGCACATAATCTCGCTATATAACAGCACATAATCCCACTATATAACAGCATGTAATCCCGCTATATAACAGCGCATAATCCCACTATATAACAGCACATAATCCCACTATATAACAGCACATAATCCCGCTATATAACAGCACGTAATCCCGCTATATAACAGCATGTAATCCATCTGTACGACAGCACATAATCCCACTATATAACAGCATGTAATCCATCTGTACTACAGCACATAATCCCACTATATAACAGCACATACTGTTATCCAACTGAGAGCAGTTCCACGCACTTAGCGAAAGGGTTATAGGCCATATTTTAATAGGAACATGTTTGATGTTTTTTGTGCTTCTTTGAGGTATGAATGCATTCGTCACTATTTGTTTGCTTTGTGGAAGTGTGTAAACAGTGATCACATACTCAGTGATCACGTTACTGGAACAGAAATGCTGTTCAGAATTGATGCGTAGCTTTGATTGCTGCATTGCTTTGACATGCGTTATGTTTGCTCTTGTTTTCTGGCAGATACGTCATTACCAATCCGCCGTACGAGTTTGAGCTGGTCCCCACCGACCTCATCTTCTGCCTGATGCAGTTTGACCACAACGCCGGCCAATCACGGACGAGCCTGTCCCACTCCTCACACTCCTCCCACTCCTCCAGTAAAAAGAGCTCCTCCGTGCACTCCATCCCCACCGTCAACCGGCCCAGCCGGAGCAAGGCCCGCGAGTCCAGGGACAAGCAGAAGTACGCGCCCTCCCCCGCGTGTGTGTGTGTGCGCATGTGCGTGTGTGTGTGCTCCCCTCCCCCTGTGTGTGTGTGTGTGTGTGTGTGTGCTCCCCTCCCCCTGTATGTGTGTGTGTGTATGCGTGTGTGTGTGTGTGCTCCCCTCCCCCTGTGTGTGTGTGTGTGTGTGTGTATTTGTGTGCTCCCCTCCCCCTGTGTGTGTGTGTGTGTATGTGCTCCCCTCCCCCTGTGTGTGTGTGTGTGTGTGCTGCCCTCTCCCTGTGTATGTGTGTGTGTGTGTGTGTGTGGGGGGACTCTTGTGTATGTGTGTGTGGGGACTTGTGTGTGTGTGGTGGTGTGTTTGTGAATTGGGTTTATGGAGGCACTTGTAATGGGTGTGTATTGTTTCTGGGTTGTGATCATTAAGCACACATTCTTCATGCTCATTTAGACGTCACATACACATCACATACTCATCATGTACTCATCACTGCAGTCACATGACTTTCATCACCCGCACGCCTAAACAACATCATCCCAGCTGCATACATATGTGTGCAAACAGCCTGCACAACAAGGAGCTCTACTCATACATGATTGGCTGTCTTTTCTTCCTGATTACAGTTCCATTGAAGTATCTCCTTCTGATGAAAGCATAGTTTCAGCATGATTATGTTTCAGTCATATGTATTGCTTATGTAGCAATTATGATCCAGTTTACTTGGTTAAACTACATGTGTAGCCTGTAGCATTTATTTATATTTATCTGTCATCAGACTTACATTTGTAATCAGATGTTAAGTGAATATTTCTGTTACAGGATAGCATGGAAGAATCAGGGTGCCAGTGTATAGAACATAAAACACTGACGCACAATACAGCCTAGTTGTATTGTAAATCTGTATTTAAATTGTATATTTTATATATTTCATAGTTTAAATATATATTTTTATTGTTTCAATGTGTTGCCAGCTCATGTGGATCTAAGCAGGCAGTGCTATTTGGCATAGTTCTGTCTTTCAGAATTATTTGTGTTCTTTTTATCTGGCAGGGAAATCTATTATTTTAACATGCAAACGCAAGTTTATTACTGGAGATACATCTCTCAGTCTAGCTAAGCAGCTTGTCTATCTGTGGATTAAGTCTGCACACATGTTCCCCCTTGGTTTTTATTTGAACAATACTGTCAAAATAATGACTTCATATGTATCAGTTTTATTAATGCACAAGTGCATGTATATGCATCCATATGTATGTACATGTGTGCATTTATATGGCTTATTTATTGTGCTTTAGCATGCAGTTATGCTGTCATGTGTTTATAAATTTTCCTGACATGAACAAAATACACCAATCAATTATCTGTTTAGAAATAGATATGACGTTATGCAATAATTCCTGTGTACATATTGCAGGAGAAATATTCCTTATAATATCTTTTATAATTGTGTGCATTTGCCCATTTCTCATTGTATATATGACCCTGTCACATGTCCATGCTTATAATGCAACGTGTTGTGAATCTTTCAATTTACCTTTCTCAGTTTGTATTTAAGCTTTTTTTCCCTTTATTGCAAAAAAAGAAATCAAATTTTTAAAAATTAGAAATTATAGAACTGCAAATAGAAAATGCATTTCCTAAAATGAAATGAAGTTGGATTCCAGTCACCATTTTGTGTATTTGTAGGAGACATTGACTTGTCCGTGATGTCAGGCTGCAGGCTGCTCTTGCTGCCAACACTGGCTGGTTTTTACTGATCATGGTGATGGGGTGGCTGATCCTGGCACTCTGCACCCTTAAATCCAGTGCCACAGCCCCCATTTTTGACCTCCCCCCCTATTTCAGAGCTGTGGTCAGTACATTCGAGACTCAGCTGTGCAGCCAATCACAACAAAAGACACTGCGGTGTAGATGCCATGGCTTTATTTAGGGTTAATTTTTAAAAGATTTTTATTTCCATCTACTGTAATTCTGTTATTCTGTCATTTAATTTTTTTGTTTGTTTACTTAAGAGTCTAAGCTTTCAATAGGGCAGATACCTGTAAGGAAATAATAATCTTGAAATAAGTCTTCAAAATTCCGGGGCCACTGTCCTAACTGCTGTTGCCCTGGACACAAGTGCACATGAAGTGTCCCGTCGTGTTTATAAACAGAAACAGAATGTGAGTCCGGTTTGTAAACGCCTACTGAGCCTGAATATGAAGCACTTCTTGACACAGCTATGTGCCCATATTTTAAAGAAATATGTAATGGAATGGATATGATGGTATATTTGTAAAGTATGTGCATGTACCTTATGACTTAAATATAAATAACACCGCAGTGGTAATGCAGTGATCTAATCCAGTCCAGTGAGGTGTATGGTGATGTCAGTGTGTTTGAGACATGTGGTTTGTGTAAATACTGTAAAACTTACTTAGACTGCCTCTCTTTCTGAAGTGCAACAAGGACGAATAGAGTGAGCCAAGGTATGGAAGTTAAGGACTATGCATGACGTAGCGGCTGTGGTGGATTTCTATCATAACTGTCCTTGTGGAGACCTGTTATGAGAGAGGAAGCATTTCTGTTTGTTTTATCAGTCATTCCTTAGTTCCTCTTATTTCCTCTTTGCTTTCTGGAAAGGAAAGCAAAATGGCTGCCGCTGTCAATATAATTCCTCTGAGATCACCAGGACATTGCATGCAGTTGATCATGTTGATTTGCTGTTATACCTTTGTATCTGACTTAACCAATTTAAAGCTTGTTTTTTTTATTTTTGTTCATCTTCCTTTGGCAGGATTCTGTGCATTTTCAATTTGTCATTAAGCATCTTTCTTTCTTTTTTCATCTTTGTGTAGTCCACAAGTTCCAGCTGTGTGTGAGAGGAATTGTGTGACTGCTTTTATTTCTGTGGAGCAAATGCAGTTAGACATTGAAGCAATGTATGTGTGGCTCTGTGAGTTACCCTTTGTCAAATGCCTTTATTACTCTACATTAGAGCTTTATTATTCTACATTAGGGCTTTATTACACTACATTAGGGCTTTACTACTGTACATTAGAGTTTTATTACTCTACGTTAGAGCTTTATTACTCTACATTAGGGCTTTACTACTGTACATTATGGTGTTATTACTGTATATTAGGGCTTTATTACCGTACATTAGGGTGTTATTACTGTATATTACGGCTTTATTACCCTACATTAGGGTGTTATTATGGTATATTAGGGCTTTATTACCCTACATTAGGGCTTTATTAGGGCTTTATTACCCTTCATTAGGGCTTTATTACCCTACATTAGGGCTGGATGATAAACCATATTGACAATTTTAGACCTGGAGACCCAGTCCATGGCTACATAGCTATATACACACACACACACACACGTGTATGTATATATGTGTGTGCGGGTGTATATCTATGTGGGATAATGACTATTATAGTTAATTTATTAAATGTGTGGTTCACTTGTCCTCTGTAAAGCAAAGCGCTTGTGAGATCAACACTAATCTGTCCCCTTCCGAAAAGGATAAACACGCACGTATAAATACAGCATACCTGCTGATAATCTGATACTGTTAGATTATGACTCCAAGGATAAACACACACGTATAAATACAGCATACCTGCTGATAATCTGGTACTGTTAGATTATGACTCCAAGGATAAACACACACATATAAATACAGCATACCTGCTGATAATCTGGTACTGTTAGATTATGACTCCAAGGATAAACACACACGTATAAATACAGCATACCTGCTGATAATCTGGTACTGTTAGATTATGACTCCAAGGATAAACACACACGTATAAATACAGCATACCTGCTGATAATCTGGTACTGTTAGATTATGACTCCAAGGATAAACACACACGTATAAATACAGTATACCCGCTGATACCCGCTGTTAGATTATGACTCCGTATTGAAGGCGAGCACTAGTGTCTGAATCCTGGTTCAGAAACCTGTCCATGTCAGATCTGCTGTGACCCCTGACCTTATGTGGCGGTGACCTCTGACCTTATGTGGTGGTGACTCTTGACCTTACGTAAGGGCAGTAAACCCCTGAGAATAGCCCAGGACTGGATCATAGGCACGACCGCCGTTACATCAGCCTGCACTGGGACAGCAAGCCCCATGGCTGCAAGGCATTCGCAAAAATGTCTGACTTTAATCAGACAGACTGGCCTTGGAATGAAATGTTTGAATCCTTCATGGCTGTCCTCAACCGCTCATTATTCCCAGCATGCAGCGTTCTTCAGGACGCAGGTATGCTTGTGCAGCACTGCGTTCCACCAGAGGAGAGCGCTTACAAAATAAGGGCAGTATAAATATTACAGTTCCCTTAAAGTCAATAAACACTATGCCAGAAATTAAGAGATGTAATAAAATGTTGAAAATTGAAACATCAAAACAAGACCGGAATGTAAAACTACTTTGCAGAAAGGCTTGACCTCTGAGCTTAAGACTTACCAGGCATCCAAATGGGGTATGAAATATACTTTGAAACTGAAAATATAATTTGCGATTACTCCTTATGGATTTGCTTATTATTACTGTGGTAAAAAGATGAGCATTCAGCAGAAACAAGTCTGTCAATAAAAGAATAATACGATTCTGGAAAAGTAAACAGTGTTTCATACAAAGAACAAAATCAAACATTTTGCCGAAGAGGCCAAACATTAGGTCTCTGGCAAAGATATAAATTGTTTAGAATGCCAATATAGATAAAATAGCTCATTTAGTACAGTGTGGCTTTAAAAATCCTTGGATCTTTAAACTGCATGTGTTTTTTCTTCTCTACAGGGAAACGACACTATAAAAGTATCAGCGTTTTACAGGAAAACACTAAACAGGGTATACCTATTTAGCTTCACCTTTTCTGTAGTAACTCCCTTAGATTCATTAGATGTACATTGACTTTTAAAATAATAGTAGAACAAAACTAGAGTTGTTTTCACTGTTCCAGGAGAAATTCCAATATATTCATTAGTTTGTGTGTGACGCACTGTAGCATAGAGCACTGTATTATAAATAATACAGTGTTTGTTAATCCCATTTAAGTTCTCAATAGTCATCTAGTTATAGGAAATGAACATAGAGTAGAGTAGATGGCATAGAAACATAAATCAGGTGCCATATTTAAAGTCTGAAACTGATGAATCTGTTTTCCCTCCCTCTTTCTTGTTTCTGACCGTTGGACAGAAAAGAAATGGTTTACAGATGAACCGGAAAATGCCTACCCAAGGAACATTCAGATCAAGCCCATGAGCACTCACATGGCCAATCAAATCAACCAATACAAGTCCACAAGCAGCCTGATTCCACCAATCAGAGAAGTTGAAGATGAATGCTGATCAGCTGACCCCTGGGGTCGTGTGGGAAAAGCATGGACATTCTCCTGAAAGAAAGGAAGTGCAGATGATCACGATGCTGTCTGGTTCTTTTCTCCTCACGCGTACCGCTCCTTAAGGTTTTACACGATAGACGGGACCCTCTTATGTGTATACTATATGTTACTTCCATGCTCTTTGAAAATATTTTATTTATAAATGTATACAGGATACATGTATATAATGACAATCATTTACGGATTGTACAGCCTTTAGCACTTTTTGAAATGATTTTAAGAGATATCTCCTGTAATTATTTGCAATAGTACGCTGTGTCTGTGACCGGACTCCTTATTTTCCCTTTTGGGGAGGATGAGGGCCATTATAGTGGGTGTAAAAAGGACATTTCCCAAAGAATCACACCACAGACTTCATATCAGCCAGACATTCATGTATTTTGTTATGCATATCAAACATTTGCTTCTTTTAATGATTTGCACTAAATGAAACTATTTTTTGAAAGGAACAAGTAGTAGTTTATCAAATATAAGCAGTTTATCAAAATGTAAAAATCATGGAAAGAGTCAACCTTTTTTTATATTTTTCACTTGATTGGAGGAAATATCTGTGGCTTTATACAGAAGGTACTGAACCAGAGGTTTGCAAGAACAGGAGTTAGCAGATGCTGCAGTGAACTATAGAATAATATGAATGATTGCATTCCAGTTGTGTGACACTACCACAGTCCTAGATGCTGCAGAAATACACTGATACCCACTCCTTGGGTTTGCCTGGGTTTGCACCTGCTGATTTAGCCAACAATATCCTGACCATGTGCTATCGCATATAATCTCTACAGTGTATCCCTGAATTTGTCCCCTGTGGACCATTTAATATGGGTCTTCCCCTGACTCTGCACATACGCGCGTGCTACAGGTCCACACATATTTCTCAGTTCTATATCTGTACCAGATTTCTGAGCAATTTCTCAGAATGCAGAACCTGGCAGTGACACTGTGCTAATCCGTATGAGTTTTCACCCTCCGGACTCTGCGCTATGATTGAGCTGCTCAAATGTGAATTAGGACGCGTTGACGTGTTTTTGGCGACAGCACTGAAGATGAGATCTGCGTGATGTAACATGGGAAGTGATGTGAACTGCAGAATGCCATGTTGGAGCACATTATTAAAATGTCTGCAGATTTCCTCGGTCCAGATTTGAGAATGCCACGTATTGCGTACAGCAGGCATTTAACGGGTCCTCCTTTGGCTGTGGCCACTGCCTGGCACAGAGTTGGCATGGAGGCGGTTAGAAGTGCTTGGATGTTCTCCATGACCAATCTCCACACCACATCATTCAAACAAATTTACCCGACATTTGAACTACAGAAGCTCAATCATAGTTGCACTTGCACTGTTGGGGGTGGGAGGGGAATACGGATGGCACTAGAGAATGCAATCTTTCAGTTATTCTGGTAGAGACATAAATCACAGGCATTCCGATTTCCCCGGTCCCCATGTGCGTTCATCATGAAACCACACCCATCCTCTTACAGGTTTGACGTTGTGATTTGTTGGCAGAACCATTCAGATGCTATTCTTAAATTCAGAATTATTTGCTAAGATTTTCAGGTTAATTTAAATTTAAGCCTCACAGTAATTCCATTTCATGTTAATTTTTATACATCTTTGGCACTTCACATTGACACAGAATTAAACTACATCACATCCATGCTGAAAATACGAACTTCATTACTTGACAAACCAAACATCTTAATGTTGATGACATTTTTATTCTGCTTTCTGTGAGTTATGTAAAATCATGATCATCCTTATTTTTTATTTTTTTTAAAAGCAATGTTTTACAGTTTTTCCACAAACCCTTCTAAGCAACTACAAGTACTTCACAAATAAGAACGCTGATTTGGTTTCCTTTGAGTGTTAAAAACCTGGGTGGTGTCTCTGCCGCAGTGTTAATCGAGTCTCCCATTTGCATCTCGCATTCTGAAGGGAAGAAAAATGTGAATGACACAAAAATTAAGTTACCAATCCAACTGTGCGTAATCTGAAGTTTAGAAGAGTGTATCTAACTAACAGTGACTTGATGTGCATGAAGCCAGCTCATTTATTAAGGCCTGCAGCCAGCTCTGTTGTGAAATGGGTGGAACTTAATTATTTTCATTATTACTATTTGACCTAAATTAGGTCTCATTAACGGAGAAGAACAGTCAGATATTTTCATTTGTCTTGACAAATAAAATTCTCTCTGACTTGTGTTGGGAAAAAAAATAAATACCACAAGATAACCATCAGAGCATCCCTGCCTACGGGCAGTGGAGGCAGTAGCCGTAAGAAATGGAAAAATAATTTTTTAATCACTGGGGGGAAGAGAACCCGCCCTGTAAATTCTGCC
Organism: Anguilla anguilla; assembly: GCF_013347855.1. Taxonomy (NCBI): domain Eukaryota; kingdom Metazoa; phylum Chordata; class Actinopteri; order Anguilliformes; family Anguillidae; genus Anguilla; species Anguilla anguilla. The sequence continues at coordinate 524,962 of NC_049218.1, read as the reverse complement.
GTTCCCAGAGAACATTTTAAGCAAAACTGTTCCAGCTTCTGTCTGTCTGTCCCCTGGCTGTGGTGCGGTATGATGTTGAGCTTATCGTGTCCACATAAGCCTTGTTCTGGAGTGAAGTTTTGAATTGTGACTGCATTGTTGTTACACTTTGTAGCAAGTAGACTAAAGAAAAATGTGAGTATAATGTACATATAATTGGATTGTTGATAAAATTCCTATTAGCCAGAAAAGATGATAATGGTATATATTCATTTCACTTCAGAAAAGAGAAAGATGATTTTTTCATATAGAAATATTCACTCTGCTTCCTATTACTTCAAATCCTGTCCTGTAACAAAATTCAAGATTTTTGTTGAAATGAAAAAAACCTGTTCAAGTAAGTAAAGTTTATTGATGTCAAGTGTCATTTGATGTCATAAAATAGCTTATTACTGAGACAAATATTTAGGGGAGCACCTATTTAAGCTAAGGTATAGAGAATTAAAGATCTCCTTTAGTATGTTTTTCTTGTGAAATTTATATTTAAGGGGTTACATTCCATATTGTCAGCTGTTTTACTTTGATTAGCAATACTCTCGGTTCGTTTGCTGCTACAACACTCTTTACATTTTGAAAGTTCTGCAATATCAGTCAGTTAAAAACCATGCGAACATGCAGTAATAAAGAGTGCCTAGACACTATCTAGCAGCACATATCAGTTAGATTTTTTTATTTTATTCATTTGTTTCATTTCTGAGGCCAATAGCATTTCTGTGATGGTAAACAGTGCGAGACTGAGCTTATTACCCCACCCCCCCCCCCCCCAGCTCTGGGCAGAGGTGTGTGGCAGCGTGCTGTGGTACTGGCGTAGAGAACATCCAAGCCTCAGACGCCTCTACGCCAGTGCACCAGTGTCAGGCAGTGTGTGCCAGTGCACCAGTGTCAGGCAGTGTGTGCCAGTGTGCCAGTGTCAGGCAGTGTGTGCCAGTGTGCCAGTGTCAGGCAGTGTGTGCCAGCCAAAGGAGGATCCCATAAGACCTGCTGTTGCGAAAAGTGGCATGGAGAGAGGTTAGGGGCACGCGTGCAAATACACCTTTCCATACCCGTCTTCAAAACCAAACAAGGTGTGTGTTACACTGTATGTACATATATAAATATTAATCTTATATATGTATATACATATATATATATATAATAGCTGTTTCTCATTAATGTGAGACATTTCACAGCTGGAGCACAGCGATGAGAGCAGGACAGTGCGGTGTGAGCTCACAGCTGGAGCACAGCGATGAGAGCAGGACAGTGCGGTGTGAGCTTACAGCTGGAGCACAGCGATGAGAGCAGGACAGTGCGGTGTGAGCTTACAGCTGGAGCACAGCGATGAGAGCAGGACAGTGCGGTGTGAGCTCACAGCGATGAGAGCAGGACAGTGCGGTGTGAGCTTACAGCTGGAGCACAGCGATGAGAGCAGGACAGTGCGGTGTGAGCTTACAGCTGGAGCACAGCGATGAGAGCAGGACAGTGCGGTGTGAGCTTACAGCTGGAGCACAGCGATGAGAGCAGGACAGTGCGGTGTGAGCTCACAGCGATGAGAGCAGGACAGTGCGGTGTGAGCTCACAGCTGGAGCACAGCGATGAGAGCAGGAGAGTGCGGTGTGAGCTCACAGCTGGAGCACAGCGATGAGAGCAGGAGAGTGCGGTGTGAGCTCACAGCTGGAGCACAGCGATGAGAGCAGGACAGTGCGGTGTGAGCTCAGCGATGAGAGCAGGACAGTGCGGTGTGAGCTCACAGCGATGAGAGCAGGACAGTGCGGTGTGAGCTCACAGCTGGCCATCAGGCTCCTCTTTAGCAGGTGGTTTAACGCGCACCTGTCTGGTGTGTGCGGTCAGGTTCCCATCAACCGTGTGAGGTCACCTGGCCCGTGGCATTGTGCTGCACCTCGCAGATTTATTTTCTTGCTGTAAGGGATGTGACATCTTTATTGATAATTTCTGGAAATTATAATAGACAGGTGTAAAACATAATTTTGGATAAGGGGTGGGGGGGATGTAAGTCTTAAGTAAGTGTAAAGAATTACATTTGGCTGTTTTTTATGGTAAAACTAGCATTCTTTTGGGTAGTGTAATGGCTGCCTTTCATCCAGGATACATTCAGGACATTCATACAAAGTGTGTGTGACTCTGTGACATACGCTCATTTAACAGGAAAGAAAGGTGGTATAGAAATGGAATCCATGGATTTGCTTCAGCTAAAGGAATTGTGGAGAAACTGATGGTGCTGAGTTGATCTACCTGACTCTGTCATAAATAATATCTGCTGATAAATATGCTGTCTTGTAAAAAAAAGAAAAAAGAAGTTTGTACATAAATTGTACATGGTTTCATTTTGTATTTTCTCAAATTAAAATGGATGTATTTGTGGTCTATAATGTGCCTTGTCCTCTGTAACATGCCTGTAGATACTGTTGAAGACCGGGACTCATCCAGTCATTAGAATGAGAACAGCGCCTTAGTTGTATGACCCACACAGCAGCCCTATCTTACCAGTACCTGTCTTGCACCGGCAGCAAAGGTAGAGCCTGTGTACTAGAAACGTTTTGGAACTGTATGACAATGCCTGGTGGGTGCTCTAAATTATGTGTAATGTCACAAAAAGGCTTTGTTTTTTCATCTTAAAAGTTTGTAAGTGTCCTTTACAGTTTGTAGCAGCATCTGATGGTGAGTCGCATATTTGATTTTAGTTTGTGCGATTAGGCAATGGATGCACCACCTGTATCCCTGATACAGCTGAACGGGAGTGGATTTATGCCACTCTGGTAAACGCACATAACCTCGCACATCGCACAGTCTGATGCCTCTGTGCGATTGCTGAAACATCACAGGTGTATAAAGAGCGGGCATTAGCGCTAAATCCGCTAGCTGGGCTGTGCAGGTGTGGAGAACCGTCACTGGTAAACGTGATGAGAGGCCTTCCCACTGAACCCCTATCTGCCAAGGCCACACTATGACTAATTATGCAATTTTTAAATTGGCCCTGTTAGATTAGCTATGTCCACACCACTGTCCTGCGTGCTGACTTTGCACAAAAGGATTATTGGCACCTGGACCAGCGGATGCCATTTTTAATTTAATTATGTCTGAGTTGGAATCTTGACCTGAAACATCTGGATTAAAAAAGAAAGAAAAAAAAAAAAAAAAACATCTAATTTTCTGGCTCTGAGGGTACCTGCAGTCAGGTGGTCTCAGCTGAAATTCCATCGCGGGATGTCTCGCTCACCTTTTGCGATGACATCATTCCTCTCTTGTGCTTTCTGAGCAACCCTCAAACTGTGAACCCTGCTTACCCAGCCTGCAGTGCTGCTGCAAAACACATGCCCTTTTATCGCCGTGGAAACGCACCTGCTATCTGGGGCTGCTCTTTGTTCTTTATTACGTCCTCAGCTGGCTGTGTCTGCAAGATTAACACAAAGGAGTAACAACCTGAAGCTACAGCAGGATCAATACGAGGCCTGTCTGAGGTAGGCAATCAATCCACAGATCACTGCACCTTCATCATCACGGACACATTAGGCCAGTCCTGTAGCCTGTTATTTCTCATTATCTGAGCTTGTGGTGTCAGTCAGAGCAAACCTACTTGGAAGTCTAGCCTTGGGGTCTAAATGGAGAAACATTCTCTTATTTATTTCTACATGTGTCCTAGAAACTCATCTGAAAGAGAGAATGTAATTGTGACCGAATTTAATCATGGTCAGTTTTTTAACAGTATCCTCTAATTGATTGGCGGTGCTTGTTATAAACTTGTCCATGAATCAACACATTTTTCTGCATAAATGGAGTTGATGGATAAGTGTAGTTTTACGTTCTGCTCAGTATGATTGTTCCTTGTCCAGATAATTTGTAATTGATGAGTATGAAAGAACAGATTTGTTAAATTCTGGAGTCGAGTGTACTGTGAGTTTTGTCAAGTGCACAGATTTTCTTTTGGTCAGAAACCACAACTGCCCAAAGTAATTTGTAGGCTGGTTGAAAGAAACACATTTTCTTTTGGGGTGTATCAGGGTCATAATATGTGGTCCTGTATGTTTCTCAGCAACTAGCCCTGAAAGTTTTGAAGCATTGGCCTTTTAATGCTTTCACTGCATTGTGTGCTTGCTGAGCCCGTGTTTGGTAGTAATTTTTTTCATGTATTCTGATTTCTTTGCTCTCAGACCAGCGGATCATTTCTAAAAGGCTTTCGTTGTGTTCCCTGATTAATGTGAGCTGTGCCCCTTAATCCTTGTCCTCCAGCCAATCACTGAGCTGCAATAGCACAACCAATCCCTGAGCTGTACCAGCACAGCTAATCCCTGAGCTGCACCAGCACAGCCAATCCCTGAGCTGCACCAGCACAGCCAATCCCTGAGCTGCACCAGCACAGCCACTCCCTAAATTGCACCAGCACAGCCAATCCCTGAGCTGCACCAGCACAGCCACTCCCTAAATTGCACCAGCATAACCAATCCCGTCCTGTACTTATGTAAAACAGGGCTGCCCAAACCTGCTCCTGGTGATCTACCGTCCTGTAGATTTTCATTTCAACCCTAATTTGGCACCTGATTCTACTAATTAGCAGCCCAACAAGATCTCTGGCTGTTGAATGAGGTGTGCTTTGTCCGGGTTGGAGTGAAAACCTGCAGGACAGTAGATCTCCAGGAACAGGGTTGGGCAGCTCGCGGGTAAGTGGTTCAGCAAACAGTCAACATCTTGGGAGTTTCACTGTGAATGTTATTCATTTTTTTATGAACAGGTGTCAAATAATTGTCATAATTGTCAGAGATAATTAAAGCAATTGTAATTGCCTAAAACTTGTGTAATAATACTGTGCAGGTGATTGATCAGTCAGAGCTTTTGCTTGTATGTTTATTCAGTGATGGTGGAGGAAGTAAGAATATGCACACATTGTAATGCAAGTCAGTGGGGTCTGGTTGTTGTCCATCACAGAAGCCAAACAATGTTATCATTTGAATATTTACCAAAATATGCAAGCAGCAAACAGGCCGTAGAAAATGCAGTGATCTTGATAGCTTGAAAGCTAGCTAATCAGTCTATTTGTTTGGTTTTTGTAATAAATATGCGTGTGAACAAATTAATTCCGTAAATTTGTGTACAAATGTCACACCTACCTTATATATATACACCTGGAAGCACCATATAGAATGAGGGTAGTATCATTTTAAATGAATTATTCACAAAATGGACTGATTGTCACATCCGCTTGTTCATCGGAACACATTCTTGACCCCTAGGCTTTCCTAATAAATAATTTGAAAAAATAAATTTAGTGTGAGGAATAGGTCACTTGTGACAAGGTCGAAAAAAAAATTTAATGTAAAAAAAAAAAAGTGTTTCCAGTGAAAAAAGTAAAACTAATTTGTAAGTTTTACATCTTTAATTTATAAACCCTGGCCTGTGAAACTTGCCCAGCCCGTCATCTGGAGGGCTGCGTGATTCTCCTCGTAACTATGGCAATCCCGATCACATGGGGTGAGGACGGGACGGAGGAAGTGAACAGATGTTGGCGGCACCGCTGATTTGCAGGCTGATGATGGCGGCACATAGACAGCTCAAATTAACGGCTTCTTAGTCTGAAGCAGCCCTCTTTGTGAGATGTTTTCAAAATGGCTGATTTACTCCAAAGTGGGTCCTGGTGGGCTGGTGTGTGTTTGCGCAGGCAGACCAGATTCAGATCGATTCGGCTGAAACTGATTGATCAGCCATTTGAGTTGGCAGCGTGTTTACCAAAACAAACCATGCAAAGCCTATACTTTCTGGGTCTCTCAATACAAATCAAACCCTTCTGCTAGTTCTCCCAAATTATTTCACAGTTGTTATTTTGCTTTGATACTCCAGTACTGAAGGATGGGTGTGACCTGCACCTCTCGCTGACCGTATGCTAAAATTGTTAAATAGTCAAAAAGGAATAATGTACTGTACAATTTTTTGATTGATTTTAGACAAACCAAAAGCTATGACCCAAAGGCGGCATTGAAAAGTGTTTGTATTTTACACAAAGAGGTGCCATTGTTTTGATTCAATTATGCCAATCTCTTGGAAACTCACTCCAGTCACTGTTCTAAATTTTTGAATTATCAAGGGGGACATGTATACCTTCAAGAGAATCATTGCACCGGATTAAGTCACAAGTCCAGAAGGTGTTGTAAAACGCAACTTCAGGAATAATTAACACTGAGGTGGAGGATTTTCTATTGAAAAATAACTCCCCTGGTCTCTGAGAATATGTCAGGTCAGGAAAGCACTTGTGAAATAACGGGGATTAAAATGACTCTTAATCGTGAGCATATCTGTGGATAATAGGGAGACGTACAGCTTCAGAGTCATGCAGAATCAGCGTTAATATTAATGAACAGTCCTGTGAGCATCATTGGATTCTCAGTCAGTGAGAGCATTCGCTGTAGTCGTTAAAGGCCCAGTCTGCTCTGTGTCTGAGGGCCTTTCTGTATCACACATCCCACGCAGCAGCAGAGGCCTTCCAGCCTGCTGTCCTCTCAGTCTCAGGGGAGAACAAAGCCCCACAAATCAGTGGCCAAGGGGACCGTTCCGCCCCTCCCCTGGATGAGCGTGGACGGAAACAGGCTCTGTGTTCCGCCCCTCCCCTGGATGAGCGTGGATGGAAACGGGCTCTGTGTTCCGCCCCTCCCCTGGATGAGCGTGGATGGAAACAGGCTCTGTGTTCCGCCCCTCCCCTGGATGAGCGTGGATGGAAACGGGCTCTGTGTTCCGTCCCTCCCCTGGATGAGCGTGGATGGAAACGGGCTCTGTGTTCCGCCCCTCCCCTGGATGAGCGTGGATGGAAACGGGCTCTGTGTTCCGCCCCTCCCCTGGATGAGCGTGGATGGAAACGGGCTCTGTGTTCCGCCCCTCCCCTGGATGAGCGTGGATGGAAACGGGCTCTGTGTTCCGCCCCTCCCCTGGATGAGCGTGGATGAAAACGGGCTCTGTGTTCCGCCCCTCCCCTGGATGAGCGTGGATGAAAACGGGCTCTGTGTTCCGCCCCTCCCCTGGATGAGCGTGGACGGAAACGGGCTCTGTGTTCTCACCTTGGGATGCGCCGGTCCATCACTCGGCTTATTACCGCTTTTACAAACCAGGTCACGGCTCCAGGCTGCCGGGGAAGCGCTGATATTTACCGCCCGGCGTCCTGGAGGGGGGGGGCGGGGTGTGAGGGGCGAGGGGCGAGGGGGGGCGGAGGACAGGTCTGCAGAGTTTACCCCCCACCGCCGACACCACCTACTATCCTAGCTCAGGGAAAATAAACGCGTAAGGCCGTTGTGTAGAAACACATGCCTGCACTAAGGAGGACGTTAAGCACATGCTCTTTCTGGGTTACAGTCTGACAGGACATAAGCAAGGTGTTATTAGAATCAGAAGCGGCAGGTGGGAATGATGTCGCTGGCATCCGCTTTGAGCCCTTTAAGAACAAAGAACAGCATCAGAAGGAGTCGGTTTGCAGACGAAGATGTGGTGTTGTGCAGTGTGCCAGGTGTTCCTCAGGTCTATAAGAGGACATTGGCACAGTAATTTTGGGCCTCTTACTTTAAATCACTGGACTGAAAAATCTGCTGCCGCTTTCGAAATGAATCATTGGTGAGATATATTTTATGCTCTGAACAATTAAAATACTGAATTATAAGAATCAGTGTTACTGAAGCAGCACATTTATCAGATTGGATATTAGATGAAGGAAACTGCCAGATATTTATTAATTTACCTCCTTAAAAGAAAGAAAAAAGGAAATCTGTTTTATGTGCGTGTGTGGCATACTATCATGTTTAATGGATTTTGACCGACTATGCTGCTCTTACTTATCAAACACAGAAGAGGGTGCATGTATTAAATGCAGGTGAGCTGCTTCGTGGGCACGCAGTGTTTTGCATTCCCTCCTCCTTCCCTCAGCAGCTCTGCATGCCCGGCTCGTCCGGCCGCGGATGTAGATCATAAAAGGCTGGCTGTTGTCACGGTTATGGCCTTGGTTTCCCGGCAGCTCCCCGGCCGGTGTCAGGCGCGCATCACTCTGAGGGGGCAGCGCGAGCCCCGCGTCTCCGCTGATAATGGTTTCCATGACAGCGCGGCACACCGAGAGCATCAGCGCCTCCGCGGATAAACAGCGGCCCTTCACAAAAACAACAAGGCTGCTACGGCGGCGTGTCGGATCAGCGCGGAGAGTGTCTCGGCTGATTAAGCCGTCTGCTCTCCGCGCTGACACCAGTGTCAATAGCGCCGCGGCGCAGCAGCGCCGTCCGATGATTGGCCCAAAATGTCCATCAGTCAGGGAGCTGAGGTAGACTAATGCTTCTCCCTGCTGCCTATTAGGGCTACATGACAACTCAATCCTGTCTGCTGAGGGGGGAAAGTGACCTTGCAGCATCATCTGAGGCTGAATTAAATTGGCAAGAGCAGCTAATCTTTACCTGAGGCGATTAAGGAGTTAAAGGCACGGTGCTTTCACATGGTGGTGTTTTATTTGTTTGGTGGGGGGTTTGTACAGGGATGCTGATAACTTAGAGGCTTTCTTTAGTGAACTGCTCGTTTTGACAGAGTGATTCTGCCATATTTCTTGATACATCTCCTGGTGTGGTCACAAAATTAAGCTTTCACCGAGTGTTGAGTGATATAACTATCACAACAGAAAACAAGACATTTGTGTTACAAGTAAAACTGCTAACAGGAACAAATACACGGGATTAATTACTCAAATGTGCATCTTTTTGAGTGAAAACATAAAATGCAAATGCAAAAATAATTCCTTCATAGCAGAAAACTGTAAAATAAGATAAATGATGTCAATGTCTTTGGAACAGCAGAACATGATTTAGCAATTTTGTGTTTGTTGTGCCCCAGCCTTCATCTTTAAAAATCCAAAACGTGCCCATTGTGTCCTTTTTAGCTGCCTAACTGCTCTGAACGCTGAAGTCTCCGTGTGAAAACACAAGTTCCAGACACAGTTTAGCATGGAAGGGTCCTTAATGTGCTGCCCATGTACTGGGCCTTAATCTCCGATGTTTAAAACAACCTGACCAATCACCTTAGCATCCTGGTCAAGAGGGAAAGACAGTGTGCTCACTGTATTCTCATGTTTATAGAATTCAATTTTATTTGTATTGTGCTTTTTTCAGAGAAGTGTCAGAAAGACAGAGTAGCAAGGCAAGAGAGAGCAAACCCCAGACCTGAACATATTTATCATCACGTTAAAACTGTTCATGTCCGGGTTATTTCAAGAAGTCTGGCTCGACTGATTGCTCAAATTTGGTGAATCAATGTGATTTTTGGACCTAAATTTGTGCTTTCCATAACAAAAAGAAATCATCTGTATATAAAAAACATGATGAAATCAATGCAGGTAAATCTATCTGATTTCTTTCAGACAAAAAAAAAACCTAACAAAATTATAATAGTGCTGCATTCAAAAAGCAAAAATATCCAGCAATTGTGGCTTCACAATTGAAATTAATGAGAAATATTTTTGAATCTATTTCACTGGAAGAAGTATTAAACCATAAGTATAATGATAAATATAATAGAAATAATAGAAGAATAATAGAAGAAATCTCCTGTTATTCGAAGACAAAATATATCTTAATGTTTTAAAATCATTTTAGATTTTTTAATTACCTAGAGTAATTAAAGGTGACATCTGATCCATCTGATTGGAAATACAAGAAAAAAAGAATTTTCTTACTTTTTTGACATAAGAATATAGTCTTGCATATTTTAGATAATGCGTAATGCGTATCTATGGAAAATGGCAAAACAAATAAGCAATAGCCTTGTGTCCAAAAATGACAAAAAATAATGCCATTTTTATATACAAATGGATATGAAATCATGTTTGTATTATAAACATTCTGAAATAAGTGGATAAAAATATGTTTGAAGAAGGTTTTGATGAATAAAGTGTTGCTTTGAAAAATGTCAAAATACCTAAGGTTACAGTTAGGTTAGGGGTAAGGAAAACGGTAAGTCAGAGGGTTAGGGTTAGGGTTTAGGGGTAAGGAAAACGGTAAGTCAGAGGGTTAGGGTAAGGGTTAGGGTTAGGGGTAAGGAAAACGGTAAGTCAGAGGGTTGAGGCAAGTTTCCAGTTGTGTTCAGTGGCATGAAGAAAGGATCTTTAATGGGTTTATTAAATGCCTTTATAGGTACAGATAGATAAGAAATCATGTTTATAATGCAGCTGTGGTGAAAAAAATTTATTATAATGCTTTTCAAGAATTTTGTAATCAATAAAGTGTTTTTGTGTAAAATGGCAAAAATACATAATATAGTTTTATGTCCAATTACGTCAAAAGTGGCACTTATTCAAAAATGCCCTTTTCTTGGTACTGGTGGATTGGAAATCATGTTTATAATGCAGCTGTGGTGAAATAAATGAATAATAAAGCTTTTTAAGAATTTTATGATCAATAAAGTGTTTCATGGAAATTTGCAAAATACATAAGCCTATAGGCTTATGTCCAAATGAGGTCAAAAGTGGCACATATTCCAAAATGCCTATTTTTTGGTACTGATGGATTGGGAATAATATTTATAATACACCTGTGGTGAAATAAATGAATTATTATGTGTTTTAAGACTTTTATAATTTTTATAAAGTGTTTTTATGTAAAAATTCAAAATGCCTTTTTTTTGGTATGAATGTATGCGAAATCATGTTTATAATGCAGCTGTGGTGAAATAAATGAATAATAAAGCTTTTTAAGAATTTTATGATCAATAAAGTTTTTCATGGAAGTTTGCAAAATACATAAGCCTATAGGCCTATAGGCTTATGTCCAAATGAGGTCAAAAGTGGCACTTATTCCAAAATGCCTATTTTTTGGTACTGATGGATTGGGAATAATATTCATAATACACCTGTGGTGAAATAAATGAATTATTATGTGTTTTAAGACTTTTATAATTTAATAAAGTATTTTTATGTAAAAATTCAAAATGCCTTTTTTTTGGTATAAATGTATGCGAAATCAGGTTTATAATGCAGCTGTGGTGAAATAAATGAATAATAAAGCTTTTTAAGAATTTTATGATCAATAAAGTGTTTCATGGAAATTTGCAAAATACATAAGCCTATAGGCTTATGTCCAAATGAGGTCAAAAGTGGCACTTATTCCAAAATGCCTATTTTTTGGTACTGATGGATTGGGAATAATATTTATAATACACCTGTGGTGAAATAAATGAATTATTATGTGTTTTAAGACTTTTGTAATTTTTATAAAGTGTTTTTATGTAAAAATTCAAAATGCCTTTTTTTTGGTATAAATGTATGCGAAATCATGTTTATAATGCAGCTGTGGTGAAATAAATGAATAATAAAGCTTTTAAAGAATTTTATGATCAATAAAGTGTTTCATGGAAATTTGCAAAATACATAAGCCTATAGGCTTATGTCCAAATGAGGTCAAAAGTGGCACTTATTCCAAAATGCCTATTTTTTGGTACTGATGGATTGGGAATAATATTTATAATACACCTGTGGTGAAATAAATGAATTATTATGTGTTTTAAGACTTTTATAATTTTTATAAAGTGTTTTTATGTAAAAATTCAAAATGCCTTTTTTTGGTATAAATGTATGCGAAATCATGTTTATAATGCAGCTGTGGTGAAATAAATGAATAATAAAGCTTTTTAAAAAATTTTTGATCAATAAAGTGTTTCATGGAAATTTGCAAAATACATAAGCCTATAGGCTTATGTCCAAATGAGGTCAAAAGTGGCACTTATTCCAAAATGCCTATTTTTTGGTACTGATGGATTGGGAATAATATTTATAATACACCTGTGGTGAAATAAATGAATTATTATGTGTTTTAAGACTTTTATAATTTAATAAAGTATTTTTATGTAAAAATTCAAAATGCCTTTTTTTTGGTATAAATGTATGCGAAATCAGGTTTATAATGCAGCTGTGGTGAAATAAATGAATAATAAAGCTTTTTAAGAATTTTATGATCAATAAAGTGTTTCATGGAAATTTGCAAAATACATAAGCCTATAGGCTTATGTCCAAATGAGGTCAAAAGTGGCACTTATTCCAAAATGCCTATTTTTTGGTACTGATGGATTGGGAATAATATTTATAATACACCTGTGGTGAAATAAATGAATTATTATGTGTTTTAAGACTTTTGTAATTTTTATAAAGTGTTTTTATGTAAAAATTCAAAATGCCTTTTTTTTGGTATAAATGTATGCGAAATCATGTTTATAATGCAGCTGTGGTGAAATAAATGAATAATAAAGCTTTTAAAGAATTTTATGATCAATAAAGTGTTTCATGGAAATTTGCAAAATACATAAGCCTATAGGCTTATGTCCAAATGAGGTCAAAAGTGGCACTTATTCCAAAATGCCTATTTTTTGGTACTGATGGATTGGGAATAATATTTATAATACACCTGTGGTGAAATAAATGAATTATTATGTGTTTTAAGACTTTTATAATTTTTATAAAGTGTTTTTATGTAAAAATTCAAAATGCCTTTTTTTGGTATAAATGTATGCGAAATCATGTTTATAATGCAGCTGTGGTGAAATAAATGAATAATAAAGCTTTTTAAAAAATTTTTGATCAATAAAGTGTTTCATGGAAATTTGCAAAATACATAAGCCTATAATGTCCAAATGAGGTCAAAAGTGGCACTTATTCCAAAATGCCTATTTTTTGGTACTGATGGATTGGGAATAATATTTATAATACACCTGTGGTGAAATAAATGAATTATTATGTGTTTTTAGACTTTTAAAATTTTTATGAAGTGTTTTTATGTAAAAATTCAAAATGCCTTTTTTTGGTATAAATGTATGCGAAATCATGTTTATATTGCAGCTGTGGTGAAATAAATGAATAATAAAGCTTTTTAAGAATTTTATGATCAATAAAGTGTTTCATTGAAATTTGCAAAATACATAAGCCTATAGGCTTATGTCCAAATGAGGTCAAAAGTGGTACTTATTCCAAAATGCCTATTTTTTGGTACTGATGGATTGGGAATAATATTTATAATACACCTGTGGTGAAATAAATGAATTATTATGTGTTTTAAGACTTTTATAATTTAATAAAGTATTTTTATGTAAAAATTCAAAATGCCTTTTTTTTTGGTATAAATGTATGCGAAATCAGGTTTATAATGCAGCTGTGGTGAAATAAATGAATAATAAAGCTTTTTAAGAATTTAATGATCAATAAAGTGTTTCATTGAAATTTGCAAAATACATAAGCCTATATATAGGCTTATGTCCAAATGAGGTCAAAAGTGGCACTTATTCCAAAATGCCTATTTTTTGGTACTGATGGATTGGGAATAATATTTATAATACACCTGTGGTGAAATAAATGAATTATTATGTGTTTTTAGACTTTAAAAATTTTTATGAAGTGTTTTTATGTAAAAATTCAAAATGCCTTTTTTTGTATAAATGTATGCGAAATCATGTTTATAATGCAGCTGTGGTGAAATAAATGAATAATAAAGCTTTTTAAGAATTTTATGAATAAAGTGTTTCATGGAAATTTTCAAAATACATAAGCCTATAGGCTTATGTCCAAATGAGGTCAAAAGTGGCACTTATTCCAAAATGCCTATTTTTTGGTACTGATGGATTGGGAATAATATTTATAATACACCTGTGGTGAAATAAATGAATTATTATGTGTTTTAAGACTTTTATAATTTAATAAAGTGTTTTTATGTAAAAATTCAAAATGCCTTTTTTTGTATAAATGTATGCGAAATCATGTTTATAATGCAGCTGTGGTGAAATAAATGAATAATAAAGCTTTTTAAGAATTTTATGATCAATAAAGTGTTTCATGGAAATTTGCAAAATACATAAGCCTATAGGCTTATGTCCAAATGAGGTCAAAAGTGGCACTTATTCCAAAATGCCTATTTTTTGGTACTGATGGATTGGGAATAATATTTATAATACACCTGTGGTGAAATAAATGAATTATTATGTGTTTTAAGACTTTTATAATTTAATAAAGTATTTTTATGTAAAAATTCAAAATGCCTTTTTTTTGGTATAAATGTATGCGAAATCAGGTTTATAATGCAGCTGTGGTGAAATAAATGAATAATAAAGCTTTTTAAGAATTTTATGATCAATAAAGTGTTTCATGGAAATTTGCAAAATACATAAGCCTATAGGCTTATGTCCAAATGAGGTCAAAAGTGGCACTTATTCCAAAATGCCTATTTTTTGGTACTGATGGATTGGGAATAATATTTATAATACACCTGTGGTGAAATAAATGAATTATTATGTGTTTTAAGACTTTTATAATTTTTATAAAGTGTTTTTATGTAAAAATTCAAAATGCCTTTTTTTTGGTATAAATGTATGCGAAATCATGTTTATAATGCAGCTGTGGTGAAATAAATGAATAATAAAGCTTTTTAAGAATTTTATGATCAATAAAGTTTTTCATGGAAGTTTGCAAAATACATAAGCCTATAGGCCTATAGGCTTATGTCCAAATGAGGTCAAAAGTGGCACTTATTCCAAAATGCCTATTTTTTGGTACTGATGGATTGGGAATAATATTTATAATACACCTGTGGTGAAATAAATGAATTATTATGTGTTTTAAGACTTTTATAATTTAATAAAGTATTTTTATGTAAAAATTCAAAATGCCTTTTTTTCTGTATAAATGTATGCGAAATCATGTTTATAATGCAGCTGTGGTGAAATAAATGAATAATAAAGCTTTTTAAGAATTTTATGATCAATAAAGTGTTTCATGGAAATTTGCAAAATACATAAGCCTATAGGCTTATGTCCAAATGAGGTCAAAAGTGGCACTTATTCCAAAATGCCTATTTTTTGGTACTGATGGATTGGGAATAATATTTATAATACACCTGTGGTGAAATAAATGAATTATTATGTGTTTTTAGACTTTTAAAATTTTTATGAAGTGTTTTTATGTAAAAATTCAAAATGCCTTTTTTTGGTATAAATGTATGCGAAATCATGTTTATATTGCAGCTGTGGTGAAATAAATGAATAATAAAGCTTTTTAAGAATTTTATGATCAATAAAGTGTTTCATTGAAATTTGCAAAATACATAAGCCTATAGGCTTATGTCCAAATGAGGTCAAAAGTGGTACTTATTCCAAAATGCCTATTTTTTGGTACTGATGGATTGGGAATAATATTTATAATACACCTGTGGTGAAATAAATGAATTATTATGTGTTTTAAGACTTTTATAATTTAATAAAGTATTTTTATGTAAAAATTCAAAATGCCTTTTTTTGGTATAAATGTATGCGAAATCATGTTTATAATGCAGCTGTGGTGAAATAAATGAATAATAAAGCTTTTTAAGAATTTAATGATCAATAAAGTGTTTCATTGAAATTTGCAAAATACATAAGCCTATATATAGGCTTATGTCCAAATGAGGTCAAAAGTGGCACTTATTCCAAAATGCCTATTTTTTGGTACTGATGGATTGGGAATAATATTTATAATACACCTGTGGTGAAATAAATGAATTATTATGTGTTTTAAGACTTTTATAATTTTTATAAAGTGTTTTTATGTAAAAATTCAAAATGCCTTTTTTTTGTATAAATGTATGCGAAATCATGTTTATAATGCAGCTGTGGTGAAATAAATGAATAATAAAGCTTTTTAAGAATTTTATGATCAATAATGTGTTTCATGGAAATTTGCAAAATACATAAGCCTATAGGCTTATGTCCAAATGAGGTCAAAAGTGGCACTTATTCCAAAATGCCTATTTTTTGGTACTGATGGATTGGGAATAATATTTATAATACACCTGTGGTGAAATAAATGAATTATTATGTGTTTTAAGACTTTTATAATTTTTATAAAGTGTTTTTATGTAAAAATTCAAAATGCCTTTTTTTGGTATAAATGTATGCGAAATCATGTTTATAATGCAGCTGTGGTGAAATAAATGAATAATAAAGCTTTTTAAAAAATTTTTGATCAATAAAGTGTTTCATGGAAATTTGCAAAATACATAAGCCTATAGGCTTATGTCCAAATGAGGTCAAAAGTGGCACTTATTCCAAAATGCCTATTTTTTGGTACTGATGGATTGGGAATAATATTTATAATACACCTGTGGTGAAATAAATGAATTATTATGTGTTTTAAGACTTTTATAATTTAATAAAGTATTTTTATGTAAAAATTCAAAATGCCTTTTTTTTGGTATAAATGTATGCGAAATCAGGTTTATAATGCAGCTGTGGTGAAATAAATGAATAATAAAGCTTTTTAAGAATTTTATGATCAATAAAGTGTTTCATGGAAATTTGCAAAATACATAAGCCTATAGGCTTATGTCCAAATGAGGTCAAAAGTGGCACTTATTCCAAAATGCCTATTTTTTGGTACTGATGGATTGGGAATAATATTTATAATACACCTGTGGTGAAATAAATTAATTATTATGTGTTTTAAGACTTTTATAATTTAATAAAGTATTTTTATGTAAAAATTCAAAATGCCTTTTTTTTGGTATAAATGTATGCGAAATCAGGTTTATAATGCAGCTGTGGTGAAATAAATGAATAATAAAGCTTTTTAAGAATTTAATGATCAATAAAGTGTTTCATTGAAATTTGCAAAATACATAAGCCTATATATAGGCTTATGTCCAAATGAGGTCAAAAGTGGCACTTATTCCAAAATGCCTATTTTTTGGTACTGATGGATTGGGAATAATATTTATAATACACCTGTGGTGAAATAAATGAATTATTATGTGTTTTTAGACTATTAAAATTTTTATGAAGTGTTTTTATGTAAAAATTCAAAATGCCTTTTTTTGTATAAATGTATGCGAAATCATGTTTATAATGCAGCTGTGGTGAAATAAATGAATAATAAAGCTTTTTAAGAATTTTATGATCAATAAAGTGTTTCATGGAAATTTTCAAAATACATAAGCCTATAGGCTTATGTCCAAATGAGGTCAAAAGTGGCACTTATTCCAAAATGCCTATTTTTTGGTACTGATGGATTGGGAATAATATTTATAATACACCTGTGGTGAAATAAATGAATTATTATGTGTTTTTAGACTTTTGTAATTTTTATAAAGTGTTTTTATGTAAAAATTCAAAATGCCTTTTTTTTGGTATAAATGTATGCGAAATCATGTTTATAATGCAGCTGTGGTGAAATAAATGAATAATAAAGCTTTTAAAGAATTTTATGATCAATAAAGTGTTTCATGGAAATTTGCAAAATACATAAGCCTATAGGCTTATGTCCAAATGAGGTCAAAAGTGGCACTTATTCCAAAATGCCTATTTTTTGGTACTGATGGATTGGGAATAATATTTATAATACACCTGTGGTGAAATAAATGAATTATTATGTGTTTTAAGACTTTTATAATTTTTATAAAGTGTTTTTATGTAAAAATTCAAAATGCCTTTTTTTGGTATAAATGTATGCGAAATCATGTTTATAATGCAGCTGTGGTGAAATAAATGAATAATAAAGCTTTTTAAAAATTTTTTGATCAATAAAGTGTTTTATGGAAATTTGCAAAATACATAAGCCTATAGGCTTATGTCCAAATGCGGTCAAAAGTGGCACTTATTCCAAAATGCCTATTTATTGGTACTGATGGATTGGGAATAATATTTATAATACACCTGTGGTGAAATAAATGAATTATTATGTGTTTTAAGACTTTTATAATTTAATAAAGTATTTTTATGTAAAAATTCAAAATGCCTTTTTTTCTGTATAAATGTATGCGAAATCATGTTTATAATGCAGCTGTGGTGAAATAAATGAATAATAAAGCTTTTTAAGAATTTTATGATCAATAAAGTACGTCGCTCTGGATAAGAGCGTCTGCCAAATGCCTGTAATGTAATGTAATGTAAAGTGTTTCATGGAAATTTTCAAAATACATAAGCCTATAGGCTTATGTCCAAATGAGGTCAAAAGTGGCACTTATTCCAAAATGCCTATTTTTTGGTACTGATGGATTGGGAATAATATTTATAATACACCTGTGGTGAAATAAATGAATTATTATGTGTTTTAAGACTTTTATAATTTAATAAAGTGTTTTTATGTAAAAATTCAAAATGCCTTTTTTTGTATAAATGTATGCGAAATCATGTTTATATTGCAGCTGTGGTGAAATAAATGAATAATAAAGCTTTTTAAGAATTTTATGATCAATAATGTGTTTCATGGAAATTTGCAAAATACATAAGCCTATAGGCTTATGTCCAAATGAGGTCAAAAGTGGCACTTATTCCAAAATGCCTATTTTTTGGTACTGATGGATTGGGAATAATATTTATAATACACCTGTGGTGAAATAAATGAATTATTATGTGTTTTTAGACTTTTAAAATTTTTATGAAGTGTTTTTATGTAAAAATTCAAAATGCCTTTTTTTGGTATAAATGTATGCGAAATCATGTTTATATTGCAGCTGTGGTGAAATAAATGAATAATAAAGCTTTTTAAGAATTTTATGATCAATAAAGTGTTTCATTGAAATTTGCAAAATACATAAGCCTATAGGCTTATGTCCAAATGAGGTCAAAAGTGGTACTTATTCCAAAATGCCTATTTTTTGGTACTGATGGATTGGGAATAATATTTATAATACACCTGTGGTGAAATAAATGAATTATTATGTGTTTTAAGACTTTTATAATTTAATAAAGTATTTTTATGTAAAAATTCAAAATGCCTTTTTTTTGGTATAAATGTATGTGAAATCATGTTTATAATGCAGCTGTGGTGAAATAAATGAATAATAAAGCTTTTTAAGAATTTAATGATCAATAAAGTGTTTCATTGAAATTTGCAAAATACATAAGCCTATATATAGGCTTATGTCCAAATGAGGTCAAAAGTGGCACTTATTCCAAAATGCCTATTTTTTGGTACTGATGGATTGGGAATAATATTTATAATACACCTGTGGTGAAATAAATGAATTATTATGTGTTTTTAGACTTTTAAAATTTTTATGAAGTGTTTTTATGTAAAAATTCAAAATGCCTTTTTTTGTATAAATGTATGCGAAATCATGTTTATAATGCAGCTGTGGTGAAATAAATGAATAATAAAGCTTTTTAAGAATTTTATGAATAAAGTGTTTCATGGAAATTTTCAAAATACATAAGCCTATAGGCTTATGTCCAAATGAGGTCAAAAGTGGCACTTATTCCAAAATGCCTATTTTTTGGTACTGATGGATTGGGAATAATATTTATAATACACCTGTGGTGAAATAAATGAATTATTATGTGTTTTAAGACTTTTATAATTTAATAAAGTGTTTTTATGTAAAAATTCAAAATGCCTTTTTTTGTATAAATGTATGCGAAATCATGTTTATAATGCAGCTGTGGTGAAATAAATGAATAATAAAGCTTTTTAAGAATTTTATGATCAATAAAGTGTTTCATGGAAATTTGCAAAATACATAAGCCTATAGGCTTATGTCCAAATGAGGTCAAAAGTGGCACTTATTCCAAAATGCCTATTTTTTGGTACTGATGGATTGGGAATAATATTTATAATACACCTGTGGTGAAATAAATGAATTATTATGTGTTTTAAGACTTTTATAATTTAATAAAGTATTTTTATGTAAAAATTCAAAATGCCTTTTTTTTGGTATAAATGTATGCGAAATCAGGTTTATAATGCAGCTGTGGTGAAATAAATGAATAATAAAGCTTTTTAAGAATTTTATGATCAATAAAGTGTTTCATGGAAATTTGCAAAATACATAAGCCTATAGGCTTATGTCCAAATGAGGTCAAAAGTGGCACTTATTCCAAAATGCCTATTTTTTGGTACTGATGGATTGGGAATAATATTTATAATACACCTGTGGTGAAATAAATGAATTATTATGTGTTTTAAGACTTTTATAATTTAATAAAGTATTTTTATGTAAAAATTCAAAATGCCTTTTTTTCTGTATAAATGTATGCGAAATCATGTTTATAATGCAGTTGTGGTGAAATAAATGAATAATAAAGCTTTTTAAGAATTTTATGATCAATAAAGTGTTTCATGGAAATTTGCAAAATACATAAGCCTATAGGCTTATGTCCAAATGAGGTCAAAAGTGGCACTTATTCCAAAATGCCTATTTTTTGGTACTGATGGATTGGGAATAATATTTATAATACACCTGTGGTGAAATAAATGAATTATTATGTGTTTTAAGACTTTTATAATTTAATAAAGTGTTTTTATGTAAAAATTCAAAATGCCTTTTTTTGTATAAATGTATGCGAAATCATGTTTATAATGCAGCTGTGGTGAAATAAATGAATAATAAAGCTTTTTAAGAATTTTATGATCAATAAAGTGTTTCATGGAAATTTGCAAAATACATAAGCCTATATATAGGCTTATGTCCAAATGAGGTCAAAAGTGGCACTTATTCCAAAATGCCTATTTTTTGGTACTGATGGATTGGGAATAATATTTATAATACACCTGTGGTGAAATAAATGAATTATTATGTGTTTTTAGACTTTTAAAATTTTTATGAAGTGTTTTTATGTAAAAATTCAAAATGCCTTTTTTTGGTATAAATGTATGCGAAATCATGTTTATATTGCAGCTGTGGTGAAATAAATGAATAATAAAGCTTTTTAAGAATTTTATGATCAATAAAGTGTTTCATTGAAATTTGCAAAATACATAAGCCTATAGGCTTATGTCCAAATGAGGTCAAAAGTGGTACTTATTCCAAAATGCCTATTTTTTGGTACTGATGGATTGGGAATAATATTTATAATACACCTGTGGTGAAATAAATGAATTATTATGTGTTTTAAGACTTTTATAATTTAATAAAGTATTTTTATGTAAAAATTCAAAATGCCTTTTTTTTGGTATAAATGTATGCGAAATCATGTTTATAATGCAGCTGTGGTGAAATAAATGAATAATAAAGCTTTTTAAGAATTTAATGATCAATAAAGTGTTTCATTGAAATTTGCAAAATACATAAGCCTATATATAGGCTTATGTCCAAATGAGGTCAAAAGTGGCACTTATTCCAAAATGCCTATTTTTTGGTACTGATGGATTGGGAATAATATTTATAATACACCTGTGGTGAAATAAATGAATTATTATGTGTTTTTAGACTTTTAAAATTTTTATGAAGTGTTTTTATGTAAAAATTCAAAATGCCTTTTTTTGTATAAATGTATGCGAAATCATGTTTATAATGCAGCTGTGGTGAAATAAATGAATAATAAAGCTTTTTAAGAATTTTATGAATAAAGTGTTTCATGGAAATTTTCAAAATACATAAGCCTATAGGCTTATGTCCAAATGAGGTCAAAAGTGGCACTTATTCCAAAATGCCTATTTTTTGGTACTGATGGATTGGGAATAATATTTATAATACACCTGTGGTGAAATAAATGAATTATTATGTGTTTTAAGACTTTTATAATT
The DNA here is from genome assembly GCF_013347855.1 of Anguilla anguilla. Lineage (NCBI taxonomy): Eukaryota > Metazoa > Chordata > Actinopteri > Anguilliformes > Anguillidae > Anguilla > Anguilla anguilla. The sequence continues at coordinate 503,454 of NC_049218.1, read as the reverse complement.
TAATAAAGTGTTTTTATGTAAAAATTCAAAATGCCTTTTTTTGTATAAATGTATGCGAAATCATGTTTATAATGCAGCTGTGGTGAAATAAATGAATAATAAAGCTTTTTAAGAATTTTATGATCAATAAAGTGTTTCATGGAAATTTGCAAAATACATAAGCCTATAGGCTTATGTCCAAATGAGGTCAAAAGTGGCACTTATTCCAAAATGCCTATTTTTTGGTACTGATGGATTGGGAATAATATTTATAATACACCTGTGGTGAAATAAATGAATTATTATGTGTTTTAAGACTTTTATAATTTAATAAAGTATTTTTATGTAAAAATTCAAAATGCCTTTTTTTTGGTATAAATGTATGCGAAATCAGGTTTATAATGCAGCTGTGGTGAAATAAATGAATAATAAAGCTTTTTAAGAATTTTATGATCAATAAAGTGTTTCATGGAAATTTGCAAAATACATAAGCCTATAGGCTTATGTCCAAATGAGGTCAAAAGTGGCACTTATTCCAAAATGCCTATTTTTTGGTACTGATGGATTGGGAATAATATTTATAATACACCTGTGGTGAAATAAATGAATTATTATGTGTTTTAAGACTTTTATAATTTAATAAAGTATTTTTATGTAAAAATTCAAAATGCCTTTTTTTCTGTATAAATGTATGCGAAATCATGTTTATAATGCAGTTGTGGTGAAATAAATGAATAATAAAGCTTTTTAAGAATTTTATGATCAATAAAGTGTTTCATGGAAATTTGCAAAATACATAAGCCTATAGGCTTATGTCCAAATGAGGTCAAAAGTGGCACTTATTCCAAAATGCCTATTTTTTGGTACTGATGGATTGGGAATAATATTTATAATACACCTGTGGTGAAATAAATGAATTATTATGTGTTTTAAGACTTTTATAATTTTTATAAAGTGTTTTTATGTAAAAATTCAAAATGCCTTTTTTTTGGTATAAATGTATGCGAAATCATGTTTATAATGCAGCTGTGGTGAAATAAATGAATAATAAAGCTTTTTAAGAATTTTATGATCAATAAAGTTTTTCATGGAAGTTTGCAAAATACATAAGCCTATAGGCCTATAGGCTTATGTCCAAATGAGGTCAAAAGTGGCACTTATTCCAAAATGCCTATTTTTTGGTACTGATGGATTGGGAATAATATTTATAATACACCTGTGGTGAAATAAATGAATTATTATGTGTTTTAAGACTTTTATAATTTAATAAAGTATTTTTATGTAAAAATTCAAAATGCCTTTTTTTGTATAAATGTATGCGAAATCATGTTTATAATGCAGCTGTGGTGAAATAAATGAATAATAAAGCTTTTTAAGAATTTTATGAATAAAGTGTTTCATGGAAATTTTCAAAATACATAAGCCTATAGGCTTATGTCCAAATGAGGTCAAAAGTGGCACTTATTCCAAAATGCCTATTTTTTGGTACTGATGGATTGGGAATAATATTTATAATACACCTGTGGTGAAATAAATGAATTATTATGTGTTTTAAGACTTTTATAATTTAACAAAGTGTTTTTATGTAAAAATTCAAAATGCCTTTTTTTGGTATAAATGTATGCGAAATCATGTTTATAATGCAGCTGTGGTGAAATAAATGAATAATAAAGCTTTTTAAGAATTTTATGATCAATAAAGTGTTTCATGGAAATTTGCAAAATACATAAGCCTATAGGCTTATGTCCAAATGAGGTCAAAAGTGGCACTTATTCCAAAATGCCTATTTTTTGGTACTGATGGATTGGGAATAATATTTATAATACACCTGTGGTGAAATAAATGAATTATTACGTGTTTTAAGACTTTTATAATTTAATAAAGTGTTTTTATGTAAAAATTCAAAATGCCTTTTTTTGTATAAATGTATGCAAAATCATGTTTATAATGCCGCTCTGCTGAAATCAATTAATAATACAGCTTGTGAAATTAATGAATTATGAAGTGTTTTAACAATTGTATGATCAATAATTTCTTTTCATGGCAAAACACAAAATTTTAAAGCTATGTTTCACTCAAATCCGATTTTTCTAATTAATTACTACTATTTTCATTTTTTTCTACCATGGTTTTATACTAGCCATGATTTCCTTACTGTCTGAATGAAACAATTAAATATTAAAAATTTTATCATTGCACCTTTATGATCATTATGTTTATACATTAGAATATGTATATACCTTTATTTATTTTGCAGATTTTCCCAAAATAGAGTTTTATCATAAACATCTCAAGACAGGTTATTGTCTAATTGGTTGTTGAAGAAAGATTTTTTTTCATCTGAATGAAAGAATGACCTATTTAGTGTCATGTATGTTTTTGGTTTTTCCAGGTAAACATATTTTCAAAATAAATGTGTTCAAACACAGTAAGCACGGCACCCCATCAAAAGGCAACACGACATATCTCTAATTTTTATATATATATATATATTTTTACCTTCTTACCTTTACTTGCCGATCCACCTTGGTTTAGCACTGCAGGAGGGTAAATGTGTGCTGTGATGCCTGTGCCATTTTATGATTCTGCTGCACTGGGAATGGTCCGCTCTCAATGCCATAATTTAGCCAGCCATGAGGTAGCAAATCCATACCCTCAGCACTGCTGCAGCTACAGCCGCCTTCCACAACAACAAGGCAAATCCATCTATTTAACAAATGCCTTCATCTCCAAATAACATTGTTTAATTTGATCTTCTGTCTCTGTCCTTGACATTTTGGATATTGTTTCCTCCAGTCATTTTGTACATAGCAGAGGCAGACAGTAATAGGGGAGACTGCAGGCCTCTTTATTGCGTGTTCTGCCCGTCCCACTCTTCCTCACCCCATGAAATGAGCCCTATTGTGTTACCGTGTGCCTTTCTGCTCTTAGGGGAAATGATAGGGAACATTTCTTTTTTAAGGCTTGGTGTCCACTTTTATATAATTGGTGCTTGAATTATTTATGACATTAATTGCTACATTATCGACTGCCTGTCAGCTCTCCCTTCAGTAAGTCCATCTTTCTTAGCAGGCAGTGCTAGCTCAGCCTAAAGTAGACTGACAGGCTAATTATAGCATCTTCTCCCTCAGTGACGAATGTTACTCGTCTGAGGCCACCCTGGAAAAGGGCTCTTTCTCCCCTGTAGCAGGGACATCTCCAGGCACCGGAGAGCTGGCCGAGGACGAGACGAGCGGAGTGTCCTTCCTGTCTCGCTCGGTAACCGCTGCCCCTGCTGCCCCCCCTGCTGCCACCGCTGCCCCTCCTGCTGCCCCTGCTGCCCACCGCTGCCCCTCCTGCTGCCCCTGCTGCCACCGCTGCCCCTCCTGCTGCCCCTGCTTCCCCTGCTGCCCCCACTGCCCACCGCTGCCCCTCCTGCTGCCCACCGCTGCCTTCCCGATCAGGGCTGATCAGGCTCTTGGATCTACGGCCTGTTTTGCATTGACCAGAAAGGAAAGAAACATCTAGCACGTGACGAATGTGAACATAAGGCAGGATTCTCACAGCCCTGTGAGCAGTGGGCACTCTTTGACCTGCCAGGAAAATTCGACAGGGAAGCGGACGGTTAATGCAGGGCATGGGGGTGCAGTGCGAGGGTGTGATAACCATGAATGACTATTTGGGAAGTCTGTTTACAATACAACCAAAAATCTATTAAGATGGCACTGGAAAACAGTGGGTTCTTCTTTCTGTCTCCTCCGAACATCAGTCCTAGTTACCCATAAAAATGAGCCCAAATGAAGCGTGTCATTTACAAACTCTGACACTGCTTTCCAGGGTTACAGACAGGCTTCTCAATCAGAACACCAGCACGTTTTCTCATAGGGTGAAGCGGGGTGCAGAAGTGTGTTATTGGGCAACCTCTACCTCCTCAGCGCCGGCTGCCTGCTGAGCTCCACACAGCAGCTTCGCATTTTCCCTCCTTTTTCCACAACCTGAATTAATTTTGGTGCCATTTAGATACACACCCAGATAACTACAGACAGACTAATTAAGTCACAGGGAACAGAAAAAAGTGCCACTTTGATGAAAATACCCCGACAGACTACGCAAACATTTGAAGCCTTATTTCTTTGTTTGTGGCAGCCTGTGTTCATCTTAAATTCTGGATCTCAACCACCCTTTTTTATAGGTGCGATTTGTAAGGACACTTCTGTGTCTCTGGGATTTAAAGCACTATGCTACTGCGATCAAACTCTCGCCTCAGTAAGTCTTTTTTAAAGAAAAATCTATACCACAAAGCTACAAGTGCAATGTGAATATCAAGGCAGGAGGAAAGACATATTGTATTTTATATATTACTACACTTCAGTTTTTTATAATAATTTGCCAAAACTTTGCAGAAGTACTTTATAAAGGTTAACTGAACATTAACATATCTCACAAAAGCATTCAATAGTGCTTGATATAACCTTTTAATTCAATAGAATGATGAAGTCATAGTTTACGTATATCACTATCACAAATCACCTATGATAGCATTTTAAAGGATTTGGAAACAGTACTCAGTTACAATTACACTGAGCAGGCAGAGTGACATTAAAACCTCCATTCATGATTTATCTCCCCACACCGTTCGGATAGAAATGAAGCTATTAAAACGCATTTATCTTTCTAAAATCAATACAGAATGATATATACATTTAATGTGAGATAACAGAGTGCCAGGAATATCACCTGATACTTTTATGTTAAAAGGCACTTAATGGAACAGCAGCAGCTGGTGCCTCTAGAAGCCAGTGATGCTGTGTGTTCGTATGTGCCCAACTGAGAGAGAGGGAGAAAGAATTAGGTGGAGAGAAAGAAAGAGAGAGAGAGAGAAATCTCTAGCAAGTGAAATGAATGGGGATGAAACAGTACTCTTCAGTAAGCTTCCTTACCTTTATCATCAGGAATGCAAAAAATATACAATAAAAAACAGAAAAAACAAACAAACATGGGGGCTGCTGGGTGGCTCATTCGGGTAAGGCACCACACAGGAATATGCATGACCCTTGTGATCCTGTACCGAATCCCGACCGCACCCTTTCCGACCTGTCGCTCCACAGGGCGATGCACATTCCATAGATGCTCAACACTTATGACCCTCTGGACTGTGGTTTTCAAAAGTGTGAAGCAACACCACAAAGACCTGTGTTCTCTGAAACAACTACCACAGCTCACAATTGAACTGTTACTGAAAATATCAAACATGGCATTTGTACAAGCAAAATACACAAAAAACATAGTTCTACATTCATTGGGTCTTAAAGTACCTCCAAATCATACAAAATGGTACATTTTAGCCAGACATTTCAAAGGCTGTTTAATTAAACTGAAAAATGTATCAAGTATTTGTTGCTGAAATGATAGATACTGCTGCATTACAGATTAATTATAATTTCACAGCAATGACTTTGGGGCAGAAAGCAGAGCTATCCCACAGTGCACTTCACCCAGGGCCTCTGGGAACGCATCGCTATGGGCTCGTCTGCTCGACAACGAGAGGTCAGGTGACTCTTGATTGCTGGAAGCCCTGGCTCCCTGGACAGCGGGTGTGTGTGGGCTGTGTGTAACACACAGACCAGGCAGATCAACACAGTCCAGCACAGAGAATACTGCCCGTATGGCCTTTCTTACAGACCCCTTTCTTCTTGCTGGCCTCATTCTACAAAACAACTAGCTTGTTAGCCCCTTCCACAGACAAAAAAAAACAAAAACAAACAAACAAAAAAAAACGTACACACGATTCGAAACGAAGCTGTACTGTATTGTTTTCTGTCATTACATCACATGGCTGTTTTGCAGTAACAGGGTATAGACACATGAAACCACTGTCTCTACACTGGCATTTACTCTGATAATGGGCTTTGAGATCGTCTCCATCCAGATGATCTAACAGTGCAGATATAAACACCAGGGGTCAAATCAGCTGCGCCGTTTCTGCCTGTCTGTATGTTTCTGACAGTCCGGAGCTGATGCACCAGCTCAGTGTATTTTAATTTCACAGATGACACAGAAGGTCTGAACTAAATTAGTTGATTTCTACGTTCTGCTTCAAAAACCATTACATTACAGAGATTCATAAGGTTGTGGTACAAGTATATAGAGCACATCTAATAAATGACCAGGACACAATGATCACAAATGACCTTTCAGTACTTCTGTAGGTAATCAAGGAAGATGGATTTTACTGTGATATACTAATTAGTGCAAAATATGTACAAAGGATGTAAGGACCGTTGCTTACTAACTACAGTTAAATCTTCAGTGTTGCTTTTTTAACCAACTAGCAACTTCAGTTTGCCATTAAAAGCAGCCAGCTCAAAATGTTTCCTTAACCCTGAACAACAGCAAACACACATGCATGCGCACACACACACACACACACACATGCATATACACACACATATGCACACAGGCATACGCACACACACTCACGCATGCACATACACACATTCACATTCACTCATGTAATGGTCCAAGGATAAAACATTGGTAGCAAAGAACATTTTATTAATTCATTTAAACAGTTAAATCATTACAATAATACATGAAAGACAGCTTACAGCCTAGAAACTGACGTGATTAATCAGTAATAACTGGAAAACCTGCAGTTTCACTAACTGTCTCTCTGCTTGAAGGCAGGGCCTCTGACTCTGAGTCCCAGAGCATCAGATACAGAATTAAGGACCGGATCACTCTATGCAACTATACATCTGTAAAAAAAACAACTCTGCGGGTAAATGACATGGTAATTAAAAAATACAACAATTAAAGAAATTAAACAAACACATTTTTACATAATCAAAGATAACAAAAATTACAGCAGTAATTGCATTAAACCAGTTTCTAACATTGCAAACATTTTTTATTTTTTAAGACTGGAAGAATGCGCAGATACAGTTAAGCCAAACATTGTTAAAATAAAGAACAGGAGTTAAAAACATTACTATTACAACTATTAGTTACTTTTCTGTTGAGAAACCAAATATCAGGACAGGTACAGCATTTAACGAGTGGACAAAATTCCAGTCACATTAACAATAATCTTTCACTCCTTATGAAGGCAGTTTGAACAGTTTTGTACTTCAATTAAAAAAATGATCAGAATATCAAAAGCAGGATCATTCAATTGTTCTTTTGCATTTGTTACATTTCTCATAAAGTGGCATCTCATTCTGTTTCTAAAAGTCATCATTGTCATTTTTATACACATAACTGATTTCCAAACCTGAGAAACAGACCTTTCATGGAATGTATTTCTTTGAAACGTGCAGCACTTCAGAGAGAAGCTTGGGGCTTACAGGAACGAGGCTGAATTCAGGAAGCAGGGCACAATCCCAGAGACAGCACCAGAACACTGCATTCAGCTGGGCGCCAGGGGCATGTGCGCAGGTGTGAGCAGGTGTGCGCAGATGTGCGCAGGCGTGCACGTGGTCAGGTGGTATCTGGTCGGGTGTCAGAGCTGGTCATTGCGAATGAATCTGTTTCCCTCCGAGTGTTTCCCATAGTACACATATCGGCATTTGGCAAAAACCCCTATAAACCAAACAGCAAGAGAGAAAGAAAGAGAGAACATTAGATAAAATAAAATATGTTTTAAAGGAAAATAGAAAACAAGACTAGTGTAATTTGTCAGGATCATATTAAACAACTGTATTTAAAGGTTCTGTATTATACAGAATAATTCGACACTTTTATTGTGCATTTTTTGATGGTTGATTAATGATTGCATTCATACACTTTGGTAAGAGTTTGCAGGCATTACTACACATTGGCATACATGCCAAGGTGGTCAGTTTCATAAACCACAAGGTTACAACTAGATTAGCCATCGGGAACTAATCCAGTGCAAATCTCATTTTTGAATGTAACCTGGAAACTCTTGGGATCCCCTACTGGAGCAGGTAATTCTTACAGAGCAGATGTATGTCAGCTGCATCATGGTTACTCTTCAATATTGAAACAGCAGTGCAAAATGGGTGCAAGCATCACATGTCAAAATCATTAGAATCCTTGAGATATCTGGGTTATAGTTATTGAGGTATAGGTACATTTTCCATTGATATTTGAATGTTTATATGTTGTTTTATTTATTTCAACCTCTAGACCAGGACACAGAATGAATATTCCATCAGAACCTTCATTCAGACTTCAAACACACATGCACACACACGTACACACGCGCACACACACACACACACACACGCACACGTACACACACACACGTATACACACGTACACACACACAGACACACACACGCACACACATGTACACACGTACACACACACACACACACAGAAACACACGCACACACATGTATACACACGCACACACATGTACACACACACACACACGCACACACATGTATACGCACACACACACACACACACACAGGAACGAACATAGCAGGGCAGAGCAATCAGCCCCTGAATGTGGTTCTCTCAGGGTGACAGGCATAGGATCTGGCAATGCTGGTAGACAGGAGAAACTGCAGCCTCCCTCCCCATGAGTTTTTAATAAGTTAACGCTTTAATATTAATGCTTATGGGATGCACTCATCTGAAATTATATATTTATTTCACTAAGAAACTGTTTATTTTATGTAACCTGATTTTTTTTCTGATTTGATATTGCGTAAACTGACGGGAAAAATGTGAAATTTATAAATTTGTCATCACTGTGCTAATACAGACAGAGGTAAAAACTTATTTCACCATTATTATTGGTGATTATTGTTTTCAGATATAATAAATAGAATATGTAGCTATATTTCCAGTTTAGCGCACACATGCACGCACGCCCGCATTCAGGCACGCAGAAATGATGATGTACGATGGTAAAATCTGTTAACTGCAGTAAATAAGGCTCAAGATTGAAAGGAGAGACTGAAATGAGCTCTATGGAAACAGAAGAGGTCCACTCAGGGTCGGCAGGCCAAACTGAATCACTGCACTATTGCACATACTGTAAATACACCCACTTGCCAAATGAAAAAAAAGCATTATGTCCATATGTTCTCAATAACAAATAAACAATCACATATTTTCCGAGAATATCTGTAATGACAGCACGGCAGAGAGTGCTGGAAGGCTGTTAATGCGATATGTGCTCATGTCCACGAGGTCACCAGCTTCCTGTGTGAATAAAATGAGATAGGTTTGTCCCAGGCTACCTCAATATTGGGTAACATGCACACACACACAGACACAAGTGCACACACACAGACACACACAGACACACAGACACACAGACACACACAGACACACAGACACACACACACACACACACACACACACACACACACACACACACACACACACACACACACACACACACACACACACACACACACACACACACACACACACACACACACACACACACACACACACACACTGACTGCCAGAGTATGGCTGTAGGCTCCTACTATCCCAGCGATCTCATTAGTACTCTACTCGGACTGCTCTGGCTGAGTGAGTCCATTTCATGAGGGTTTCACCAGGCAAAGCACACGGCTTACGCTGCTGCAGAATGATAAGCTACATTTGTTCTGTCCATTTGAATACACCGCCAGCAGCTGTGATAAATAAGAAATACAGGGACACTTAACCTTGAGGCCGGCGCAGAACACATGCTGGATACTGTAACACAGGAGCGGGTCCTCTGGCCCACACGCTGGATACTGTAACACACGAGCGGGTCCTCCGGCCCACACGCTGGATACTGTAACACAGGAGCGGGTCCTCCGGCCCACACGCTGGATACTGTAACACAGGAGCGGGTCCTCCGGCCCACACGCTGGATACTGTAACACACGAGCGGGTCCTCTGGCCCACACGCTGGATACTGTAACACAGCAGCGGGTCCTCTGGCCCACACGCTGGATACTGTAACACAGCAGCGGGTCCTCCGGCCCACACGCTGGATACTGTAACACAGGAGCGGGTCCTCCGGCCCACACGCTGGATACTGTAACACACGAGCGGGTCCTCCGGCCCACACGCTGGATACTGTAACACACGAGCGGGTCCTCTGGCCCTCACTGTAGAGACGGGAGCTGCGTACGTTTGGCCCGGGGCCAACGCTGCGTACTGTGATCTGCAGCACTCATAAATACATAATCACTTCCTTTGAAATAAACTACAGACAAATATTATTCTGAGAACCGTTTCAAATCTCTTCAGGTTTTCGTCTCGCTGTACTGGGAGTGAATAACAAACATATATGCGACAAATATAGATAGCACAAATACTGAACTGTGACTTTCAAATGAATCAGGGTCATCAAAATGTCAAAAAAACAAACATAAATATACTACATAAAAAAATGATATAAAGTCAATGCAAAGCAATAGTAGATTATGACTGAATAAAAGAGAGCAAAGACTGACACTGAGGGCCCTAATACTCCACTTGTTCCTCGATGGCGGGCAAGAGGACGGTCAGAAACGCACTGAAGAGTTGGAGAGCGGCACTCAACCAACGCTGAAGAGGCTGGCTGGGAGACATCGAGCGCCAAACGAGCCAAGGACAAGAGGCGCTAACTCTGTCCACGAGCCCTCGACAGGAGGCGCTAACTCTGTCCACGAGCCCTCGACAGGAGGCGCTAACTCTGTCCACGAGCCCTCGACAGGAGGCGCTAACTCTGTCCACGAGCCCTCGACAGGAGGCGCTAACGCTGTCCACGAGCCCTCGACAGGAGGCGCTAACGCTGTCCACGAGCCCTCGACAGGAGGCTCTAACTCTGTCCACGAGCCCTCGACAGGAGGCGCTAACTCTGTCCACGAGCCCTCGACAGGAGGCGCTAACTCTGTCCACGAGCCCTCGACAGGAGGAGCTAACTCTGTCCACGAGCCCTCGACAGGAGGAGCTAACTCTGTCCACGCGCCCTCGACAGGAGGAGCTAACTCTGTCCACGAGCCCTCGACAGGAGGCGCTAACTCTGTCCACGAGCCCTCGACAGGAGGCGCTAACTCTGTCCACGAGCCCTCGACAGGAGGCGCTAACTCTGTCCACGAGCCCTCGACAGGAGGCGCTAACTCTGTCCACGAGCCCTCGACAGGAGGCGCTAACTCTGTCCACGAGCCCTCGACAGGGGGCGCTAACTCTGTCCACGAGCCCTCGACAGGAGGAGCTAACTCTGTCCACGAGCCCTCGACAGGAGGAGCTAACTCTGTCCACGAGCCCTCGACAGGAGGCGCTACCGCTGTCCACGAGCCCTCGACAGGAGGAGCTAACTCTGTCCACGAGCCCTCGACAGGAGGAGCTAACTCTGTCCACGAGCCCTCGACAGGAGGCGCTAACTCTGTCCACGAGCCCTCGACAGGAGGCGCTAACTCTGTCCACGCGCCCTCGACAGGAGGCGCTAACTCTGTCCACGAGCCCTCGACAGGAGGCGCTAACTCTGTCCACGAGCCCTCGACAGGAGGCGCTAACGCTGTCCACGAGCCCTCGACAGGAGGCGCTAACGCTGTCCACGAGCCCTCGACAGGAGGAGCTAACGCTGTCCATGAGCCCTCGACAGGAGGCTCTAACTCTGTCCACGAGCCCTCGACAGGAGGCGCTAACGCTGTCCACGAGCCCTCGACAGGAGGCGCTAACGCTGTCCACGAGCCCTCGACAGGAGGCGCTAACGCTGTCCACGAGCCCTCGACAGGAGGCGCTAACTCTGTCCATGAGCCCTCGACAGGAGGCGCTAACTCTGTCCACGAGCCCTCGACAGGAGGCGCTAACGCTGTCCACGAGCCCTCGACAGGAGGCGCTAACTCTGTCCATTAGCCCTCGACAGGAGGCGCTAACTCTGTCCACGAGCCCTCGACAGGAGGCGCTAACTCTGTCCACGAGCCCTCGACAGGAGGCGCTAACTCTGTCCACGAGCCCTCGACAGGAGGCGCTAACGCTGTCCACGAGCCCTCGACAGGAGGTACTAACTCTGTCCACGAGCCCTCGACAGGAGGCGCTAACTCTGTCCACGAGCCCTCGACAGGAGGCGCTAACGCTGTCCACGAGCCCTCGACAGGAGGCGCTAACTCTGTCCACGAGCCCTCGACAGGAGGCGCTAACTCTGTCCACGAGCCCTCGACAGGAAAACAAACACAGAGCCGCTGTGGTTTAAAGAGACACGCAGTACATTAATGACTGAGAACAGCCGACTGCTGGAGCAGAGCCACACTGATGGGGCACTAAGTGCCACTCCGCATGTGCAGAAACATAATCCAAACAGACACTGTCTGAGAGAGAGAGAGAGAGAGTGACAGAGAGAGAGGGAGAGAGAGAGAGACAGAGAGACACAGAGAGAGAGAGTGACAGAGAGAGAGGGAGAGAGAGAGAGACAGAGAGACACAGAGAGAGAGAGTGACAGAGAGAGAGGGAGAGAGAGAGAGACAGAGAGACAGAGAGAGAGTGACAGAGAGAGAGAGATGGGCAAGGAATCATAGACAGTGACAGGAAACAGAGAAGAGGAGAGGGATACTGGAGCCATATTACTGCCACACATATTCTAACACTGCTGTCAATTCTAACCCAGCCAGACACCATCTCCTACGGCTTCAAAACCCAACCTGATGCCATCTTAGTCCATGTGGCAAGCCCCGCCTCCGCGGTGTCACTCCAGGCCCCGCCTCCTTACTGAGCCTGTGACTGGCAGGCAGGAGTGGGACACAGCCGCCAGGGACAGGCTCAGTCAGCCTAAATTTGGGCTTCTGCAGGAGAAGCACGCTCATATACCCGGGTATATAAGCTGCTGTTCACCTCCTGTAAAAATCTCCAGCCCGGAGACGGTGACGCTGCCCGCATTACGAAACACGGAGCTGAGGCGCGGGACGCCGAGGCAGGAGGAAATCAATCCCAGCTGCTGCGCCCGTTTGCTCGCAACCCCCCCTCGCTGACCCGCTCACCCGACTGCACGCCCCAACCCCCCCCCCCCCCCCCCCGTCTGCCCGCCCGCCCGACTGCCCCCCCCCCCCCCCCGGGGACGCTTGCGAAGGCCAGAGCGGCGCGTGAGGACCACGGCGGTCTGAAGCGGGTTCTCCTGAGGAGCGGCCGGGCCCTTCAAACATCACCTCCCAAGATTCACGGCTGCGATTCAATTTGTGCGTCTGTCACAGCTGGACCCGCGCGCTAAACCTGCTGCGCAAAGGACTGGCTTCCCAACGCCAGCCTCCCTCTGTTTGGGCCGTCCCACGTGAGCAAATCTGCTGGATTCTAGGAGAACTTCAGCATAGCACGATTGATCGGATCCTCCTCATTTTCATTCAAAAATAGCGACCAAATTGATTAGCATCTTCAAGATACACTCAGAAAAATATAGATTCGTTTCACCAATCTATATTTTCCTCAGTGTATCTGTGTGGTTGTACTGCTCCACTGCATACTGAGGTTGCGGCACTACGCTTGATGTATGAAGGCTGTGTTGCAAGTAGACTGGACAGGTTGGGTGATTTACAGCAGTGATATGAGCCATGGCTGCTTTCTTTAAGGGCCACTTTGTTTACACAGACATTATTAGTCATGTGTAATATTACACTGGGACAGCTTGAGGTCTCTGGAACCCTGTCCAAGAATCACAGTAGTGATTCCCTGGTCCACTCCAAGAATCAAACCGTATTCCCTAATGCAAACTGTGAATCATCCCAAACTGTCAAGTTTAATTTACCACTGGTCTTCTCTAAACATTTTTTGTAGTGTTTATCTTTGGTCTGATTCATAAGATTAGAGGTTAATGACTAACAGTCCCATTGGGAACAACTTCAAAAGGCACAGGCTTTTCACAAAAAATACACAGGCCTTTCTTAAGAAAACAGGCTCCTGAAAACGTTTAAGAACTTGAGCTAGCACGTGGGGTACAGGCCAGTAGCCTGCATACCTAAGCTTACAGAACACCAGCATTGCATTAGCATTCACTCCTGCAATCATTTTGATTAAATGGTGAAATACTATTCGAACTTCAGACCAACAATGCATGTTGTTCAAAGCAAGGTTCTTCATCAGAGAATCAAGCTTGTTTCAGAGCTAATTTTCCATTTTGGTCCCATAATTATTATCTGAACCACAGTCCTTTACAGTGATGGCCTTGTTTATATATTGTTTACCCAGAGCTAAATAATTAATTTCAGACTGGAAATTATATGGTGCCTGGCAACCCTAATAGTGACCTACAGTAAAGATACTCAATGATTTTGCCCTTTTCTATTATGACAGTTTACAGATTTTTGTGTTGAACGCCAAACTGCTATTGCTCTAATAACAATGGTAGCATAGTATAATGGTTAGGAAACAGGCCTTGTACAGTAAAACTACAGTAAAATCATGTTAAATGCTGTACTTTCCAACACAAACACTGTCTCTGTTCCAGCAAACAGCACCTTGTCTGGGCTTGTATGATGGTATGATACACAAATCACAAAAGCGCACCACTAATATTTCTACACAAAAGCAACAAAGGCAGGAACAGCAACAGTAAAATTTCTAAACAAGCTACAAAACACGAAGAAATGGAGAAATGATTATATACATTAAGAACAAAAGCACAGAGTAAAAGGACAGGGGTGAATCATTCTCCATACCCAGTCCTGATTGGTTGGTTTCTGCTTTATGACAGCGTTGGGTGACAGGAGACCCCATATTTCAGCTGAAACACAGAAAGCCACGCCAGAGTAATCTCTCTCTGCGCACTCTGCAGCTCTCTTTATCTGTCAGAACGAGCGCTTCTGTGCGGAGGCTGGCGGGACAGGGTTAAGGCCCAGTTAGAAAATTGAAAAATGTCTTTCAGCCAAAGCCAGCGAGGCCTTCTGTTTAACCAGAGCCTCCCGGAACAAAACAAATGAATCACGGGCCGGCTGAAGGGGCTTTAATGATTACACTCTGCATACAATCAGCTTCCCCTTTTCAAGGGCCATCAATATGTCAGGGGAAGACACATCCACAGGATGCAGCTCTCAGCTCCAAGGTTATCTATTCTCTGCAAGGCCCCAGCCCCGCAGGGCCCGCTATTTTACACCGACTGCGTCCAACGTTTTCATCAACTCTGTAATCAATCAGGGTAATAATGTTGTGCGAACAATCAATTAACGGCGCAATTAAACTTTGCTTATCATCTGGCGGGCTGACGGGGTACCTGAGGGGGAGACAGACTCTCCGCACGCAGGCATCCATAACGCAGCGGCAGCGTGAATCACCAGCGCAGACACGCCGGCCGGCGCCCGCGCCATTGTTCCGGAACAATATCTCAGCCTGTTTGTGCGCCCGTCACCGCCGGCACCACGCGGCACGCTCCACTGCCTCACACGGGCGCGTGCGGCTCTGCTCGGCTCTGCACGCGTGCGGCTCTGCTCGGCTCTGCACGCGTGCGGCTCGGCTCGGCTCTGCTCGGCTCTGCACGCGTGCGGCTCTGCTCGGCTCTGCTCAGCTCGGCTCGGCTCTGCACGCGTGCCGCTGTGCTCCGTTTCAGTTTTAGTGTAGGTGTCAGTCAGTTTCAGGGTATGTTTTTTTTATTGGCCCAGACAGTTTTTTGTGCACTGAAGGATAGTTTAGATACAAACTTTTCTGACGACCTGCTGGCCAATCAAAAACTTACCCTAAAACGCTATTAACATAGAAAATGCCAGAAAGTGAACAATAACTTCACACGCAGTGGGTTCGACTGAATTGCTGCAGTGCTATTAGAACAGCAGCATAAAGTGTGTCAATGCACAAACACAAAGGGCCTGACTTACTAAACACACACAAAACCTTTTAGCACACACACAACCAATAACAGGACCAATGACTGCCCATGGTATTTGTTTTGCACCAATCACTGGTTGTGTTGTTTGCTTTGCGTCATGCTGAAAGGTTTTGCACGTGCTGAAGGTCTTAGTAAATCAGGCCAAGTGTACTCAGTCCTATTTTCTGTACACTTCTAATTCACCATAAACTGCAGGACACATTGAAAGAGCAGTTTACCACTGACCCAGCTGGAACACTGAGTTTATTTACTTGCCTAACTTAACTACAGAAGCATAATAATTCAACAAACCTACTATGTCTTATTCCCCGAGTCCAGATGAGGTAGTTTGTTTCAAAATCACAAATCGGATTTTCATTGACAAATTTCACTCTAGCGTGTCAGTGGATTAAACATTTGACAGAACTATATATTGATAGAGACAATAAACAGTGTGTTATCGCTGTTCTAATATAAAGTATGAGATGTTCCATGGTCCAATAAAAATAATGTAGAGATGTTGATGATTGTCTGTCATGAGCTTTATGACCACAGGATGCAGCACAGAGCATTTAATCCTTACTGCCATGGCAACCAGGGCTGATTCTAATGCCATACTGAAAGTTACACTCTCCATTCAGAAAGAAATACCAGTACTGAGCTGGAGATGGGGACTATAAATACACCTCAGAGCTGCTAATAAACATTTAAAGACCTGATATGCGTTTACTTATTTAGACTCAGATAAATGTCGCATGCAGTAAATATTCACCTGGTGCTCAATCTAAAGAATCCTGGGTCATATCACAGTGCTGGACTGTCCGATTCCAGATCAATGAGGCAGGGATATTGTTTTTTTTCGATATTTGTAGGCCAAAGTTTTTCATAAACTGTCCTTTTTAAAATTGTTTTGCCACCATCACATCATCTGTCAGGGGTCTGAGAAGCATCACGCAAAGCCAGTTTAATAGAGAACTGCAGACGCACTGCAGTAAAATATCCACCGCCCTATGCTTTAGCACCAGATCTTTTATGTTAAATACTTAAACAGCAGTCACAAGCCAAACTTGATAGTAACTATTTGATCTGCATCTTAAGATCTGCGGTTTTTCATTTGCATGAAAAAACACACTTCTGGAGTTGGAATGGAACCAGATTTTTTATTGCGTGCTGAAATACCACCCCAGCTATATAACAATACAGTCAGATAGGCATGGATTCACAAATGCTCATGCACGCATGCGCACACATGCACACACACACACGCACGCGCACACGCATACACATATATATACTTTGAAAACATACTGAAAATGAACTATAAACTATTTCAAGATGATTATCATGCTTCATGCATCATAATTCATTAGTAAAAAAAACTAATTTGTTTTGCCTGCCTTGCCTTATCTGAGGTAAACCAAAGTTATTCTTAACCCAGCAGTCTTCAGCGCCCTTCTCTGTGTGAAATACAGTAAATTTGACATTTCTGGTTTATATGGACTATTATATGGACTATACTATTCTGAGCACTCTGGGCTATACTAATATACTCGTTATCCTTCAATAACCTCCAGTAAAAGTTTAATGATTTCAATCGCCTTTATAAAATGGGCACAGTGAGCAGAAATAAGTGACATTATGAAACGTGTTGGGCCTGTGCACACAGCTGCTAAACCAGAGCAGTGGCTGCATATTTTCAGCTTCTGTGTATTTATGACAAAGCGGTGCCAATAACCCATACGGGGAAACGGGGAAGACTAGATCATCTGTAATTCATTAGCCATTCACACTCCACAGCAGCAGTGCATGTGCTGTCAATACAGGCCGTTCTAAAATCAAATCCTAAACGTGCAGAAGCCTGCGAATGATAGAAAGCTCATTTAAAAACACTAATTACCTGAGGCGTGAGATCACAATCGTTTACTTTATTTTCCCGTGTTTGGGTGGGGTTGGGCCGTACCTGGTTGGCTCGAGGAGTCTCGCAGTCTCGTGGAAGCTGACTGTTCTGGCAGGTTCCACCGACAGGCTCGTCAGCAGTCAGACATCAGCCTGAACCCCCAGCCGAAAACATTTCTAATTTTGACTCGTTTGTGAATCTAACGAGGACAACCCAAAGGGTCTTTATCGTGAACGTGAAATGCACAAAAACAAAAATGTTCTGTTACAAACAATAAAGAGACCGGTCCCTTCTGCATCGTAGCTAAAGGGATGTAGCCTCTGTCGGTTTTGTGACAGGCGAACATCTAGATCCAAGAATCATGTGACACGTTTCAAAATGTTTCAGTGGTTTTCTCCTGTCTGCTTTGCTTTACTCCTTGCTAAACTCACAGCAAACAAGAAAATCATTACTAAACTGACATTCTCGAATAAATAAACCTCAAATAATCACACATTGTGTTTTTAAACAGGTGCATTACACAGTAACAAATGGTACAGAACAGAGGTTAACCTGTACTTTAATCAATGCAACCTCTAGAGACAAAGAAGAATCAACTATAGGGTAGTAGAGTTTTAGAAAGACATCTGCCATTGATATCGGTGGAGTCTAAGTGAAGAACTACCCATTCAAATAACCCTAACACCAATTCTAACCCATTCAAATAACCCTACCCCTAACCCCAACAGGTGGATGATGCCACACTGCACTCTGCCACACTGCCACACTGCCACTCTGCCACTGCCACTGCCACTCTGCCACACTGCACTCTGCCACTCTGCACACTGCCACTCTGCACACTGCCACACTACCACTGCCACTCTGCCACACTGCCACTCCGCCACTCTGACACACTGCCACTCTGACACACTGCCACTCTGACACTCTGACACTGCCGCTCTGCCACACTGCCACACTGCCACTCCGCCACACTGCCACACTGCCACTCTGCCACTCTGCCACTGCCACACTGCCACACTGCCACCAACATAAATACCCGAGGCCTCCTACGGCTGCCAGGAGAGAGCATGTCATCCCGTGGAGTACAAGCTACGTGGGTGAAAGGGAAATTGAATTCTGGCTGACATATATTTTGACCAAAGTGAGAGATCATTGAGGGAACCTAATTTAAAGATGAGGGATTTAATTTAAGTGACATTTATTCTATTTAGGGGAACTCAGCACAAGACGTACAGTTGCTGTGGTAAACCAGATAAGGGCCAGTCATTTGGGTCGGAGCACTGAGAGGCCTAATCCGATTGGTGCACTTCCACACAGCGTACCACGGGGGATTTAAAGGGCTGTCGACAGCTGTTACTTCATAAATTCATTTTGAAATCCTTTCTTTTTACCGTGATCATTTTAATTTAATTGACTGTTAACTTCAATCAAGGTTTTAGTCGGTTTTACATGGTTTCAACAACTGAAAAAAAGACAAACAAAACCAAAATTTACAGTATTACATAAATTAACAAGACACAAATACTTGTACTGGCATTTTAAAAAATTCTAATCAATTTGAGGGAAATGATCCTGATTGAAATCCTGAAGGGTGTAACAGAGCCCTTCTGGTGTGTCTGTGAAGCACTAACAGGGCCCTCGTGGGAACTATAAAGGTGTGTTGAGCACCCCTAATTTAAGATCGAAGTCAGATATAAATTAAGTTCTGTAAAGCTATAACAGACCCAAGATGTTCTCTGGCTGTGCTGTACAGACACAGGTCCATGACGCTTTAATGAATAGCTGTAGAAAAAAATCTATCTATCTATCTATCTCTAGGGGAAAAAACCCGTAAAATGTGCCGTTGTCACACTGAAAATTTACGATGTCATTGCTTTTGACAAAGGTATCATAAACAGAAATGATTGGAGTGTGACTAATTTCAAATTTAACATTTAAGACAGGCTTCAATAACACAGACAATGACATTAATCATCTGAAACAATGACTTAACTCTAATTACAATGACTCTGGAGACATAAATGACTTAACGACACAATTAATCCACATATGTATCAAAAGTGACAATTTTCTACAAGAAAAAAATAAACATGGACATAATTAAACCAAATGCTATGAATGTGTGCATCTGTCACCTACACAATGATCAGCACCCTTCCCCACTGTGAGCTTGGCTCTTAAATCTTAAAGACAGAGACTCGGACTAAGTGGCCTCCTATTTGGCTCCTTCTCTTATGGATCTGAGCCGAAGGACGTAAACCTCTGATGTACAAACGCACGATAGATTCCCCAGTCACGCTGGCAACCCTGCACATATTAATCTCGTCATACGGAGTCACACACTCCAGACAGCCCCAAACCTTATTAACACCAAATCTTCCAGAATAACAGATTTCTCTACAGAATTTCACAGTATCCACGTGGCCTCTAAAATGCCCAATATTTCACAATCATAAATTCATTACAGCAATGTAATTAGTACACTGCAGATTACAGTATTGACCTGGAGTTCGATTCTCTTGACAGCTAAGTCTTAACTTGACCCTTGCACTGGGGTCTGCTCTGGCTTCAGATTGTATAGATTTATGCTTCATAATTACAGCTGTGTGAAGAGGAATAGAGTAACAGCCTCTGAAGCACACAATGAGCTTACTGACGTTTCATGATGTTTATAATGAACTGCAGCACCTTGATACCAGGCAAATCAATACAGTCAATAGAGACACAGATACAGAGCACACACAGACCTAATTATGAGGTACGATTAGTACATATTCTTATGGACTGGTATTAGAATTAAAACTAAGTTGGTTTCATGAAATAAGGATGGACTGACCGCATAGTTCACTCAGGTTACAGGGATATATGAGAACAGGTAAGAGCCAAAGCCAGTATCCATGCATGAGCCAGAGCCTTCATCTTGAGATCCTCAAAACTGGACTAAGACTAAGATTTAAACCAAATATGTCCCTATCTACGGAATGAATGTACACCGGTCAGGAAGTGGGAAAACACATTTACAAGAATTTGAGTTAGTGCAGCTCCAGTCATGGCTGGTGTGTGTGTGTGCGTGAGCATGTATGCATGTGCACGTGTGTGCGTGTGTGTGAAATTAGGAAGTATTTAAACACACTGACTATAATAATAATTTTTTTTTTTTGGGGTGGGGTGGGGGTGGTTGGTTCAAACCCAACCCCCACAGAGCTACATCACTGTCTCCTGACCACCCCCCCCCCCCCGGTCACGCATCTCTGACAGCTAGAATAATAACAGTCATACATCACCGCCCCTAAAGTCCAGCCACCCAAAGCTTTACTGGCCACAGACACCGAGACTCAATTACTATATTGACATGTAATCTTCATAAAGGGAGAAATATTGAGCATGTAAGGTCGCTTGGTTATGAAGACATATTATCATATTATCTGCATGAGGGCTAGGACCTGACAGAGCTAATTATCGGTGAGCATGTTACAGAGCCTGCCCACACCGCTGCCTGCCCACTGCCTGCCCACACCGCTGCCTGCCCACTGCCTGCCCACACCGCTGCCTGCCCGCTGCCTGCCCACACCGCTGCCTGCCCACTGCCTGCCCACACCGCTGCCTGCCCACTGCCTGCCCACACCGCTGCCTGCCCACACCGCTGCCCACACCGCTGCCTGCCCACACCGCTGCCCACACCGCTGCCTGCCCACACCGCTGCCTGCCCACACCGCTACCTTCCCACACCGCTGCCTGCCCACACCACTGCCTGCCCACACCGCTGCCTGCCCACTGCCTGCCCACACCGCTGCCTGCCCACAGCCTGCCCACACCGCTGCCTGCCCACTGCCTGCCCACACCACTGCCTGCCCACACCACTGTCTGCCCACACCGCTGTCTGCCCACACCGCTGCCTGCCTGCTGCCTGCCCACACCGCTGCCTGCCCAGCGCAGGTATAAAGGAGGAGAAGAAAGAAGCATTAGGAGTCGTTTCAGGCCACGGCATTCAGGGGCTGCGTGTAACTGAGCAGTTACTTCTCTTCTATTTGTGTCTCAGGGCCTTGACTGTTCAAAGGACTACCAAACAGAGTGCAATTGAAAGCTATTCTTTGTCCTTGACCTCCAAGAAATATCTTTCTGCTGAAGCTAAAGCTGTTTACAGCTCCTGATTGCGTATCTACTCGGACATCTACGCCACCAAAGGGCATGGAATTGTGGAAAAACAGCTGTGGAAAAAGTTCCTGTCCAGAGGTGATCTTACGATCTTCACTCCTCAGTCCTGGCCAAACAGCAGAATTTAGTGTGTTATTTTCTACAGTTCAGTCTGCTTGTATAGCAGTCCAAATACGCCAATCGTGAGTCACTGTGGAACTGAAATACCTGGACTAATTCCATTTCAATTTCGTTGGTCTATAATTCACTTACATGAAAGGACACTGAATGGATATGGAACTCAGTGGAAGGATAGCTGGGAGCTATTTCCTTCTGGACAAAATGATAAAATCGTACTTGCGGGACATCTGCATTTGGAGTGCCAGTGGAGAGCCGCTTTTCCCATCCCATAAGGGGCCTGTCTGCAGTGACGCCTGCATTTCGGGGCTGACTTACGTTCTTCTGATGATTCTGGTCTCCAGAAATATGTCCTCACAGCCTATTCTCACTGAGCTAAGTTCTCGAGCAAAGTAAAGTTTCTTTGCACTCCGCATTGGTGCTAATATTTTGAATTTTAACAGCCATTTTAAAGCTGCTAATTTACTTTAAGAGATTTAAGTGCCTCCTTTAAATGCTACAGATGCACTTCTGAGAGAATCCTGGTTCTATACACAAGTGTGATCTGCTGACACTAATTTAGAGCAATTTTACCACTTCAGAGATAAACTTAAAATAATATGTGTGTGGCATAAATGAAAAGGTGACGGTATACTGGGTGATATGATTAACAAAAAATAACTAGGTGTGCATATATATATATATATATATAATATAAATATAATATAGCAATATTTTGGAATATGCTGCACAGTTTGCAAAACAAACAATATTTTTCTGAGGCGTGAACACTGAAGAATTGTTAAATGTTAAAACAATTATTTGCATCAGGCCACTGCTTAAAAAATATTTTAATGAAAAAAGTAGTACATATACAGGTTTTACCTCAACCGCCTTAACTAGTGAAACAGTGAGGATCAGATGAGATTTGTATCATATGCCATAAACTATCCCATCATTCATGTATGCCTCCGCTGACTTGACAGTGCACATGTTTATGATGTCATTTTTCATTTTCTAATGACAGAAAACGAAGAAAGGTACTGTAACATGAAAACCATTCATGCAATGAAAACAAGAATGACCCAAGAACGCGCCCTTTCTAAAAGCTATATATTTTTTCCTTGGCTTGCGATATTTTATTGAAATAATAAGGACATAATCATATGCTGGCATATTGGATCCATCATTTCATAAATCATATTTCATAAGCCCCCATTGTTCCCCTTTGTGCATGAACAACAAATCAATGGAAGGCCACCTTCTGGAAACCTTTTTTAAATGGTGTAGTCATCTTAAAATTAACAGATGAACTGTCCTGTTAAATTTTGCTCATGTGTTGTTTCCAGTGAAAATAAGATAAACTTGTATAAAAATTATTGCAACCTGGAAACAGTCGAATGAGCCTGCCCCATATAATTCAGTCAACCAAATCACCTTTCAGCGACACAACATGTCAAAAATGATCAGCCAATCAAATTCCGGTAGTGGAATTAACTTGTCCAGTTGTGTTAAATTGATGGCAGGCCTGTTCTTTCTGCTTAACATAACAACAGAAACAAATCATCGCCTCAGTGACAGATTAAAAGGTTGGTTGGGGTTGTGGCGTTTTAAGTGCCTTTATTTGCCATGTTGTAGTGTCAGTGAAATATGTTAAATGGCTTGTTATTGCTTTGAATTTCAATAGCTTTCATTACAGCTGAGACATCAAGTGTATTGGACTGTGTACTCTGTGAAATGTGCTCTGATTATTCATGATGTATCAACAATAATAGTTTCTGAACCTATTAGGACATTAGTACTTTAAAGAGGAAGTACTGTCCTTATAAAGCTGATCTGAATGGATATATTAAAAATTGTAAAATTATGCCACACAAGTGGTTTTACAATTGAGATATCTGACTAATCCTAGAAATAAAGCAAATGATTTTTTTTTGCATTGCAAAATTAAGAAATATGCATATTTATACATATTATTATTATTATTATTATGAGTAGTAGTAGTAGTAGTATTAGAGTACTTGTTGCTGCATTATAGTGGGAATAATTACATTATTATATCTGAATTATATTCTCAGATTTGAACTTTAGCATGGCAGTGAGCTTAGTGTCAGCTATAGTTTTTATATATAGTTATTTCTGAGACAGTAAGCGCTAATCTGGCAAAGTTATGCACACAGGATGTGTAAAATGAAATGCTGCAGTTGCTCGTGATAAGTGACAGCAGGAACATTAAACTAAGCATGGGTTCTCCATATGAAGGCCCAAATGTGTTATCCTCCTGAATCCTTGGTATTTTGCAAGAGTTTCTTTGATGTTTATTAATACTATTTTTGTTTTGATAAGCATTTCTAAAAGGTCTGACAAATTACACAGTAATTGTCCTGCAGTCACTTAATAGCGGTGTAGAGTTTCGCTTTAAAATGACAAGCTGCTCAGCATCTGCCAGGCCATTAATATTTCTGAATTTCTGGGGGCTCAAGACAGAGACTCCTCACAAAAGCCGAACCATTTGTTACAGACTAAGTGGACAGGAGAGCCTCCTTGGACCCTGCATCGATCCCCCTGTAAAAATACCCAAACCATCTGGCCGCCCGTCCTGCTGTAAATCTCAGTGATGAATGCCAGGGTTTCCAAACTCAGAAAGAGCTGCAGACCTGCGCTGAGTTCTGGAACAACTAGAAACAGGCTCAGAATCCCAGCCTGCATCTCAGATGTCCTGATCCAAAGCAACAAATCATACTTTTCGGTGAATTACAGTCTGACTCCATTACAAATAACTTTAAAGGGGATTATGGCATGAACACGGGGGCGTATTTGTATAAGCCAAACCCCAGAGAGGGTCCAGAAATGCGCATTTCGCTGATAATTGGGCCAAAATCTCAGGCCCTGCAAATACACTAATGCTGATTTGGAGAAGTGAGTTGGACCTGCATTCAAGGATTCATGTCCAATTCGATCAACTGTGATGTAGTTTCCCTTGACGAGGCCCAGCACATAGTTTAAAACACACAGCTGGTGTGTTTAGGTTTTTGCAAACTGATCTTTCTATTCGGCTATAGAACCACTAACTACTGGAATTTTCTTCTCTAAAAACAGCGTATTAAGCCAAAAATATAGGCATGCATATTTAGACAAAGTTTTTCCTAGAATACATAAACATTTTTTTTCTGTGAAACCAGCAGTATACTTACATACAAGTTATAGATGGATGCTAGTGATATTTGGTGAAATGGCTCCTACAGACCAGGAAGTACTTTGATAATTTAGTATTTATTTTAGAGCCGTTATGATTGTAAGGATGAAAAATCCATTGCTGCCAAATCTATGCATAATTAGTGAAAGACAGCAACATAAAAACTGCTCGCCCCACCTTTCACAGAAACTGTGAACTGGAGTGAAGCGCTAAATAGGCTAACTTCATTACCATCCTCCCCTTGTTGATATATGTGCATGGAATTAGTATGTTTACATATTTTACACGCATGCACGCACACATGCACACACCCATATGCACACACACGCACACACACACACATACAGGCACCTACAGTAGTATGTTGTTCCACCCCACTATTATCAGTAAGTCATCTACTGTATGATGACTGATATGACATGTATAAATTTGCCATCATAATAAGTCTTAGGGGCATGCACGAATAAGTGTTATTAAATAATGGCCAGCTCCATAAAAGGAACATTTCTTTAGAATTTTTATATCTATGACAAAAAGACAATGTTATAATGTGCATTACAGAACAAACTTAACCTGCATATCAAAAACAGTGCTTAACAGATCTTGTTATTGCACCAAATTAGAACAAACAATCCTGGCAAGATCCAAACGAACACTACGCAGAACTGACAATGCCGTTTTCTTTTGTAGTACGGTTCTCATACTCTTAACATGAGTCCCCTGGAGACTCATTCAACTACATCAAACAGGAGAGGCATGCGAGGGTGCCGGTGGCGTTCCTCTAAATCCAGTTCAAATGGAATTATTCAGGGAAGAACTGCCAGCGCAGTCGGATGTAATGATACTGCTCAGCGGAAACTCTCTCAAAGCCGTCTCGAAGCGGCAAGCCAAGAGTTCACCAGTTAAAACTGTCAGAGAAGAGCAGTCTTTCCTGTCAGACTCCTCCAGCCTGCCCTCAGATGCATAAGCAGGGCACTCCATCGCCGTGACAATAAAGTGATAGAAAATAAACTACTCATCAGTACATCTCATGCATTATGACCAATCACAAAAACCTGTTATCCAAAACACTCATCAAGTAAATTTACCAACTTCTTTGGGCTCTAAGAAACTACAGATTTGGCAAACCGTATTTCTATTTTTCTATATAGGCTTTGACCAATCACTAACCAAGTACACATCTATCAGCATTCACATACCCCTAACTCAGTATATACTGTGAGCTCCATAATGTTTGGGACAAAGACACATTTTGCAGCATGTTCATGAGACCTTGGCCTGGGAATGCTTTGTGTCTTTTGATCTGGTGACGATCACATGTGCATCTTCATCACATGTACTGGCTTTCAGTGTGCTTTCATATTTGTGTTAAATACATACAATACAAATAATCATCATTCATACTTCATACATGCAACTACCTTGGCACTGAATCCCCATAATGCATTGCAGTTCTGGCACAAGTCCTCAGAGCTCATGGTGCTATTTTGCTGTGTATTCAGCATCAGGGTCATTTATATTTAACAAGAACCTGTTATTACTCTGGGGTCTAAGTTATGGCTGCATTTTTATACTGGTCTGTTTTAATGATCTTGACAAAATAGTTTTCTAACCGAATGATTTTTAACACTTCATCAGTCTACCCGCTGGCAAACACCTCGCAATTATTTCTTGGTTCCATGACTTGAAATAATGTTCTTCACTCAACACTTAGGATTGAAAGCACATGTTTTTCTTAAAAAAGAAAGTAATGCATTCAACAAAACTAGGAATACACCATCATGGATCATGGTCAGCTTGGACAGGGATTTATTCTTGAAACAATGAGAGATTTCTTGATCATTAATCATATTCTAAAACACAGATACGTCCGTGAAAGAAGGGATGTGGAAACCTGTGTTGTAACCTGCAGGCTGACTTTTGGAATGTATTTCTTCAGATGCTTAATCATAAATATGCTGACTTGTGAAAACACATTCATACCCATAAAATACACTTACACTGCAAAGATTGACCACCAATACACTGCCCAAGTTCTTTACCTTCCTAACCCTAACCCTTACCCTAACCCTAACATAGGGACATAGTGTATAAATACATGACAATGACTAGAACAGGCCACGGAGCCCATGTAGGCTCATCAGTTACCTACAGACCTGAGAGCATCCAGCACTGACACAAGCCTGGGTCTCTGCCTCCACCCCAGGACCAAGCAAGCCATTCCATTAACCTTCAGGCAATTTCCATCTATGATTCCTCATTGTGCTCACATAAGGTTCATATGAACCTGCATATCAGATAGTTATTACACACCCATTCCACTTACTCAGATCAATCTCAGCATAGCAGTGTAAGGGGCTTGTTTAAATCACTTTTACCCCAAAAATGTCTCCATTCTGATGGCACAGCACATACCAGGGGTCTAGTGGGACTACAATCCCTGCAACAAACTACAGTATAACCAAAGATTCAAGTTTTGTTAAGATAATCTAGCAGAACAATCTGTGACCGATTTGCCAAACTCTCACCATCAGCTTCCCCTCATGAGACTAGTGAATGTAGGAAGCCACGCCCGTAAAACTCCCGTAGCACAGACCATCTACACCAAAAACACCAGCACAGCCCCGTAAGTCTCCTCCCACCCTGAGTACCCAGGAGGAACAGCACGCTATCATCCACACTGAGTCCCCAGGAGGAAGAGCACGTTTTCAATCAGCAGATCTGTGCTACAGACGCACCGCGATGAGCAACAGGAACCAGTGGCAGCACCAACGCAACACAACGCAACACAACACAACACAACGCAATGCGGCCCCGACAAACACGACAGAGATGAGCATCCGACCCGCCGCACCCTCACCAAGCTCCTCATAGCCCAAACTGAGGGGTCACTCCTCACAGCCCAAACTGAGGGCCCGTACCTCACAGCCCAAACCGAGGAGCCCCTTCTCACAGCCCAAACTGAGGGCCCGCACCTCACAGCCCAAACTGAGGGGCCCCTTCTCACAGCCCAAACTGAGGGCCCCTTCTCACAGCCCAAACTGAGGGGCCCCTTCTCACAGCCCAAACCGAGGGCCCCTTTTCACAGCCCAAACTGAGGGCCCCTTCTCACAGCCCAAACTGAGGGGCCCCTTCTCACAGCCCAAACCGAGGGCCCCTTCTCACAGCCCAAACTGAGGGCCCCTTCTCACAGCCCAAACCGAGGGCCCCTTCTCACAGTCCAAACTGAAGGCCCGCACCTCACAGCCCAAACCGAGGGCCCCTTCTCGCAGCCCAAACTGAGGGGCCGCACCTCACAGCCCAAACTGAGGGGCCCCTTCTCACCATTTACAGCTCAAAAACAAAAGCACTGTAATTAAACGCTCCGAGCGGATCCAGATGTTAGCTCCCCCTGCGGTCTGCATGGTCGGCACGCTCGCGCTCAGAAACGCACCGTTTGGAGCTGATCCACGGTGATAATCAGAACCAGCTGTGAGGCGGAGTGAGGGGTTCCTCAAGCGTACCCCAATAAGGGTTCACCCCAAAGCCTGTGCTCCTCCAGGGGTCCCCCCCCACCCCCCCAAGCGTACCCTAATAAGGGTTCACCCTGAAGCCTGTGCTCCTCCAGGGGTCCCCCCCCACCCCCCAAGCGTACCCTAATAAGGGTTCACCCTGAAGCCTGTGCTTCTCCAGGGGTTTCCATAACACTTTACATTACATACGATAAACAGGGTCGTTTAAAATACCTGCACGCAACACAGATGGGATCTGTCCCAGAACAATTTTTAAAAAAATGAAAGGGCCGTGTGGCTTATGAAAAAGAAACACTTTATTTGTCAAGTAGAACAACACTTATTTGGCCATTGCTTATAATTAATGACTACAAGTACTGCAGCAACTATTCATTATATCATAAAATTGGATTATTAAAAAACCATAGCAGCATAAGCCCTGCGCCTGAAACATTACTCCCCAATTTCAGAGGGAGGGGCTCAGGTGCTGTGTGTTTCACACTCAGCTCTGCTATTCTGAGGGGGTTCAAACTCTACTGTCCGGCTGCTGTCATTACAGCAACCTAACATTACTGCGTTTATGGTGAATATATCAAATCCATAACCCTGACCTTACTAGAAAAAACCCATCTCACCCAACCTCAAAAATTAAGGCCTCAAATATATTTTTTAGCATTTGTACTATGGAATTCACAGTCTTGACTTAGTTTTTCCACAATTTTAAATGAGTAATCACATGTTTTCAAAAGTTCCTATGGCTTCAATTACGTTTTAGGGCTCAACTTAGGGTTAGGGTTATGAAAACGATAAGTCTGAGGGTCGAGGCAAGTTTACGGCTGTGTTCAGCAGGTTAAAGAAAGGTTAGGACATTGGTTCTTTTTTGATTTTGGACGAGCCAAAAATTTTGTATATGCTAGTATAGGTACCTATGACCATAACAAGATATGGAAAATATACATATTTTTTCAGGGAAAACATTTTTTTTTTAAGGCCTCAAATATATTTTTTAGCATTTGTACTATGGAATTCACAGTCTTGACTTAGTTTTTCCACAATTTTAAATGAGTAATCACATGTTTTCAAAAGTTCCTATGGCTTCAATTACGTTTTAGGGCTCAACTTAGGGTTTAGGGTTATGAAAACGATAAGTCTGAGGGTCGAGGCAAGTTTACGGCTGTGTTCAGCAGGTTAAAGAAAGGTTAGGACATTGGTTCTTTTTTGATTTTGGACCAGCCAAAAATTTTGTATATGCTAGTATAGGTACCTATGACCATAACAAGATAAAGAAAACATTTTTTTTTTTAAGGCCTCAAATATATTTTTTAGCATTTGTACTATGGAATTCACAGTCTTGACTTAGTTTTTCCACAATTTTAAATGAGTAATCACATGTTTTCAAAAGTTCCTATGGCTTCAATTACGTTTTAGGGCTCAACTTAGGGTTAGGGTTATGAAAACGATAAGTCTGAGGGTCGAGGCAAGTTTACGGCTGTGTTCAGCAGGTTAAAGAAAGGTTAGGACATTGGTTCTTTTTTGATTTTGGACGAGCCAAAAATTTAGTATATGCTAGTATAGGTACCTATGACCATAACAAGATAGGGAAAACATTTTTTTTTTAAGGCCTCAAATACATTTTTTAGCATTTGTACTACGGAATTCACAGTCTTGACTTAGTTTTTCCACAATTTTAAATGAGTAATCACATGTTTTCAAAAGTTCCTATGGCTTCAATTACGTTTTAGGGCTCAACTTAGGGTTAGGGTTATGAAAACGATAAGTCTGAGGGTCGAGGCAAGTTTACGGCTGTGTTCAGCAGGTTAAAGAAAGGTTAGGACATTGGTTCTTTTTTGATTTTGGACGAGCCAAAAATTTTGTATATACTAGTATAGGTACCTATGACCATAACAAGATATGGAATATATACATATTTTTTCAGGGAAAACATTTTTTTTTAAGGCCTCATATATATTTTTTAGCATTTGTACTATGGAATTCACAGTCTTGACTTAGTTTTTCCACAATTTTAAATGAGTAATCACATGTTTTCAAAAGTTCCTATGGCTTCAATTACGTTTTAGGGCTCAACTTAGGGTTAGGGTTATGAAAACGATAAGTCTGAGGGTCGAGGCAAGTTTACGGCTGTGTTCAGCAGGTTAAAGAAAGGTTAGGACATTGGTTCTTTTTCGATTTTGGACGAGGCAAAAATTTTGTATATAATATTATAGGTACCTATGACCAAAACAAGATATGGAATATATACATATTTTTTCAGGGAAAACATTTTTTTTTTTTAAGGCCTCAAATATATTTTTTAGCATTTGTACTATGGAATTCACAATCTTGACTTAGTTTTTCCACAATTTTAAATGAGTAATCACATGTTTTCAAAAGTTCCTATGGCTTCAATTACGTTTTAGGGCTCAACTTAGGGTTAGGGTTATGAAAACGATAAGTCTGAGGGTCGAGGCAAGTTTACGGCTGTGTTCAGCAGGTTAAAGAAAGGTTAGGACATAGGTCTTGACTTAGTTTTTCCACAATTTTAAATGAGTAATCACATGTTTTCAAAAGTTCCTATGGCTTCAATTACGTTTTAGGGCTCAACTTAGGGTTAGGGTTATGAAAACGATAAGTCTGAGGGTCGAGGCAAGTTTACGGCTGTGTTCAGCAGGTTAAAGAAAGGTTAGGACATTGGTTCTTTTTTGATTTTGGACCAGCCAAAAATTTTGTATATGCTAGTATAGGTACCTATGACCATAACAAGATAGGGAAAACATTTTTTTTTAAGGCCTCAAATATATTTTTTAGCATTTGTACTATGGAATTCACAGTCTTGACTTAGTTTTTCCACAATTTTAAATGAGTAATCACATGTTTTCAAAAGTTCCTATGGCTTCAATTACGTTTTAGGGCTCAACTTAGGGTTAGGGTTATGAAAACGATAAGTCTGAGGGTCGAGGCAAGTTTACGGCTGTGTTCAGCAGGTTAAAGAAAGGTCAGGACATTGGTTCTTTTTTGATTTTGGACCAGCCAAAAATTTTGTATATGCTAGTATAGGTACCTATGACCATAACAAGATAGGGAAAACATTTTTTTTTTAAGGCCTCAAATATATTTTTTAGCATTTGTACTATGGAATTCACAGTCTTGACTTAGTTTTTCCACAATTTTAAATGAGTAATCACATGTTTTCAAAAGTTCCTATGGCTTCAATTACGTTTTAGGGCTCAACTTAGGGTTAGGGTTATAAAAACGATAAGTCTGAGGGTCGAGGCAAGTTTACGGCTGTGTTCAGCAGGTTAAAGAAAGGTTAGGACATTGGTTCTTTTTTGTTTTGGACCAGCCAAAAATTTTGTATATGCTAGTATAGGTACCTATGATCATAACAAGATAGGGAAAACATTTTTTTTTTAAGGCCTCAAATATATTTTTTAGCATTTGTACTATGGAATTCACAGTCTTGACTTAGTTTTTCCACAATTTTAAATGAGTAATCACATGTTTTCAAAAGTTCCTATGGCTTCAATTACGTTTTAGGGCTCAACTTAGGGTTAGGGTTATGAAAACGATAAGTCTGAGGGTCGAGGCAAGTTTACGGCTGTGTTCAGCAGGTTAAAGAAAGGTCAGGACATTGGTTCTTTTTTGATTTTGGACGAGCCAAAAATTTAGTATATGCTAGTATAGGTACCTATGACCATAACAAGATATGGAAAATATACATATTTTTTCAGGGAAAACATTTTTTTTTTTTAAGGCCTCAAATATATTTTTTAGCATTTGTACTATGGAATTCACAGTCTTGACTTAGTTTTTCCACAATTTTAAATGAGTAATCACATGTTTTCAAAAGTTCCTATGGCTTCAATTACGTTTTAGGGCTCAACTTAGGGTTAGGGTTATGAAAACGATAAGTCTGAGGGTCGAGGCAAGTTTACGGCTGTGTTCAGCAGGTTAAAGAAAGGTTAGGACATTGGTTCTTTTTTGATTTTGGACCAGCCAAAAATTTTGTATATGCTAGTATAGGTACCTATGACCATAACAAGATATGGAAAATATACATATTTTTTCAGGGAAAACATTTTTTTTTTTAAGGCCTCAAATATATTTTTTAGCATTTGTACTATGGAATTCACAGTCTTGACTTAGTTTTTCCACAATTTTAAATGAGTAATCACGTTTTCAAAAGTTCCTATGGCTTCAATTACGTTTTAGGGCTCAACTTAGGTTATGAAAACGATAAGTCTGAAGGTCGAGGCAAGTGTACGGCTGTGTTCAGCAGGTTAAAGAAAGGTTAGGACATTGGTTCTTTTTTGATCTTCAATAAATATTCTAAAATCAAAAGTTGTCTTTGTTTCTGTCATTTGCCCTCCCATTCTCACCTGGTGTTGAACAATAGTAGTCACAACACTAACTTTTAGCAATTTATTTTATATTTCTCATTAAATTTGCTAAAATATTTTGTCATCTTTTGATACCCAAGACCTTGAAGAATACATTTCAGTGACCAAAAGTCTTATTCACAATTGTTTAGTGTGTTTTATTACAACATTCCTGTGCATGTTCAAAACTGCTGTTTACAGTCTATGTGTTTTTAGAGCAGTTTACAATCCACACATTATTATGACCTACTTACTGCTGCCATATTGTTGTAGCTGAGTTTGTGCTGAAAACAAAGATATGAAACACTTTGGAATCACTGTATATAAAGTTGATGAAATTTACACAAATGTCAGAGCATCGCACAATCACCAGTGTGCCTCATTTTACCCTTAGACCCCAGAGAGTTAACGTATGATAATGCGCTATTGTATCCACAGTAACAATCTAGCTAACTTGCAAACTGTTTTCACTGTCATAAGTGATCAGTTTGAACTAGTTTGTGTCCGAGAGAACTTCTTCTCCAAGCTGAGAAAGATTACACGCGGCAGTGTATCACACACACTCCGCTCATGATGAGCTTTTACTAATTTTCCAGGGTGAATAAGGAGGTGTGTGAAACCTCGGTAACCCGCGCCAGGGCCAAACTACTCTGCACTTCATTAATCTACTTAATGTAATGTTTTTATTTCGTGTTATAAATATCTTTAGTCTTTGTCACAGAGGTTTGTAACAGTGGTAAAGATGTTCTGTGTGCAGTTATGGACTCATAAGTCTCAGTCTAATTTCTGTGGCAGATGCTGTGCAGTTTATTTTATGCAGTAAATGCAGTTATTAAGCCTTCCTCTGCTGTAATCCCTTTGTTTTAAGCCTCAAGTAATAAATACCAGGCAAGCAAAAATAAAAACGCTGAAATGACCACCGGCTAGGCTAGTTTCCCAGTGCACCCTCACACTGAGCAGAGCTGCATCACACACACACACACACACACACACACACACACACACACACAGCGCTGAGTCACACACACACTACGCTGAGTCACACACACACATTGCACTGACTTACACACACTGCACTGAGTCACACACACACACACAGCGCTGAGTCACACACACACACACACACACACTGCGCTGAGTCACACACACACACTGCACTGAGTCACACACACTACACTGAATAACACACACTGCACTGAGTCACACACACACTGCGCTGAGTAACACACACACACACACACTGCACTGAGTCTCACACACACACACACACACACACACTGCGCTGTCTCACACACACACACACTGCACTGAGTTACAAAATGGGTAATAGTCACTGTCAGCCAGGTAAGCGATAAATCATTCTCAAGACCAATGTGACTAAAAGAAAGCATCATTAGACCCTGAGGATGACATTTAGCAGAATCTGGAACCACTGAAGTACAGTACATGGTGTGAAATCTCATTTCTCACATGCAATTTATACCTGATGTTTTCTATCTGTTCCACAAGGGGAAAAAATAAAAATCGGTAGATTTTGGCCTTCCTGCTCTCCTAAACACCGGCCTCAGTATCTGACCTGGAGAAACCAATATCGTTCAACCTCAGGAGCGCGTAGCATAAATAAACAGACGTGCACTACCTTCAACCTCAGGAGCGCGTAGCATAAATAAACAGACCTGCAGTACCTTTATGATTTTTAGCATCTTTGGATCCGCGTGGTAACGGGGTGTAGGGCATGGCAGCCGAGTCGGACCTGGGGCCGGGGTCCTAAAAGAAAGCAGAGAAAACAAACTGAACCCCAACCAAGATGCCCCACTAGAACGAACATATTCCACACGAGGCATTCCATTAAACTTGCACTTATACTCAATTCGTGGGTGCTTTTATCCACAGCACTGTACACAGCTTTCTGAGACAGAAAGCAGAAAGGTATCTGTATCTCTGTATCAGTATCAATATCACTGAAGAATGCAAACTTAAAAAAAAACATTTTACAGTTTATTTCAATCACACACATATTACAAAAAATGTTTCTTTTAAATCCCTTTCTCCACAAAACTCCACAATCCATTTGCAACCTCCTTACAGTTTAATTCCTGATGATTAAATCAGGGGAATCATTAGTAAAATATAACAGGTTTTCAAACTGTGAAAGAGAATGCTGAGCTTATAGATGGTCTTGTAGAAAATTGCGGAGCACCAGGACACATTATGTGCTGTGGCAGTACAGTAATGCAAGCCAAAGCCTGGGTTTAATTACGCACGTTCATCATATTGCACAAATTACAGGAGAAAGGGCTGCATGCAGTGACAGCTCTAATTTAGATCCCAAATAAGTTTGGTTTTGTGAAAATAGATGGATAAGGGGTATGAGATCAGTGTATTAAAACTGACTACATCAATTTATTACACTAAGTGCCTCAACCCATCAGCTGCTCCACAATGCCTAACCACTTTGGTCAGGATCATTAGTTGCACAGTATTTCAATGCAAACTGTTCTTTTTCAGAAGTAAAAATAAGAAGCACAGATATACACACAATCACAGTTAAAATGCTTTAATGCTACTGGGGTACTGTAAGAAAACATCATGTGTATCAGCTAGACTACAAAAGCACATACTGACAGATCAATGGCTGGCAAAAACAAAGAGCACACACACACACCAATCTGCATGGACAACACACAGAAGTACGCAAACACACAAACACATTACACACTAACATACACTTCCATTGTGCATGTGCACACACACCGACCCACACGCATTCAAACACGTGTGCACACACACACATGCCGGAACACCGACAAACACGTGCGCATGCACACACACAAATACACCCATATAAAATGAAGCAAGCCCTCACACGAGGGACAGAGAGAGGGAAGGAGATCTACTCTGCTGTGACTGGCTGTGATTTCGGGTGAGGCAGCAGGGCGGGACTTTGTGGGCAGTTCCTGTTTCATGGCTCGGAGGGTAAAGGCAGGTTTCACCCCCCACTGTTTGGCCAGGTTTCAGACACTGGCTTTGGTCCTTATTCCCCAATTATGTCCGACCATCAACTGCTTTAGAGGTCAACGGAAGGTCAAGCTACTGCTCCGTTCAGTGCAACAGAAGTGCTGCTGCTATGTGCTCCTGATCCTACAGGTGGCGTGAAAAGCCTGCTCTCCAAACGGTCTGCAATCCCTCCAAATCTACAACACCGCTGTCCCCAGAAGACTTTCCAATGTCTCCTGTGTCTACAGAAATGAATTAATCACCACAGAATGAATCATCATAATTAGCTGAGATTTTAGGAAGCGCCAGTGTTCTGAACGGAAAAGCCAACAGGCTAAATAAGTGTTCAAAATTCTATGGTTCTTTCCAAGACCTCGTTTTACATCCAGAATGCTGTGTGACAGAGGTTGATTGTGGAGCGCGGATATCTGATGCCTTTGCAAAGTCTTTTTCCACTTCGGCTGGGGAGAATTCTGAAGACTTTCATTTCCGTTGGTGACTAAAGTGAAAAATATGCAGCACAGAGGGTCTCATACGGCGTGATGAATGCACTGAATGCTGACGGAGATGCAGGAGGTTAAAATTCTCTCCGCTGGTGAACAAAACACCAACGAACAGACAAGTGAACAGTGTCCAAGAAAACAAATTCCACAAGCCAACAAATAAACATAACTCAAAATGTATTTACTGCAACCTCACAGACCTCCATCCATTTACTGTTTATGCAAGTTGCAACAAAGTGAACTACATTAGAACTGAGGGATTCTGATAACCTTGAATGGGTAGCTCAGAGATTTATGGGATGCATGGCAGTGCTTATAGTTGAATTCAAAGCGTTTTTGTCAGACGCTTTACCACCCAATCACTGGTGTCTTTCAAATTTATGGCACATAAAAGTGAGTACAACTGGAAAAGTCATATATTTACTAAAATATATCTCAGTAAAATGTTTGTGGAGTGACCATCTCGGGCTTTGCTTGGTACGAGTAACGCTTTAAAGTTAAACGCCTCAACCCCCCAACTGGGGGCGCAGGTGCTCTTCACTCAGAAACATCCTGTTCTGATGATGTCAGCACGTTTCCTTGTCACTCATCCCAATATCCACGGCACATTCTGGCTTTAATGTCCTAAAAACCATGTCAGCTCCAGTCTGTCCGGACTGATTTCCTCCAGGGCTGACAGATCACAGGCCCTCCCCAGCACAGCCCCTTTCGGACCCACAAAGCCCCGATAATCCCGCTGCTTGTCCACAATTAATCTTTGCAGTTGCCACATTATTGACACTGCCCCCCACGGCCGACCCCCTTAACCCCCCCACCCCCCCCAGGAACAAATCAAACGCCGTTCAGAAAGTCGCCTGCTGTCAACATGAGAGATCTGCCCCCCCCACTTGTGTCTGCTGATCAAACTATTTCTCCCGCAGAAGATTAATCTGCAGCCGCCGCGGTTTCCTCCTCCCCCCTCTCTCCCTCTCTCCCTTTCTCTTCGCCCGATGACCCGTCCTGCACTGCAGACAGTGGGCCGTCAAGAACGGGGAACAGAGGATACCTCCCGAAGTTAAAGAAAGGGGGGGGGGGAGAGAGAGAGAAAGAGAGAGAAAGACTCAGGAGTGGGCGGAGGGGTGGAAACACTATTTAAATCCCAGCTGTTATTGGGGCTCTTTCTTTGAGGCCTGCCGGACGGGGCGGGGCGGGGCAGGACGGGACGGGGCGGGGCAGGACGGGGCTTTGATCAGCACCCTTCAGTTTTTCCGCAAACATAATCAAACAGAGCGGGCCGCTGTAGGGGGGCCCGGCGTGGAGCACGACGAAGAGTGCCCCCCCGCGCCCCAGGGACTCACGCACACATCTCTCCCCCCCCCCCCCCAGCGACTCACGCACACATCTCTCCCCCCCCCCCCCCCAGCGACTCACGCACACATCTCTCTCTCTCACCCCCAGCGACTCACGCACACATCTCTCTCTCTCCCCCCCAGTGACTCACGCACACATCTCTCTCCCCCCCAGTGACTCACGCACACATCTCTCTCCCCCCCCAGTGACTCACGCACACATCTCTCTCCCCCCCCCAGTGACTCATGCACACATCTCTCTGTCTCCCCCCCCAGCGACTCATGCACACATCTCTCTCCCCCCCAGCGACTCATGCACACATCTCTCTCCCTCCCCCCCAGCGACTCACGCACACATCTCTCTCTCTCCCCCCCAGCAACTCATGCAAACATCTCTCTCTCTCCCCCCCAGTGACTCATGCACACATCTCTCTGTCTCCCCCCCCAGCGACTCATGCACACATCTCTTTCCCCCCCAGCGACTCATGCACACATCTCTCTCCCTCCCCCCCAGCGACTCACGCACACATCTCTCTCTCTCCCCCCCAGCAACTCATGCAAACATCTCTCTCTCTCCCCCCCAGTGACTCACGCACACATCTCTCTCTCTCCCCTGTCACTCACGCACACATCTCTCTCCCCCCCAGTGACTCATGCACACATCTCTCTCCCCCCCTCAGTGACTCACGCACACATCTCTCTCCCCCCCAGTGACTCACGCACACATCTCTCTCCCTCCCCCCTCCCCGTGACTCATGCACACATCTCTCTCCCCCCCCAGTGACTAACGCACAAATCTCTCTCTCTCTCTCCCCCAGTGACTCACGCACACATCTCTCTCTCTCTCTCTCTCTCTCTCCTCCTCTCCCACCGACTCACGCACACACATCTCTCTCTCTCATTACATTACATTACATTACAGGCATTTAGCAGACGCTCTTATCCAGAGCGACTTACACAACTTTTTACGTAGCACATCTCTCTCTTTTCCCCCAAACTCCTTCAACTGCAACTCCTCTTTATGTTCTTTCAATGGCTTCTCTTGTTTTATTTTTCAAATGCTTGTTTTCACATCACATGTAAAGGCATTACAAAAGCAAAAAAAAAAAAACTAAGAAAGGACCCAGGTATAAATGGAGCGTTCGAATCAAAGCAAGCATCAGTCAGATCAAACCAGGCCAGATTAAAGACCCAGCTTTGTTTCTGACGCGAGAATCATTTTCTAAAAGAAGCGATTAATGTTGTACACATGCAATCAGCAGCTTTCTGCAGCCAGAGGCTCTGGGTAAAGGCTCAGACAGAGCCGCTCCCCAGGGCTGGAATCACCGCCCTGACACAGACAAAGGACTATTTTCATTCCCTCGCCCTGATTTTTCACTTGGCCGCCCCGCACTCACAGATCCTCTCACAGATTAGGAGCTCGGATGTGCGAGAATTTATGATGTAGGGCAAATGGGACCTCTGTGGGAAATGATGTGGTGTGAGTACTGACCCACAGCAGGCTGAGATTCGGCTTGGTTCTGCTGGGTCGAAACGGGGGCGCTGCCAGCGTCTGATGCCTTGCTGTTTGGAGAGTTGAGTCAAAACAGCCCCATAAATGAGTAAATGTGAACAGATATATTTACTAAAAAAGACAAAAGACCTAATCTAGTAATAATAGTCCCCTCTAAAAAGGTTGACATACAAACCAGATAATTCTGTCACGCAGAATACTTTGAGTAACAGAGCAAATTTATTTTTTGTTTTAATCAATTTTAAATAAGATGAAGTATCGATTGCTTAACCTAAATTATTCACAGATGAGACCGTGTATAAACACAATGCCGATTCATGCAGAAGTCAAGCATGAACATGCTAATCAGCGACTCAGCGCTGGGTATAGATGCTCGGTCACTGGTGTGTAACCCCCCCCCCCCCACCTCCAACCCCCACAATATTTCCTTCATAAATCCCAGACCCTCCACAGGTTAATGGGCAGACAGATGCCTTTTAGTCCTGTTAATCAAACAAGCTTGACGATCTGAGTGGGTGGGGGTGGGGGTGTGGGTGATCACCGCTACCATGGCCAGTAGTCCCACTCTGGGCAGGGGGGGGTTACTCCCACTCTGGGCAGGTAGAGTGGGGGTGGTAGTCCCACTCTGGGCAGGTGGGGTGGGCGCTCAGATCATTATTGTCTTCATACACCCTGAGTTATGGGTACAGGTTATGATAATGCGGGATGCAGAATTTACAGGATTGGGGAGGGGAAATCCATAATAACAGGTTTGGAGAAGAGAGCTGGGCCTCCTGGGGGGGGGCTGCTGCTGCTGTCACTGAGTCATTTCTCTGTGAAGTGCCACCATGAAGGATGGGGCTCCATTCTGGAGCATGAATCACACCAGGACCACACGAAGTGCACTCTCGCTCTCTCTCTCTCTCTCCGTTTCTCTCTCTCTCTCCCTCTCCCCCTCCCTCTTCCTCTCTCTCCCTCCCCGTTTCTCTCTCTCTCCCTCTCCCCCTCCCCCCTCTCCCTCTCTCTCTCCCTCCCTCTCTCTCTCTCTCCATTTCTCTCCCTCTCCCCCTCCCTCTCTCTCCGTTTCTCTCTCTCCCTCCCTCTCGCTCTCTATCTCCGTTTCTCTCTCTCCCCCTCCCTCTTCCTCTCTCTCTCGCCCTTTCCCCCTCCCTCCCTCTCTCGTTAGCAGTAGATGCTAACAGGCGTGTAAGTGCTCACTGATTATTGCATCACCAGGTATGAGCCACGGCAAAAGAGGACCTCCAGCCGAGGTCCTGACTGATGTCACTTCCTGTTTCCTGTGACATCAGGTGCCCTGGCTGACAGGTGGCCTTCTCCACCCATCGAGAGAACAATTTAATTACAGCCGAACTACAGTGTAAACACTACAGCGTTTATATCCTGTTCTACATCTGGACAAGTACACCCAGCGCTAAATGAAATAAATCTGCCCTGACAGCCAGATCAAAGGGTTCAGCCAGGGGCTTACTGCTACTTAAGGCACAGGAATGCTGTTGCTAAGCGCCAGTGTAGGACCTATCAGACCCCAAAGACGGCCTTTTTTCCCTCTAAGAGGAAGACGGGGAAAGAGGCTGGGAGCATGACAGTAATGGGAGGTTTGGGATTCAAGGCGATTTCGTAGCTCAAAGCGATTGTTGGAAGAAACAAGCTCTCTGTTGTGTTCTCATGACACCATTTCTATTTTATTTATTTATTTTTTGGTCTTGCAAGACATGTAGAAAAATTTCTTTTGATATGTTTTCACTTTGGGTCTGTATCAAAAACATGTTTGTGCACAAAACTTTTTCCTCACCCCCCTCCCCCTCCTTCCCCCAACGCTCTCTTCCTTTCTTGTTTCTGTGTCTTTCTGAAGCTCTGAAAAAACAGCATACAGAAGCTGTACGTTTGGATCAGCCTTTAATTGCAAAAACACACTGGCTTGACACTTTTTTCTTTTTTTTTTTTTACTGTGCTCCTTGTCACAAAGATAACTTGCCCAGGAGCGGGAAAAGCACAGGAGCTGAAGTAGCAATGCTGAGTACGGAAGTCAGAAAAATCCTGCCACAGTGCAAGCACACCACACCACACTAAGATTGTGCTTGTTTGCTTTGCCAAAGACATTTAAACATACATTAGGAAAGCCAGTAACTAATTTTTATGGTATAGTGTGCATAACAATTGTCCTTAAGTTCAAAAACTGCCAGAAATGGCATTTGAATACTTTACTCACTTGAACAGAAAAGTAAAATGAAACTAAGCTATGGTTATTAATACTCAACTGGTCCTGTGCTGAACGCAGCATATTCAGATAAAATCTGAAGCACACAGCCTTTGTAAACATATTCTACTTGGCATAAATATAAAACAGTAGCCTAGCAAGTTCAAATGTTTTAATTTCCATGACAAACAGACATTTTTAGAGTTATTGTATGGTGCTGTAGAGCCCTTTCCCCCCCAAAAACCTGAAATAAACTTGGTTAAAGTTCAGTATTCACTTCATGATTTGAAAGCTCTAACAACCTCAAATATGGAGCAAACTGGGTGAATGTGTATAATTTAATCTGTCTGAATAAATTTGAATCTGCAGTCAGCAGAATGGGAGACCACCCTGGAAGGCCAGGACTCAAGGAGAGAGCTTTATGGCTTTGACCTACATAATTGTGTTTCTTATGGGTAGCGTTAATGTATTTTAAATAGCTGTTGTGCGCATAAAAATATACGGATTCTGTTTTCTTAGGTAATGACTGTGAAAAGAACATTTGAAGTAATGGTTTCCCCGAGTTAAAAGATACTTCGGTGTGCTGTTTGCTCAGCAGGAATAACACTCAGCTCGTGTTTAATGATTTACCGACTCTCCTACGCCGAGCCTGTGCGGTGAATGCATCACATGATCGCCGGTCACGAGCAGAAGCCGCCGCCGTTTCATGCGTGAAGCGAAGCCAAGGCTGTTTGGCATCGCGGTGCGTGTGAGGCTCAGCGTCAGACAAGCAGCAGCCGTGTGCGGCAGGCAGCTAGTGGGTCATGTGACCCCTCTGACTTCACACCGCGCATAAGAGTGAACTCTAATGAGCGCTGCTCGTTTGAACCGTTTGGCGCTAGCATGCATTTCTAATTTTAGTACTGCAGGTAGGCCTCACCTAGGAGCTGTTTAGCATAGTGCTGATGCAGGTAGGCCTCACCTAGGAGCTGTTTAGCATAGCGCTGCTGCAGGTAGGCCTCACCTAGGAGCTGTTTAGCATAGCGCTGCTGCAGGTAGGCCTCACCTAGGAGCTGTTTAGCATAGCGCTGCTGCAGGTAGGCCTCACCTAGGAGCTGTTTAGCACAGTGCTGCTGCAGGTAGGCCTTGCCTAGGAGCTGTTTAGCATAGCGCTGCTGCAGGTAGGCCTCACCTAGGAGCTGTTTAGCATAGTGCTGCTGCAGGTAGACCTGTCGCCAGCCTACCTGTGCGTCAACCTCCAATTCTAGCATGTCAGTGTCCCAAAAAAACCCAGCATCCCCATTTCTGTCATTTTGGATTTTTAACACGTTTAACTGCTGTTGTTTCCCTCACCGTAAGACACTGTGGCTAAACACCAAAGATCATCCTGAAAAACATACCCCAACTATCAGCCATCTTTCAAAGTCCCTGGGATCTCTATACACACTCAGGCCGAACCAGCTGTTCACCAATCAGGCAAACAGGCATGCACACACAAGCATATACTGTATGCACACACACATACACACACACATGCACACACAAGCATATACTGTATGCACACACACACACACAAACACACATGCACACACATGCACATAAACATGCACACGTGAACACCATGTACACCCACATGCACACACACATATACATACACACATGCACGCACGCACACATACAAGCACAAGCACACACACACACATGCACACGCACACACACATATTCACATGCACGCACACACATGCACATTCACACATGCACACATGCACACGCGCACACACACACATGCACACACACACACATGCACAGAGACACACACACACACACACACACACAGGCTCAGATGCAATCAAAAGTGTGGCACTTTGTGTGGCCTACCGATCATGGGATGTGTGTGTAATGTCAGTAGTGTTTTCACGTGTGTGGATGTGATTTAATAATTGAAGATTCCTCAAGCAGGGCTGTCACAGCAGACTGTCTACTGCGCTTCCTCTACAATCAGATGCTTGAAGACATTCGAAGACCCACAGGAAGAAAGATTCTGACGTGATGTGTTAACGTAAAGGAAATGAGTTCCTCAAAGGGCTGAAGCAGGTTGCTTAGCAATGCTGAACTCTGTGCACAGTTCCATGAAGTGCACGTTTGACTCCGCCCTCTTGTGAGAGCTGCTTTTTTACTGGCCGTCCATCAGCTTGCACCAGGACACATCACAGGACTCATCACAGAAGAGTCAGAGAGTCAAAGAGCTGTTTGTGACTCGGTGCATTAAAAAGGTGTGTCTAAATAATGAGATTTCTGTGCGCACCCTAAGCATGTGTGGGCTGACAAGCAAACACAAGCAAATGAAACACACACACACACACACAGACAGACAGATACACACACACACACACACACACACACACACACACACAGACAGATACACACACACACACACACAGACAGACAGATACACACACACACACACACACACAGACAGACAGATACACACACACACACACACACAAATACATGAACGTACAAATTTTTTAAGCTTGCATTTAATAGTTATTCATTTGCTTTTGTAGATTTCAGACTATGATAAATTGCAATGTTGATAAAGATTGGTAAGATCTTATCTCCATTTTTTGCTTTGAAAAATACTTGCGTCCATGAAGTTAAATAGTAATGCAAATGCACCACGGCCTGTGGTCTATTCCTTTCAGTTTACCTTACAATAATAAATGATCAACCATATCTAGTAAAAGTGTGTTATTAATTGTACACTTTCTGGAAAACCTGCACAATGTTTGGAGAAAGAACAGCAGAGTGACAAATCAGTGACTCTGTGTGGAGTT
The DNA here is from genome assembly GCF_013347855.1 of Anguilla anguilla. Taxonomy (NCBI): domain Eukaryota; kingdom Metazoa; phylum Chordata; class Actinopteri; order Anguilliformes; family Anguillidae; genus Anguilla; species Anguilla anguilla. The sequence goes on along the minus strand of NC_049218.1, from coordinate 459,183 downwards.
TATTTAGTCACATAACAAGCCCTGGTCCTCTTTAAACAGCACGCAGTGAAGGATTGATAATGTGCAAGCCCTGGTCCTCTTTAAACAGCTAGCTAGCTTGCTCAGTCATCAGTAATATGAGGGAAGTTCACAGTGTAAGAGTAACGACAATGGCAGTGACACGGCAGCAGAAATTAGGATCGTTACCGAAGGTGTAGGCTGGTGAGAGCCAGGTATGCTTTAATATGCTAGGTAGCTAACGCACGCATAGGCTGGTGAGAGCCAGGTATGCTTTAATATGCTAGGTAGCTAACGCACGCATAGGCTGGTGAGAGCCAGGTATGCTTTAATATGCTAGGTAGCTAATGCATGTATAGGCTGGTGAGAGCCAGGTATGCTGTAATATGCTAGGTAGCTAATGCATGTATAGGCTGGTGAGAGCCAGGTATGCTGTAATATGCTAGGTAGCTAACGCACGCACAGGCTGGTGAGAGCCAGGTATGCTGTAATGTGCTAGGTAGCTAACGCATGTTGAATGCTTTACATTACAGTATCACAAAGCTCCTAGCGGTGCTGCGTGTTCGGCTCACACCTGATTGGTTGTGCTTGTTTTGTTTACGTGCTCACAGTGAAAACCAGAAAGCATGTGATTTAACATCAGCTCATCAGGGAACACGGTTCCTGGTGTTGTGTAGTTATGCCGTATTTTATATGTGTTTTAGATTTTCGCATCAACCCATTCGTTTCCCAACTGATTATATACGGTACTCTGCAAATCAAAGGCAAGGCTCGAAATTTAGTGCAGACATCTAACAAACTCAAAACTGAATTTAAGGTCACTATCAGTTCACCCACGTTTTAACAAAGCATAATGCTTATGCTTTCTGTTTTTCCAAAAAAAATTTTACAAAACTTTGTGTGCGAAAACTGAGAATCTAATGCGACCTCTGTGCGTAGCACGCTAACTGTACTGAGCATGCTCAGTGGGGAGCAGCTCAGTGATTGGCCTGCTACAGTCACACCAGAAGCATGGAGGTGCTCCAGCCCCACTGCTGCTGGCATCCTGTGTTCGGGCTGCGGGGGAAAGATAGCGGGACGCACCCTGCGCGCGGCTTTGTCTCTTCTGACGGGAAAGGACGCGTGAAGGTGATCGCCTGGGCGAGCGCCGCGCGGAGGGAGATACGAACCCCCGGATAAAAATTAAATAAAGAGTAACTGTCTTAAACTGTAATTGCGGTTCTTTGCTGAGCACGCTCTCAGATATATAAACATGATTTACTGTCGCCTCCCAACTACAAATCAGGAGCCCAGAAACACTTGTGCTATGAAATTGTTTAATCTCATCAAGTTCTGCTTTCACAGCAAGCCATAAATCACAAAGTCTTTGTTATCATAGACCTCCACGAGCGGCTCCTGGGCAGGCAATGCACCCTGGGTATATATAATCCTGACTGCTCGCATGGCCGGGTCGCGGCAGGCTGAAATACCTCCCTATTCGCCCGGCCCGGCTGGCAGAACACACGGCTCTGATGGATATCTCATTTCCAACAGTCGCCCGCTATTCCGCACAAATTATGGCCGCATAAATTTCTTGTCAACAGAAACGGCCAATTAATTAAGTTAAAAATTTACTCGTGATCACATCTACAAACCAAATAGAAGCAGCAGGCAATTTTTCAGTTAGCGAGTATAACTGCGGGCCAGTTTAATGAATGACTTTAAACTTGGCCATAAACTCACAGACAGGCCAATATCCACGCGGACGTCCCAGGGTGCACTGCCTGATGACAGCTCAGCATAAAGAATATTTATGTGAAAAAGGCCTATTGGCAGCTGGGACAGAAATTAGGTTTTATTAATGTAAAAAAAAAGAGTCTTTACTCTACTTCCTGAGTCAGTATCATCTGAAACACAGAGCTCCCCTTTACTGTTTGGAACAAAGGCCAGGACGTTTAAAGGAGATATCGAGATGAATTATTCATGTGTGTCTAAACATAATCTATCTAACTGGAGTCATTTATCACTGAGCAAATCCCCCGGCAATGACCAGCCAAAAGATTTATTCTTATTTTTTCCCTTTTCAACATAAACATAATTATACCTGGAAGAAGCCGACTGTGACCCTGCAGTGAACTTACGACACAAGAGCATCTGGCCACTTTAGCCTTTCCTGATGCTACCCAACACAAACCCGCACACTCCCAACACAAAGCCTGCCCACTCCTGACACAAACCCTGCCCACTCCCACCATAAACCATGCCCACTCCCACCATAAAGCCTGCCCACTACTACCATAAAGCCCGCCCACTCTCAACTCCTAAACACAGGAACCTCGAAGGACTGATTTGTTTTCCTTCACCATCAAGAGAGACCTGAGAGGACGTGTGGCTGATTATTCGTTTGACAGCAGATATTTTAGACCAGAAACTAGGAACTCTGGGAAAACCAGGGCCATAGTTTCTACTGAATCTGTCCAGTCTGTACAGACTTCACTTGTGCAATACCACTGGGATGTTGTAGATAATTTACATGGGAATGAATGGCAGTGCGATCAGTGTGTGTAGTAATTTACATGGGAATGAATGGCAGTGCGATCAGTGTGTGTAGCAATTTACATCGGAATGAATGGCGGTGCGATCCGTGTGTGTAGTAATTTACACTGATGTGGAGTGAGCGTTCTGCAGAGAAACAGCAGCCACACGTTCAGCGACTGAAAAAAATCCAGTAAATACGTCAGTATATTTCAGGGTTCAGCAGGACACATTTTCGCAGGTTCGCGTTTCTGGAAATAATAACAACCAGCTTTATCTGAGAACCCCAACTAAAACTCTCAGCTTTCTGTGTGCTCCTTCACAAAGCGTCTCATATCAAGATGCCAGGCTGAGCAGTTGCTCGAGTTTGCCCTGGAAAAAAAACAACAAGAAGGAAAAACAAAATGGAAAAAAAAAAATGAGGAGATATTTCTTGGACCTAAAGCTCGGCAGTGAATGAAAGTGCGTTTACTGTGCTGCTCAGTCTCGGGATAAACAGTGCTTCAGACACTCTGCGCACGCTAACTTTAAATGAATATGTTTTCCTTCAATGCAAAGCGCTCTCTGCAGTCAGCAGTGATTTATTATTTATAACGCTCACAGCCCGGTCCCCTGGATGAGCCGGCAGAACTTTGCCTCGCCTCGCTCATTCTTTAATCTGTCTCTCAGTGATGAATTAGAGCACGGTTGCGTGCCAGGCCTCCCTTCTCTCTTTGGGGTTTGTTTATCTCCCTGTGACAAGCCAAGAGCTGATGTGTCTTTCTGAGCGTAAAATACATCTTTGGTCAACTCTGCTCTTTTTCTCCTTGACAATATTGTGTCAAACAAACCTGTCAAGGCACGGCTGAGCTGCTTTGTTGTTAGCTAATAAATTATCCAGTATTTATTGTCTGTGATCCTTCTCTTGCAGCTTTTAATGGTGACACATTGGTGGTGAATTAAGGCTGAGAGCCAGTATCGGTCCCGGACTGTGAATGTTTTCTGTTCCCCCTCCCCACCCCCCGGACCCCCGGACCCCCGGCCCCCCGGCCCCCTGGCCCCCCGGTTCCCCCAGCTCGGTGCTAAATCACAGCTGCTGTCAAGCAGCACTAAGCTAGTGTGCGTCACTGGGAAAGGCAGGAAGCACTGGGTATAATTCCGTCCATCAAACTAATATATTATATCAGTAGCTTTGTAATCTGGCACGATAAGTTAAGGGGGCTGACACGCAGGAATTTGGTCTGGGGGCGGAGTGTTCATCAAACCCTGGGCCCTGCCACAGCCCGCTTCCTCAGGGAGGGCCCTGCATTATTCACACAGCGAAGCGCAAACGCTCAGAAGGCCTCATTTTCCTATTTAGACACACTGTCGCGCTCTCTGCACTACAAAGCAACCTGACGAAGAGCTCTGGCAGGAAAGGAACCTTCCTAGCATCAGTGCCTCCTCTCCTGCTCTCCCTCTGTACCTCCTCTCCTGCTCTCCCTCTGTGCCTCCTCTCCTGCTCTCCCTCTGTACCTCCTCTCCTGCTCTCCCTCTGTGCCTCCTCTCCTCCTCTCCCTCTGTGCCTCCTCTCCTCCTCTCCCTCTGTGCCTCCTCTCCTCCTCTCCCTCTGTGCCTCCACTCCTCCTCTCCCTCTGTACCTCCTCTCCTCCTCTCCCTCTCCGCCTCCTCTCCTCCTCTCCCTCTGTGCCTCCTCTCTTCCTCTCTCTCTGCGCCTCCTCTCCTCCTCTCTCTCTGCGCCTCCTCTCCTCCTCTCCCTCTCCGCCTCCTCTCCTCCTCTCCCTCTGTGCCTCCTCTCCTCCTCTCTCTCTGCGCCTCCTCTCCTCCTCTCTCTCTGCGCCTCCTCTCCTCCTCTCTCTCTGCGCCTCCTCTCTGAGGCAGGAGTCAAGGGCACCCCCGGGTTCGGTCTGTGAACACAGCGCTCTGCGTCTTCCGTTCCGCAGGGCGTAAATCAGGCCAGGAGCAGCAGCCCGGATTCTGCCAGACCCTCACAGCAGAACTAATCTCTGGCACAAAATGGATGAAGCTTCAGGAAACGCAGCACATTGTGCAGCAATACAGGCAAGAAATAAAGCCACCCAAGTACAGCAGATTGGACATGCCCTTCTGACGGGGGCTGACCAGGGACAAAACTCCTGTATTGAAAAGCTCACAGTTTTCAGCATGTTCCAGGTTACTGTGAGCACACTGTGAGTGACATCACAGAAGCGTGTGAAACCTGCTTCCTGCCCTCCACAGCGATGAGCCCAACTACAGAAAACCCCCTCAGGAGAAGGCCCTGCCATGCAGCTCTGTGACAGGACTGTCCTGGGTAAGCTCCCAAGATCTACTGATGGTACAATTTAATGAATAGGTTCATAAAAGCAAACAGTTTAATTATATTCTGGTTCTCAGACTGTTAATAGGGTAGTGTATGGCTCAATTGAATGTGATTTCTGGTGTTAATTATGTGCAAATTAGCTTGTTGAAATAGTATTTTACTGCCCTTTGATAAAATTACAGCTAGAGGCAATGTGGTGATAGACAGACAAATGCCATGCTAGAATTATCATAAACTATTAGCTTGTGTCCAAAGGATTTTATGTTAATCGCTTACTACTTAAGTGCCCTGCAATTAATCTATCACAGGAGCTGCCTCCCAGCTAGATTTGAACAATGAAGTGCTTAGATTAAAAACACTGTTTAACTATTCACATGAAAACCATAGAAAGAATAGTTTTCCACAGAAGATTTACAGTACAGCAATTCCCTGTATGCGTGTTATCTAAAGAGAGATAAGGATTGTTATAAAGAAAGAACTTGTTTGAATGCAAAACTAGTGGTGTGATGAAGGGGAATAGATAGACACTGTGGGTTTATGAGCTTGGGTTTCTGTTTGTTAAAGATTCAAATTCACAATGTGGGCACAGGTAGGCTCTCTTGCACCTCATTGGTTGTCTCGGATTGGTGAAGCCAATGTGCAGGTGTGTGTGTGATAGTGCATGTGTGTGTCTTAGTGCACGTGTGTGTGTGTTAGTGCGTATGTGCGTGTGAGTGCATGCAGGGGTAAGAGTCTCTCTGAGCTGCCAGGAAGACATTAAATCTTATCATTACAAAGTGAAAACAACAATTTGTGGAGTCGACTCATATTTATCACCACTGACAGCTTTGTTTTTAGCCTCTCGGGGTCAGCGGGGTCAACAATGCAGAGCCACAGAGAGAATCTGCCTGTGAATCTCCCCGTGAATCTCCCCGTGAATCTCTCTGTGAATCTCCCTGTGAATCTGCCTGTGAATCTCCCCGTGAATCTGCCTGTGAATCTCCCCGTGAATCTGCCTGTGAATCTGCCCGTGAATCTCCCTGTGAATCTCCTCGTGAATCTGCCTGTGAATCTCCCTGTGAATCTGTCTGTGAATCTCCCCGTGAATCTGCCTGTGAATCTCCCTGTGAATCTCCTCGTGAATCTCCCTGTGAATCTCCCTGTGAATCTCCCTGTGAATCGCCCTGTGAATCTCCCTGTGAATCTCTTTCCTTATTCCCTGGCTAAAGGATAAGAGAAGAGGACTGGACAGAGACTGTACACCACAGCTCCTGAACCCTACAGCGCCCACAGGGCTCATGGGATATCAGACAGAGATGCAGCTATAGCATATTTAAGAGACCAGACTCCTGTAATCAGTGCAAGCTCCCCTGTAGTACCGTGTTGCATGGACAGTGTAAGAGTCACTGGTACACTGCACGTGCACACACACTTCACTTGCATGCGCAACAGAGAAACATTGGGCTGTTCCAATGTTCGGTCCAATCTGATGACTGTACTGCCCTCCCCTCACTCGCAAACATCACTTCATAACAGAACAATTGACTTGCAGGCTAGTTTGACATACATGGTAGTAATATTTCTCACATTATTAAAAATTGGATCATATTGGACCAGACTCAGTATGGGTGAATAAACAGCAAGTGGAAACTGAATGAATGAATGAATGAATGAATGAATGAATATAGTTTGTGAGTGTAACTGCAAAATGGACCGCAGCCCAATGAGGGGAAAAAAGAGAAACAAAGACCAGGTCACATGACTGCCAGAGGAATTTGCACCACACCTTTTAGACTTCATTGTCATGGTGGCAGACAGGGCGTCTCCGTGGAAACAGACACGGACCCATGTCTTCAGTAGCTAAGAGTGCCTCTTCAGACGACCTTGGAGGATAACAAGCTGTTCAGTCACATCTCCTCCAGCCTCGGGAAGGAGCCTGCGAGCACTCTGATAACTACAGACTCTACAGACTCTACACTACAGACTCTACACACTCTACAGACATGCTCAATGACACAGCAGCCCACAGTACAGACTCTACAGACATGCTCAATGACACAGCAGCCCACAGTACAGACTCTACAGACACTCTACAGACATGTTCAATGAAACAGCAGCCCCATAATCGTTAGGGAACTGGCCTTGTTGGGTATCTATATCTATTTTATATATCTAAAATAGACAGAACTTTCCAGAAACATTGTCAGAACACCTGGTGTCGGTGGATCTTTGTAAAGGTCACTGGGGTTAAGAGGGGTGGCTAAAAGCTGCAAGTAAAATTTGAAGGGTAACCCCAGGGGCACCATCAGTGATTTTGGGCCACATGAAAAGATCTCACATTGGCCCCAACCACGCCCCCCCGCCCTCCCCCAGTCACTTACGGCACCCCTGTGTGACTCTGCCCACCTGGACAGTGCTTTACCCAGTGACTTGGAGTCAGCCTGTTCCTGCAGCCACCGCTGGCTCTGGCCCCACCACCGCAGACCCACTCCACGCTATCTTTCCAAGCGGCTTCACTCAGAACGCCCAGAGCAGCATTAGAGTGGCCATTCTGCGTTTCCTCAAAAAGAACTCCATTTCAAGGATAGAAAAACAGGAGAAATAGCAGCCTGTCACTGAAATATCCTCAGGTTCTCAACAAATGGTGTTTATACCGTAAACTCAGAACCCAGCAGAGCCACAGTTCAGACATTTTTTGCCCTCAATTTAAGAGACAGATCAAATGCAAACCGGCAGGTCAGGACCACACAATGAAGGACTTGGCCTCAGCGTTCTGGAAACCAGGTTTAAACACAGAATCAACTTAAGCACAGAATCGTCTTAAACACAGAATCAACTTAAGCACAGAATCGTCTTAAACACAGAATCTACTGCTTGCCTCTGATAGGACTATGTGAAATGTAGAAAACTAGCGTAGAAAAATTCCCGCCAAACAAGCAGTACAAACACTAGGTGCCATGCAGTCTGTTTCACAGCAACTGCTGTGACTGCGACTACTCCTATCACGGCTAACAAATGAGCCTGTCATACGTCTGCTACCCCTACTATTAATAAAGCAGCTATAACTACACCTGTTTCCGTGCGGTGAAGATATACTGTCTAACGTACCAAATGAACACCTGGTGCAATCTCTGTGGTGTGCTAATAACCTGGCAGACTGCATGCACTTCAGGCTACGAGACCTCTCCATTCAGAGAGAGCCATTCTCCCTCTGAATCCGCAGCTAACTGAGACAGCCATTCTCCCTCTGAACCTGAGGCTAACTGAGACAGCCATTCTCCCTCTGAACCCGCGGCTAACTGAGACAGCCATTCTCCCTCTGAACCCGCGGCTAACTGAGACAGCCATTCTCCCTCTGAACCCGCGGCTAACTGAGACAGCCATTCTCCCTCTGAACCCGCGGCTAACTGACGGCTGGGAACCACGAGCGAGGCGGCCTTTGTGCTGTCTTCTGTCCTGAGGCTCCTGGAGTCGGACGGGTGTCTTTGAACGAGGGTGGGGGGGGGGGGTGTGATTACTCTCGCAGGCGTGTCCATGTACACAGTCAGTGCTTCACTTCAAAGGGTGGACAGCACTGCCAAAATAACCCCCCCCCCCCTCCAACAATGCCCTGCTGATCCTACGACCGGCCCCCTGTCTCTCTCTCCACACCAACAGGGAAAATAAAGCACTATGAAGAGGGGCCTGCCGAGTGGCTGAGCTGCACGGGGGGTGGGGGGGTGGGAGGGAGAGGGACAGAGAGAGAGAGGGTGTGTGAGTGAGTGAGTGAAGGAGTGAGAGAGAGAGAAAGACGAAGACATAGAGAGACAGAGTAGGGGGTGAAGAGAGAAAGAGGAGTTTAGTGGTTCTGCTGTGTGAAGTCTGTGGCTGGCAGGTTCTGGGGGCCCAGTCTGCAGGAGAGACAGACAGGTTCTGGGGGCCCAGTCTGCAGGAGAGACAGACAGGTTCTGGGGGCCCAGTCTGCAGGAGAGACAGACAGGTTCTGGGGGCCCAGTCTGCAGGAGAGACAGACAGGTTCTGGGGGCCCAGTCTGCAGGAGAGACAGACAGGTTCTGGGGGCCCAGTCTGCAGGAGAGACAGACAGGTTCCAGGGCCCAGTCTGCAGGAGAGACAGACAGGTTCCAGGGCCCAGTCTGCAGGAGAGACAGACAGGTTCTGGGGGCCCAGTCTGCAGGAGAGACAGACAGGTTCTGGGGGCCCAGTCTGCAGGAGAGACAGACAGGTTCTGGGGGCCCAGTCTGCAGGAGAGACAGACAGGTTCTGGGGGCCCAGTCTGCAGGAGAGACAGACAGGTTCTGGGGGCCCAGTCTGCAGGAGAGACAGACAGCTGAAAGACAGCCTGCAGTTTCCACAGGAAAGACGAGTGGAACAGGCTGGCTGAAGCGCTGCAGTTAAACCTGAGACAGAGCCACTCTGGATTCACTCAAAATCACACGGCCCATTGAAATTCATACAGCACAGAGAGCAGAGTGTGAGGTACGAAGTATTGATCAGAAATGAGAGAAGCAGCTCAGGAATGGAGCTACAGTCGCTGTGAAACAAACACGATGGAATTACCGCCATGCAAGCGATCCACTACATTGCAGCTCATACCCTCTACAGTATGCCCGTTCAATAAGAATACAGCCTGACTACAACATCAGGGTCATTCATTAGTATATATATGTCATAACATTCATAATAACACCCAAACCAGCCAAAAGTTGGAAGCCACAACCTGATGTTTCAAATATTAAATGATTCCAGGTTTTTGAAAGTCAACATCAATAAAAATATTTTAATAACAAAACATACTTTTTTATTCTCAGAGACAATTCGATTCTGAAATGACAGTCTTTTGTGTATACGGCCAGTTCAGTATTTGCACGTAACTCAAGCGCATGGAATCGCATTCTTTCTGTGACAACGGAAACCGGCCAATAAGCTCCAAGCGACTCGTTTCAGCCAATAACCCACTCAGGAACGGAAATCTGACAGGTGACCTGTGCATAATGTGTAACCCCGCCTCCCCAACCCCCCCTTTCAAAACAAAAAAAAAAAAAAAAAAAAAAAAAAAAAAGAGAAGTCAGAAGAGCCATTTGTGAGAGGGGGGTCTCTGTGGGTGCGGGTGGTCTTCCCAGTAAACCGCCCTCGTTTGATCTTTCTGTCCAGATGAAAGAGGCTGCTGGTCTGGATTACACGGAACAATCCGGCTTTCTGGTGGAGGGGTTCGGGGGGGGGGGGGGGCGCACAGAATCAGCTTTAAGAGATTTCTAATCACTGCCAATTAACCACGTTTTCTGACATCATACTGAGCTGTGCTGGTGATCTTGAGCGCTGGTCTCCTGCCAGACATCCAAGCCTTTATACCGAGCTTCACGTCTTCTAAAAGCCAGCAAGTGCTTGCTGACAATTCAAAATTGGGGGGGTGCTACATGTTGTTTTGGCAAAAAAATACCCAATCTTCCTGGAAGCTTGACAAGAATGTCATTTTGTACAATTCTGTCCACTTTGACATCGCCAGCTTCAAATGATTATTATTTTCCTTTTTCCTGAATGTCAACAGTTGGAGAGTACTCCCATCTGCCTGTCAGTAAGATTGATTCTGCTTTTAGCGTAGAGAAGAGTGACACAAACAGCTTGCCATTTGAATGCAATTAAGTCGATAGTGTTAAAATTCAGATGTGATTTTAAAGTCTCATTTATAATTTTCGTTTCTTCATCTTTAAGCTGATTAATCCATTAAAATTTTTTTTAAAAAAATGAGTCATTGTCAGATAATTCATAAAAATTCACAATGTAATTGAATCACAATTAGCATGCAGCTCCTTCATAAATACATTTCCCAGTAATACAAAGCACACTACAGGAATAGCCCTACATGCATATCTGAGTATCAGTTGCTTGTTTGTGAAATGTCCCATATTGCGATATGTGGAGAATGAAATATTGGGATGTTTGGCATTGCTGGGACGACCCAGTGAGAATTGATCTAATGGAATTTTGGTGTTGGATGAATTACAGGGAATATGTCATTTAACATGCATACTTTGAGAAATTCTCAACCACGTATAATGAATGTCATTCTTTAATATGGCATAGTTATGCGGCAAAAGTCTTACACAACAACTTGTCTATGTTTAGCATGATAGCACTATGTTGGTCACTAACTGTATCTAGATAGTCTTAACACTGAATGTCTGATGAAAATTCCAAGTAGCTGAGCTTCACTTGCTCGTTACTTTGTTATTAGCATAATTTATACATTTAATATTCATACTGAAAAATGATGGGATTTTCAAAATGTTTGACACACATGAATTTCAGCAGCTTATTATCAGAGATAAATTATGTCTTGCAGCGCTGCTCCAGATGAGTAAAGTATGAATAACTGGTTAGCTAGTGAAGCCTGTTAATTTGAAACAGCCTGGTGGTAAACTGAGGAAAACCACTTGGCGTTGTGACAGGGTGAGCACTTCTGACGTACGTGTGGATGACCTAAAGATCAGCGGCCAATAGGTGTGGATACTGCAAGAAGGCCTGGGGAGGTCTGGAATGGAATCCTTACAAATTGTGGACATGCTAACAAGCCCACCCGCCACCCTCCCGGTCCAAAATGTATCGTAAGAAATGAATAATCTTATAAATAACATGATACTGAAGTTAGCAAACAATTTTTTGCTAGCTTTGGTCGTTACAGCACCTCTTTGCACCACAGAATCAGAACAGAATAATCAGTGTTTATAATGAACTAGCTCCATCAGACATCATCAGCACAGATCAAATAAGCACACCGTATTTTGAAAACTCTTGAAATTTGGGAAACGTGTTTAATTGGATCGTTTTCAGCTCAGGGACCTGGGAACAGCTGGTGCTGAAAGGCTGGAGCTGAATTAACGGCTCTAACACGCCTGCAGGACGTGTGCATGCCAGCGCCAGGGAAGGCCCGAGAACGCCACCGCTGTCAGGAGCAGGCGCTAACGCTTCCTGCCACTTGCTGGGGACCGCGCTCGATGTTTTCTGGTGATTGGACACGCGGTGCGGGGCTGGTAATTATCTCTGAAGGCTCTGAGCCCTGCAGCTCCCAAAGACAATGACAGAATGATACGCCACAGAACGGGGATTATGTAGTGGTCACAGAACAGTCCTCCTGGAATCAACCGATGTGTTATTGACAACTGGGAGAAAGCAGGCGGAGAAACGCCACTGCTGAAGCAAGGGCAAGGTTACCGCGGAAACACAGACACATACACCACGAGTGTGTGAGCTTTGCTTCTCATACTGTAACCATCTGATAGTAACGCAGACGCACAAGGGCACGTTCTGTTTTAAACAGGCGTTTAGCACGCACTCTAATCCAGCGTGATGAACACAGCTCACACTCTCTCACACACAAACCATTATAGAGCTAGAGCTGCGTGTGGACCGCACGCACGCACGCACACTCACACTCACGCGCACGCGCACGCACACACACACACGCACCAACGCACAAATACTAAATCTATCGATTTGTCGTTTCCCTCTGGCCAGCACGTGGTCCAGCACTTCCTCGCGGAGACTGACGGAATCCACAGAGCAGAGGCCGGCCCTCTCATTGTAATCAGTTTTCATTAGAAGCCTTTGATTCTTTCTTCTCTTCATCATCAGCTTCGTCACCTTCATCTCCTGCCATAATTGAGCGTGAAAGCGCCCGTCTCTGATGGCGCCTGGGCGGCGGATCGCCGTGGGGACGGGTGCGTCGCACGCTCCCTAATCTCAGAAGAGGAGGCCCCCTCCACCTGACGAAGACAAACAAGTTTTCCCCAGATTTGACGTATCTATCATCCCTTCACAGGATATGAGTGCTGCTGTCAGCTCTCGTAGTGAGGGGGGGCCGGGGGGGGGCAGCTGTGTGCGGCGGAACTGTAAGTGCTGAGAGAAATGTGCCGCACGTTGCGAAGGCGTCTGGCAGGTCTCTCTCTCATCATCTCCAGCCCCTGTGACGATTCGCAGACAGGGCTCGTGGGGGGGGGGGTACGCAGGCCCCCTCTCCTCCCCAGCTCCCCGCCACGCTGTCAGTCAAGTGCGTCTGTCAGCCCCCGGCCTGCTGACAGCCCCCCCGCCCCCCCCCCCCCCCCCCCCCCCCCCCATTCCAAGACTTCCGACTACGGCCGCCCCGCCTCCTTTCGCGCCTCAGTTTCAGACGAAGGCGCCGTAACCTACTTACCGTGAGCTCGGCTCTCACAGTGATACGCACTGTACCAGGGCAGCGTGAGGCCTGGTCCTGGGGGGGGGGGGAGCTCGGCTCTCACAGTGATCCGTACTGCACCAGGGCCGCGTGAGGCCTGGTCCTGGGGGGGAGGGGAGCTCGGCTCTCACAGTGATACGCACTGCACCAGGGCTGCGTGAGGCCTGGTCCTGGGGCGAGTGGGGGGGGGGGCACTCCCACATAGGGCAGCTCATCACTGTCCGTCCTAAGTCTGGCATGGAGGACTTCAGCTACTGCTGTCCTGTGATGTCATCTTTCCCAAATGATCAAAAAACAAGCAAAATTAACCACTCAGTGCACCCTAAGTGTCTGACTTTAAAGAAATGTCGTTTTAAAAACTCTGCTTCTGAAACGATGCTGCTGCGTCCGGCCCTCTCTGCCCCTGATTATCCTGCGGTTCGGCTGCTCTGGAGCAGGTCTTCCTGAGCCTGGCCTTCGCCTCCCCCCCCGCCCGCCGTTCCAAACATCACGGCACGGCACGGCTGCCCGCGGTTCACGCCTCCGGCGAGGGTTTATCCAACATGCCTTCTCTGCCAGTTACAACATGGCAGCTGCTGGCAGCCAAACCCCGCGGTGCCGCCGATGGCCGTGAGGCTTCCTTCCTGGTCTGCGGCTCCGTTCCTCCTCTTCCTCGCTTACGGTGAGAGGACTCGGACATTTCGGGGCCCCCGGCCCAGACCGTTATTTAACACCTGACAGCAGAGGCCGCCCCTCTCCAACCGGACGCCGCGTCTGAAAGCTTCTCTTGTCACAGAAGGCACCAAAATATATGCCTTAGAAGCAATGGGGTGAGAACCGTTATTTTTCTAAAGTTACACAAAAAGTAACAAGAAAATGAAATGTGTCAGAAAAAAAAAAAAATTCCTGCATTTTTTAATGACTGTAATTTTAATGAATCAGATAAGCAGATAAGCCAGATAAGCAAATTCAAGTGAGACATTCAGAAGTGAATTGACACCAAAATGACGGTAAACAAGCCTATAAGCCTACACTACAGTGACACTAGTGCACATGGAGAACGGCCTACAGCTGCACTGCTGCACGTCTAAATCCCTCCAGTACCTGTGAGTGATTTCAGCATCGCTGTACTCATGCGTGCAGTCGGGCAGATCGCTGTACTCATGCGCGCAGTCGGGCAGATCGCTGTACTCATGCGCGCAGTCGGGCAGATCGCTGTACTCATGCGCGCAGTCGGGCAGATCTCTGTACTCATGCGCGCAGTCGCGCAGATCGCTGTACTCATGCGCGCAGTCGGGCAGATCGCTGTACTCATGCGCGCAGTCGGGCAGATCGCTGTACTCATGCGTGCAGTCGGGCAGATCGCTGTACTCATGCGCGCAGATCGCTGTACTCATGTGCGCAGTCGGGCAGATCGCTGTACTCATGCGCGCTGTCGGGCAGATCGCTGTACTCATGCGCGCAGTCGGGCAGATCGCTGTACTCATGCGCGCAGTTGGGCAGATCGCTGTACTCATGCGCGCAGTTGGGCAGATCGCTGTACTCATGTGCGCAGTCGGGCAGATCGCTGTACTCATGCGCGCTGTCGGGCAGATCGCTGTACTCATGCGCGCAGTCGGGCAGATCGCTGTACTCATGCGCGCAGTTGGGCAGATCGCTGTACTCATGCGCGCAGTCGGGCAGATCGCTGTACTCATGCGCGCAGTCGCGCAGATCGCTGTACTCATGCACGCAGTCGGGCAGATCGCTGTACTCATGCACGCAGTCGGGCAGATCGCTGTACTCATGCGCGCAGTCGCGCAGATCGCTGTACTCATGCATGCAGTCGGGCAGATCGCTGTACTCATGCGCGCAGTCGGGCAGATCGCTGTACTCATGCGTGCAGTCGGGCAGAACAGACACGATCAGATCTGAGCAGAGAAGCTGAGGGCAGTCAGACAGGTCAGCAGGGAAACAGAGACAGGGAAGGAGTACCTCTCCTGAAACGTGGAAATTTCCATCTCAATTATGAGCCCTGCATGAATACTGAAGGCTTAACTTGCCCTATTTAAGCGGTAGAGAGCTCTGTAGCTACCGTACCCGCTTGGAAGGGTGGCTGTCTTACAGCCTGTCAGACAGTCAGCTCTCTCAGCTTCATCATCTTCCTCAGAACAAATTTTAGGCCTGTCTCGTTGCTGAGGCAGAAACACACGCGCTGTCTCCATAAGACACTCCCTCACCTGCAGGTTAGAGAACCACTACCCAGCACCCTCACCTGCAGGTTAGAGAACCACTACCCAGCACCCTCACCTGCAGGTTAGAGAACCACTACCCAGCACCCTCACCTGCAGGTTAGAGAACCACTACCCAGCACCCTCACCTGCAGGTTAGAGAACCACTACCCAGCACCCTCACCTGCAGGTAAGAGAACCACTACCCAGCACCCTCACCTGCAGGTTAGAGAACCACTACCCAGCTCCCTCACCTGCAGGTTAGAGAACCACTACCCAGCACCCTCACCTGCAGGTTAGAGAACCACTACCCAGCACCCTCACCTGCAGGTAAGAGAACCACTACCCAGCACCCTCACCTGCAAGCATTACACTAGAGAACCACTACCCAGCACCCTCACCTGCAGGTTAGAGAACCACTACCCAGCACCCTCACCTGCAGGTTAGAGAACCACTACGCAGCACCCTCACCTGCAGGCATTACACTAAGAGAACCACTATCCGGCCAGCACAGACAGTCTGAAGACGGCCGTTTGACTGCAGGGGTCCTCTGTACCCGAGGAGGACTCCCCGACCAAGCCCCTTCCTCTCTGAGCGCTGCTGTGTCCTGTGCCCAAACAGAGTAAAACAACCGGCTTACCCAGGAGAACTGGACAATGCCTGCTTTAGAAGTTAGACTTCAGAACAGGATGCAGGCTTAATGAACAGAGCGCTGGTGTGGTGGGGAGAACAAACAGCTCGGCAGTTAGGCTGTAATTTGTGAGGACCCGAAAGGCTTTACTCACATGCCTGCACTAAAATAAACACCTAAATGAAGTAAAATGATGAGTATGAGCTTAGAGTAAGTTAAAGTAAAGTTAATGTTTTGAGTAAATAATCATTTCAATTAACATTCCCCTACAGTACTGAACTTCCCAGACTAAAAGACGAGATAAGATCCAGTGAATTTCAGGGAGGTAATTTTACACAGAACCTAGCGGCTTTCAGAATGAAGCTTCAGTTACAGTAAAAACTGCCGTTCCCTCTGTGCATGTAAACCGAGAGTAAAACGGAGACCCCAGATAGTGCCGTACTTTACTGGGCACTCACAGCACGTCCTAACTGCAGGTCTCCGCTTTTTGAGCGTAACGTAAGAGAGGGAAAATCATCAAGGTCAATAGAGGGGAAAGAGATCCTCAAGAGGAGAAAACATTGTCAGTGAGATGGAAATAATTACTTTAGTTTGTCTTTGTGAACAGCCAGTGTAGTACTGGTATAGTCATGCCTGTGATCGATCTTAGCAGTAGGCCTACTGAAAGCATGTTCATCAACCACATCAGACGAAAATGGCAGCCAATGTTTGTCTCATAATTCACCTCACAACCGCAACATCTAGCAAAATAACTGCAATATGACATTTTGTCCATATTGGGTTCCCATCTAGAGTACTGTACAGAACTGGGTTCGTAAGTTAATCTCCAGTTAAATGTGAAAGCACAGAGCCATGGGCAGACAGTAAAGTACGGAGTGGAGGAAAGACCGCACACTACACGGCAGCAGGCACTGAACCCACACCCCAACTGCAAAT
This sequence comes from Anguilla anguilla, assembly GCF_013347855.1. Taxonomy (NCBI): domain Eukaryota; kingdom Metazoa; phylum Chordata; class Actinopteri; order Anguilliformes; family Anguillidae; genus Anguilla; species Anguilla anguilla. The sequence continues at coordinate 442,429 of NC_049218.1, read as the reverse complement.
ACAGCACTTACGGATAACAATGATGTTGGGCTCCATGGAAAGATCTGACATTGGGCCCCAATACCCCAGGAAATCATGTTCTAATATTTTTTGAGGGCCCCTGGAATCGTCCTAATAATCACACCCCCCCCACTCCTCTGACTTCCCACCGCCCCTGCCACCCCCCCCCCCCCACCCATTTATGCCAACACTTTTCATTTGTTATTCTTTGCTGACAATTTTCACAGCTTCTTACAGAAAACATTTCCTCTTTCATCTCCACACGGAGATGGCTGTAAGCTGCCTGGTGTTCACATATTTTGAGAGAAAACTGCAACCTAATTAGAACATGCAATATCAAACCTTGTTTATTCAATATCAAACCTTGTAAGTTTTCTTTCTCAACGCAGAGTGCCAGAATCCCTCCAGCTAATGGCTACAGGACGTGGACGAGGGAAACCTTCCATATGCCGCCTGCCCAGCTCATCTGCTGCCATGGTGGCACTCAGTGTGCTGATTACACTGAAAATGCTCCTCAAAGATGGCCGACATGACAACAGATCTGAAGTGATTTCTATCAAATAATGGGCGTTATATGACAGGGATAACTGACATTCCACAAAAAAAGTTAACAAAGTAAATTGGGAAACCTTCAAGCATTGAATTCTGTCTCCTATTTTAACATGAGTTTAAAATACTAGTCTGATGTAATGACACAGTTTATCACTGTCTCCAGCAATAGGCATTTCATTGGCTGTATGAAAATTGTCGTCTGAAAAATAACCTCTAAATTAAATGCAGATGTTTTTTTTCAAATGTTAAGAGTAGACAAAGAAGAAAAACCTCACTGATGGTTTTTAGTGAAGTGCAGAGAACACTCATAATTTCCTGAAAAGGGGCCTGGATGAAGAACAGACACAGCAGACGTATGACCTTTCCTGCTTTTTGGGATTAAATAAAACACCCAATCACCATCTTTGCTTATTCTGTCATTCCTGAGGCGTGAACACACAATCGAACCAAACCATTACTCTACCAGTCTTACACACAGTGAACCATTACCACTGCAAGTTTGGTAATATGTTAATGCATAATACATAAATTCATTAGCTAAATGAGAATACATTAAATATCAGACTGATAGTGAAGTTCATTGGCTAGCTAACCCTACTGCACTAGAGCTGCTTTGTGTCCACCACAGCAGCCAGTGAACGGCACAGTTAAATAACGGCTCTGAGTGGCTTTATGCAGAGCAAGCTTTTTCCCAGCTGCTAGCTGACCTTAGAGACGCGCAAACGCCTGAAAGTACAAACAGCCTACGGAGCTGACTGACTGAGCGCGGTCAAGAGCTACACAAACTACAAGTCCCAGACAAGCCCCAGGGCCCAAGGGCCATTACCAAAGCCTTCCCCGCATTTAGGTTCATTTCCGAAAAAACGTTAAGAAACCGCAGCACACCAGCCAGGATTCAGCTGGGCTCTCAGACTGCTATTACCAGCCTGCTTACGGAAACTGCAGGAATAGCTTTCAGGAAGCATCAGATCCTCACACATTAATGTCACGCACCATGCACTCTCTGCCCGAGCGTGTTGATTTAGCCTAATTTATGTGATTCTTCACAGTTGTTTATGCTGTTCGTTTTGATCAAAGGAAAGTGATGCCGAGGGACGGTTGTCTCAGAACAGAAGCTACAGCGCCACCACAATCAACAGAGGGAAACAGACAGCATGTGTAATTATAGCTTTAAGCACAACATGTAAAACACACACTTCAACTGAACAAGCAAGTTCTCTTTGGTGCTTTTATCTATGAGCAAGATCAATACTGACAGATGGGGCTGCTAAACTGAACTTTATTAACATACATTATTGCAAAATTGGAATACAATAATAAATCGTGCTCAATTAATTTTTTTTTTTGAAACCTTATTCTTTGTGTATGCATGTGTGTGTGCGTACGTGTATACTGTATGTATGTATGTGCGTGTGTATTGTATGTGCGTGTGTGTATACTATGTGTGTGCATGTGCATACTGTATGTGTGTACGAGTGTGTGTATTGTATGTGCGTGTGTGTGTATACTGTATGTGTGTGCGTGTGTATAGCGTATGTTTGTGTGTGTATACTATATGTATACTGTATGTGTGTGCATACGTGTATACTGTGTGTGTGCATGTGTACTGTATGTGTGTGTGTGTATACTGTATGTGTGTACGTGTGTGTGTGTGTGTGTATACTGTATGCGTGCGTGTACTGTATGTGTGTGCGTGTGTACTGTATGTGTGTGTGTGTATACAGTGCGTGTGTACTGTATGTGTGTGTGTGTGTACTGTATGTGTGTGTATACTGTATGCGTGCGTGTACTGTATGTGTGTGCGTGTACTGTATGTGTGTGTGTGTGTATACAGTACGTGTGTGCGTGTGTACTGTGTGTGTGTGTACTGTATGTGTGTGTGTGTGTATACAGTACGTGTGTGCGTGTGTACTGTATGTGTGTGTGTGTGTACTGTATGTGTGTGTGTGTGTACTGTATGTGTGTGCGTGTGTATACAGTACGTGTGAGCGTGTGTACTGTATGTGTGTGTGTGTGTATACTGTGTGTGTGTGTATCTGGGGGGGTGGGGTTAGCACACACACAGTCCTGACGCAGCGCTGGCAGGCAGACAGATCAGAGTTATCACTCGTCTCTGCAAACAAGCGGCTGTTTTCACTTCCACACGCCGGGCCGTCTCTCCTCTGACAGAGATAAGATGTATAAATTATGAGCGGCTGACAGAGGACTCCTGCGCCTGAGGCGGCTCATCCATCAGACTCCCGCGTTTCAGCAGGTGACTGGAGCGGCCTGACACAGAGTCCCGCTTTTGGGGGGGGGGGGGGACTAGGGGGCCGACACAGCGTCCCGCTTTTAGGGGGGGGGGGGCGACACAGCGTCCCGCTTTAAGGGGTGGCGGTGTCACAGTGGGAACATCAGGCCCGGGCAGTGACAGACCACACCGAGCCGGCCCTCGGATGAGGCTCCAGACGACGCTCCGGACCCAGTCTCTCTCAGCTTCCGGCCGGCTCACACAAATACTTCCATTTCTGTCATCTTCTCTTCTGTATTTTATTTTTTCATTCATGTGGTAATGAAATGACCTCACTGAGAAACACAAACCAGACGCACAGACCCACACCTCCTGTACTCCACTCAGGCACTGCCCTGTTGCAGATCGGAGACTGAACAGCCTCCGCATCCACGCATCCAATCAGGGACGGGTTTTGGGATGCAGCCCGCCGCGCCTGTTCCCCAGTCACTTCACAGGCCCGAAACCGCGCGAGTCCCAGTCCCCCACAGGGGACGGCGCCAGACGCACCCGCGTCAGCCCCGCCGTCTCCGCGCGACAACCCGAAAATTGAAATCCTGACTGTGGAGAGAGGAGCGGAGCGGGCCGCCCCTCCGGCACAGCTGCGGCAGCACGGGTGCGAGGTGTGGGTCGGTAATTGAGTCCGCTGCAGAAGAGGTCAGGGCCTGGAGACGGACGTGGAGAGACACCCTCCCACCCAGCAGAGGACACATAATCACACAACCAAGGATGCCACTCTTGCTATGCGGCTAGTGAGCTTAGGGCAGGACAGACCTGGACTGTTTGCCATAAGAACTAACAAGACCCAGCTTAAACCAATCAGCCGAAACCAAATCTGTTAGCATGCTCTACATAATGCTAAATCTGCTAGCGTGCGCTGCATAATGCTAAATCTGTTAGCATGCTCTGCATAATGATAAATCTGCTAGCGTGCGCTGCATAATGCTAAATCTGTTAGCATGCTCTGCATAATGCTAAACCTGTTAGCATGCTCTGCATAATGCTAAACCTGTTAGCATGCTCTGCATAATGCTAAATCTGTTAGCTTTCTCTGGACATTCAAATGATTCTTGCCACATCACTCCGATGATCTGCATTAATAAAATAATTACTACTAATTAAGCACAGATGATGATTGGCCATGATGTTTACAAGCTTTGTGTTAAATTCTGTCCAATTATTTAGTACCACAGATATGCAGAAACATGTTTGAATGTTGTAGTGTTATATTCAACGACTATTATATGTTTTCTTTTTTTTGCAATAGTTGTACAGTGTATCAGGAAGAAAAACATCAAAATCAGTTGAGATGAATTTTCCTTAAAGAACAAACAAAATATGTAAAATGTAAGCTCCTGTTGATTTTATGCAAAGCAGTGTTTTGGGGCACTTGATTCTGTCTGGAATTTGGAACAGTTCTTTTGAAAATATTTTATTGAAATATATTGGTAGCTTTCAATGAAAGAAAACTATATACACATTTAGGGATTATGTTTCAGTAATAGCATAAATCTACACTTAAACATAATTAAGATGTACACACCAGCTGCAAGTACTTCCCCTCACCGTTTAAAAATACGACACTCATTTTTCAGTCAACATGGTCGTCATGCAAACAAAAGTGTGAAAACATAATTGTGTGCTTCTGTATGAAGAGTGAGGTGCTTTAAGCGACCAGGAACAAACCAGCAGCTATGAGCTGTCAGGCATAGTCGGTCTGTGGATGCAATAAATAAAGGATTGTGTGGATTACATATTCAGCAGGCCTGTGCTAGCAGACTAGAGAGAGGCAGAAGGCACACTTACCATCGTCTGGCGATGACTGGAGCGCTTTGGCAATTCCCTGTTCCTGCATACGGGCCTGCGGTAAGCTAAACTAAAGTCTGCCATCTTGGCTCAAAATGAGTAGCACGGTGCTTCCTTGCAGCATACCGCTACATAAGGCAATGCAATGGTGAAGAAAGATGATCATGTGCAACTGCAGCCCAACACAAGCGGAACGAGCCCATCGGTACAGCTGTACTCTCACAGGCTGACTGCAAGCCGCAGGAATGTGATGCTGTTATGTGGTCAAAGTCATCGCTTTACATACCGCTGTTTTCCAGCAGAGTGTAGAAGGTGACCCTTCATGAAGCTCTGGATAAGAGCGTCTGCTAAATGCCTATAATGTAATGAAGACAGGCTGCACATGGGCTATAAATTAATCAGTTATGCAAAAAAAACCAAAAAAAAAACCAACAAATGTCTTTGTCTAAGATGTAGACTCAAAACAGATATGGCTGTTCATCCCTTAAAGCCTTTAATCTTGAACAAACACATTACGCAGTATATCAGAAAGGACCTTGAACAAAAATAATTGTGAAAAACCTCAAACAAACTTAATTTGCCAGTGCTACACTTCAGGAAAAACAACAGGGGAAGAGGTTTCATATTTCAGCAGGGATACTCTCAGAAAGGAAGCGTTCAGTCAATAAAATAGTGGATTGCTGCCATCAGTGGCAGCTGAATTGGTGGTGTAATAAAGTGATGGTACAAAGCTAAAGCTATCTCAGCCCTGGCGTACAGAACAGTAGAGTACTGCATGTGTAAGGTTGCATAAGATGGCTCTGGTTTATGGGCTCTTGGAGCAGTTTCCAACACCGCAGGACGCAGCCTCGAGGCTTCAGTGCAGCCTTGGTGATGTCAGAGGTCACGGCCACTGAAAACACATTCTGCCAGTTAAACAGCAAGACGTGGATCATTTCCAGAGTTAAACAAAACAAATTTGATATTCTGCATCCCACTCTCTAGACAGGACACGGAGGCCAGCCGGAACAAGCGTGCTAACAACACACAGGGGTAAAAGTGTGTATTAGCACCACTCAGTGTGTAGGTGTGTAACGAGCTAACCTCATCCCAACCGATACCTGCGCTCTGAAAAGCTTTTTAGGCGACCTGCTCTAACGGATGAATCATAATTATGCCCCAAAAGAAAAATATTGGAGAAAATGTAAAAATGTTTCACATTTTGGCTAATTCAAATGTTGATAAACTTTCGAGTGTAATGTTCCCACACACCAGCTTTTTCCAACCGGTGTTCATTGTTTAAATGAACAAATCCTATTCAAAAAGAAAAAATAAATGCCATTAAAATGCATAACGCTTAATTAAATCCTCGAAAGGGCATCCAGGTCTACTGTTGACACGTCAAATCAACGCCACTATGTGTGCTTTAGGGTTGTGTGCCATGAGATTCTACAAATTTGTAAAGTATGCCGCGGAAGGTGCACTAAAGTGGTGTCCTGCCCCTGTTCAATTTCGCTCCAGCCCTCTGCTCCTGCCACAACAGCCCCATACACCTGCCCCAGCAGCAGCCCCATACACCTGCCCCAACTACAGCCCCATACACCTGCCCCAACAACAGCCCCATACACCTCCCCCAACAACAGCCCCATACACCTGCCCCAACTACAGCCCCATACACCTCCCCCAACAACAGCCCCATACACCTGCCCCAGCAGCCCCATACACCTGCCCCAGCAGCCCCCACCTCCTTCCCTACCTCCAGCCCCCGGGGGCCATTTATTACACAACAGGCACAGTCGCTGAGAAAGAAAAGGGAAGTAAAAAAACAAAACAGAAATAGCTAGATGTTGTTACAGACCCTGTCGCCTGGTAATGGTGCTCTGTCACATGAGGAGGATTCAGATCAGGTGTCCTATTAATCTGATTGACTGAGCGCCTCAATACTCCTTCTGCTAATGGAGAATCCACTGGAAACCTCAACTCTGCCAGACATCGACATCCCCAAATCGCCTCCTCAATCCAGGGCCTGGACAAGCTTCCCTAATCATTGTACGTCTGGGTAATAGCCAATAAAGCAGTCTGGAGTAAAAGGCTGAAGTTACACTCCTGTAAACTCAGGCTCTATGTTTCGCTTAACAACTGCACACGTGAGATGAAGCGTATCTGCTCATAAACACTCAGGCACCAAAACAGCAAATTCACCTGACCACCCTTCTCCCCCAGACCCAGAGGTGCTGGGCCTGGTGTTCAGGAAAACAGCACAGACACACCTGACAGTTCCTCAATAGACTGATAAGAGAGTAGTCCTCTTAAGGGAGGTGTTCTTTTGTGCATCACAATGCAAGATTAAAGGTAATGTAAGGGACCTTTTCAGGGGTGTTATTCTCACATCTTAGAGGACACATTTAAATAAAGGGGAAAATGCACCCGTGGATCATGCCATTTGAAGGTTATTACAGATCTGAAACTAAATAAATACCCTTGGATGTGTTATTCGCTGTAGCACCACACTTTAATGATGCAAAGTTAAGGTACGTTAAATAAAAGCGTCTTCCGGAGTTGACAGCTTCAGAAATAATTGAGCAATATGTCCCGAGCTGAGATACGGAGGAAAGAGAATTCAATCCAACACATGACAGGTTCCAATGAATATGTCACTAAATTGTACATTACTTACAAAGCAATGTCAGGTCAGGGATAAGGCTGTTGCCAGTAATTTGAGATAGCATCTATGAGGTGCTTTACTTGGCTCTGTAAATTGTGCTGTAGTTAACTAATTCCCTGTCAGCATATCGCTTCTTAAGAAAGGCCCAGAGTTTACCTGCTATCAAACGGATGGCACACGATTATTCAATGTCTTTGAGCAAAGTCCCTGTGCTGTGATAAAAACGAAGAACTTAACATTCAATACCCCCTGCCTCATGGGGTAGCAGAGAGGGAGAGAGGAAACTACACCTGATTGTTCTTGGTTTGCAGACAAATACGTGAACTCATCACTGAAACAACATCGTAGCTGTTCGGTATTTGCAGGGTGTATGTGCTGTACGGTAGTACTGTTTTCAGGCTGGAGCTCTACAACCTGTGAAAAATCATAAATAAAATCTATAAAATTCATACAAGCCCTGGTCAAAAAAAGGAAAAAGCACATTTTACAAAAAATAAAATAATAAAATAGATAATTCACCTCACACGGAAATTGAAGCAAGCAACAAATATTACAGTCGGATTATTACGGCTATGTCAATATGCCTCTGTCCCCGGCAAATGAGAGCTAAATAAACTTCCCTGAAGCGAAGAATGGAGTGGTAGCTGCACCATGTGACCAGGCAGCGGAATGCTGTGATCTGAGCTCACTGGGCGATCCACAGGCCCCGCCCCTCTCCTGTCCCCCCGCCCCTCTCCTGTCCCCCTGCCCCTCTCCTGTCCCCCCGCCCCTCTCCTGTCTCCCCGCCCCTCTCCTGTCCCCCTGCCCCTCTCCTGTCCCCCCGCCCCTCTCCTGTCCTGCGCTTACTCGACAGTGTCCGCCCGCCCTCTCAGGGATGACAGTGGGGGGAAACGCTATCTCTCATTACACAAAGCACAAATAGTGTAATCCACGGGACCCGTCCGTCAGCGAGACGGATTAAAGGCTGTCAGGCGGGAGAGCGACATGTTTGAAAAGTTTTGTTAACAAAGCGGGCCTTGGCCCCGCCCACCGCAGGTCCTGGTGATTAATGTGTTGTCAGCTTGTAATCCCACACCCCACCTAATGAGGCCCGAATCCATCATCCTCACAGACTGGCATCTGTCACAGCCCAAAGACTCTAAGTGCTGGGAACAATGTACTTTTTCTTTGCATGCTTGACAAGTCTGACAAGCTTTTAAAATAAAAAAAACAGGGTGGAACTGAAATGAGGAAGTACTCCGCAAATGAAATTCTCTGAAATTCGCCGAACGCACGGCGGTTCCGGGGAGCGTATTGCTAAAAGGCTCCCTTCTCCGCCATTAGCCCCGGAAACGTGTGCGTTTCACATGCTAAATGACCTGCCTGCTGCATTTCTTTAAAAAAGGGGGGCGACAAGAATTTGTATATTGAGTGTCACACTGAACGCAACACAAGCGCTACTATAATTGTGTTCTGGTAAAATTCAATACTGCTCCAATGCAATAATCTGAAAATGATGAAATAATGGCCTCCCATTATGCACATGAAAGAACAAATACACATATATAGAGCTGTATTAGGCATAAGCTGTATTATCTACACAGAAGGCATACGGGCTCAAGAGACCTACAAAGCAGTCTGTAGGCTCACGGATGTTCCCGTCAACAGGAGGAACCATGAAAAAGGTCTTTCTCTTTCTCTTTTTAATGACCAGACTCACCTCCTGCCACCTCAGACTCACCTCCTGAGTCACACCTGAGTCACCCTTGCACAAGTGACATCCAGGATAACTATCTATTAGGCCCCCTTCCAGTTTTTGATTTGAATTAAAGAGGGAAAAAATGATTGTTCTGTGCTCTTTAATGTCTTAACCAATTCACAGACGTGTCATGTTCATAGCAGATTTTATTATACTGTAACCAGATACTTTAAAGTTGATGTGAAAATTGAAAGTGAAAAACTTGAAAAACTGATCTTTTCCAGCCATTTGCTATTTGTGTTCATTGGCTAGTGTTGGCTGTGCATGTGTCATGTGACATTACGAGATCAATGTTTTGATATTCATATGACATCAGATCTTTGTCTTTTATCAGTTAAGACTTTCTGATAAATGCTTTCTGATTCTGCAGCTCATGTCTCAATAAAAGCTTGGACAACCAGCATTTTAAGAGCTCGGACATGACTTAGTGTGGTGGAACAATATAACAACCAGCATTTTAAGATGCAAGATGTCCAGCATATACTGTACCTTAAATGAGCTATTTGACAATCCTTCACTGGGCAACACCACATGAAAAGATATGGAAATATAAATAAACAGAACTATATATCAGTTGCTTTAAGGATGATAAAATGATGTACTTAAATAGAAAACTCTCCAAATAGTCTTGATTAAGATTGAGGGGCGACATAGCTCAGGAGGTAAGACCGATTGTCTGGCAGTCAGAGGGTTGCCAGTTCAAACCCCGCCCTGGGCGTGTCGAAGTGTCCTTGAGCAAGACACCTAACCCCTAACTGCTCTGGCGAATGAGAGGCATCAATTGTAAAGCACTTTGGATAAAAGCGCTATATAAATGCAGTCCATTTAATACATAATTTTTGCTTTTTTCCTCCCAAAGTACTTAAATAGCATCAAAGGCATAGAAAAATACTCTGAAACACAGAGTGAGAAAGAGAGATCAGTTTTTGTATAATTCTAAAATATTCCACATCACTTCTGCACTTCAAAGCGCTCAAAGATTGAAAAGGGTGCACAGGACACCGCTCCCACTTCAAAAGTTTGGTATTTACCTCTGGCCAAGAGCAGCAGCTGCTAGACACCAGACTTTTCAAATAAATAAAATGAAATGAAGAAATACGAAAACCAACAGAACAGCTGCCTACCACGCTCAAGGGGACTGACACTTGACACTTGTTGCATGTTGCCCCATCCCAGCACTTTTTGGTAATTTGTGTTTGTCCTAATACTGTAGCTTATTCTTCTGCCTAGTTGGCTTTGCAGAGGTTAGGTCTGAATAGTGTTCACTGTGTGAACTAAACTGTGTTCTTGGCTAGAAATAGCTGTACAAAATAAGTATTGTACCTTACTGAACCCGTGTGTAGCAGTTGTCTATGACCATGAAATGCACTTTTTGTACGTCGCTTTGGATAAAAGCATCTGCCAAATAAATGTAATGTAATGACTGTCTTAAACGGCACCCAAATGTGGGTTGTTAAGAATGCTGGCAGTGTTTGGTACTGTATATCCATCAGCAAAGCCATGCAAAAATGTGAGGAAGAACTAAGAGAAAATAAAGAAAGAAAAGTTTGTGGAAAGCACGTTTACGGTGTCACTACTGCGGAGGCTGACGACATGCGTTCGTGATTAGGTCACCTAGGGCCACAGAGCACAGAGTGCTGCTGCTGAAGTGACTGGGATGTTTTCTGTTCTCACTGACAGACAGCATACCGTCTCCGTGTTATGATACATGCGGTCAGCTTAGCCGCAGATATGTAGCGAGTGAAAGGCTTGCGAGTCGTCCCGGAGGTCAAAGCCTTCGCAGATGTCCTGCGTTTGTTTTTCTGTCGCACCATCCCGTCCCACCCCCTCTCAGAGCGAATTACTGCGTTACGACATTCCCCCACGCCCAGGTCCCCCGAAATAAAGCCTGCAGGATTACTGCCTGCACTGTGGCTAGGGTGAGACCGTAACCCCATTTAGAGCCTCCCCTGCCTGTTCACCTCAGGCGCTTGTGTACCACCCCCCCCCCCCTTTCATAAATATGCATGTTAAAATCCCTCCCCACCACTTGTACACACTTAAAACCACACTTTATACACCGGATCTTCTGTGCTCTTAATTATAGTGCATATAGCACAATTACACTGCAGCAGAACAGAATCGCACTGCAGCAGAACAGAAATACACTGCAGCAGAACAGAAATACACTGCAGCAGAACAGAATCACACTGCAGCAGAACAGAGTTACACTGCAGCATAACAGAATCACACTGCAGCAGAACAGAATCACACTGCAGCAGAACAGAATCACACTGCAGCATAACAGAATCACACTGCAGCAGAACACAATTACACTGCAGCAGAACAGAATCACACTGCAGCATAACAGAACTCTTTCAAAGCCACTCTCTTAATGTGACGGTTTTAAAAACTCAGTTCATGAGTTACAGTTCTAAAAGGACTCTTCTAATACCACTGGGAAGCTGTATTACAGCATGCAATTACAGATAAGACAATTGCAATCTAATTATATTTATCTGTTATGCACATAAAACAATAAAGTTCAATTAACTGAAATTACAGTATTGCAAGAGTTTCTTTACAACAAAAAAATCCACTAATGAGAAATATTCAGTCATTTTGTGATGTTCTCTTGATAGAAAATGGTTCCCGATGTGATGAGTATTATGTTGACAGCACACAGGATGTGTCAGATTCAGTAACAGGGTTATGTCACAGGCTAATAATTCAATTAGATAAATGGGGACAGCTGTTCTGGGATTTGATTGGCTGCTCAGCTAAGTCAGAGCATTCAAATTCTTTCACTTCATCTTGAAATCCCTTGATTTCCCCCCCAAAACGATACATAAATACACACAAACGTAGAAATAAGTACTGAGTTAATTAAAAGAAAGTTTTCTCTGAAAGCTCTGACCATCATAAGCATTGTGATCAACCTTCATTCTAATTTAAATTAAGCCTGAGGCACATCAACCCTAAGTACTTCAGTTATTTGTACATGGATTCTGCAGAATGCTCAAATTAGTTTTCTTCAATTCCCCACGCTGTCATTTTACAGGAAATTTAGCGGGATAAACAAGGGGGGGGAGTGCTAATTACAGCGTGCTATAACATTGTTAATGACACCCTGTCTGCTAATGTGAGACACCCCACCGAACGAAACACGCTAGCAGCGCTAGCAAACAGGGACATCTACTCTCCGCTGGGCAGCAGCGCTAGCAAACAGGGACATCGACTCCGCTGGGCAGCAGCGCTAGCAAACAGGGACATCTACTCTCCGCTGGGCAGCAGCGCTAGCAAACAGGGACATCTACTCTCCGCTGGGCAGCAGCGCTAGCAAACAGGGACATCTACTCTCCGCCCGGGCAGCAGCGCTAGCAAACAGGGACATCGACTCTCCGCTGGGCAGCAGCGCTAGCAAACAGGGACATCTACTCT